>NC_000075.6:90569563-91169563 GCF_000001635.26 Mus musculus
ATTTCACAACCACTTTGTCAAGAAAAGCATGCATCTCTCTTGCCTTTCCCAGCTCTATTTTGTGTTAGTCTAAAATAGAAGTGAATATTTGCTGAAGTAATCTGTTTTTGTATTTCTCTCCTTCACCATATTATAATCTCGTTGAAAACAGGAGATAGTTTCTCCAATAGATAATAAAATGGCTGTACTTTGTTGGTAATTTTTCTTTCCCTATTAATATTTCAAGTATATATTTCACTGCATTCTCTTTAAGTCTAAATAGGCTATAATGTCAAATTCATGGAGAAAATAAATTCTAGCTTTAGATCATGAATTTAGAAAGAATTTGCTGTATTTTTCAGGATTTTCTAAAGGAAAGAACTGGTAGAATGAATATGCATATATTAGAGTCTTATTAGACTGGATTACAGAATATGGTCTAGGTGGCCTAAAAATAGCTGTCTCACTTTGGAAAGACCAAGAATACCATAGTTGTTTATTTCATTAGCATGATGCCTAAACAGTTGCAATTTAGTGCTAAAGGCCTAGAAGTTTCTTAGAGAGCTGTTGGCCTTCATTCTATGTTGGAAGAGTGAGAAAGCTGGCTCTAATTCCAAAAAGGGAATATAGCAACAACAGGACAGATGACCTGCCCAGCAAGAATGAAGATAAACATGAAAAAACCCACCACCACCACCAACAACAACAAAGTTTTCTCCTTCTATCTTATTTTATCTCATCATCTGGCCTACCTTCAGAAGGTATTATCCACATTTAGGGTGGATTTTCCCACTTCAGATAATCTGATCAAGAAAGTTCTTCATAGTAGTGCTTCAGCAGTTTGCATTTGAATTGATTTCTGGTCCAGTAAAGTTGACAGACAAGATTAGCTATCACACCTCCTTTGGTCTAATCATATTAATTTTATATTGTAGCATAGTGGATCACCACAAACAAGATCTTGAAGCAATGCATTTCCTATCTAACATTCGGAGAAATACCTTCATTAGATTATCCTATTGTGGTCTCATAAAGCTATATTTTGGGGGCTATAGTCTGTGATTACTTAGAAATAGTAGTTAAATTTCTTTACATGTTACACAAAAGAAGATATTACAAAGAAGATAAACACCAGAAATAGGGGCCATTGTGACCAACTTAAATTTTGTAATCCAAACCAATGTTAAGGGGTACAAGACTTTAGTATTTCATACTTGCAAAGAATTGTACTTTTACTCATTGTGGTTTTGTTGACAACAGAATTGGATAATACAAATATATAAGAGTAGTTTATGTACATTAAGAACTAACAATTGAAAGTAAAAATAAAATGAAACCACTTCTGATACAATTTTCTATACTAAAAATCCAATACCCAAATTGTATTCCTCTTGCATGTCTATTAGTTGATCTATTATAGTAGCACCATCATTAGGAAGCTAATTTATCACACTAGAAGAGTTGTTTGTGTTATGTGTTATAAATTACTATAATAATATCCTGCACCTGATACCTATTCATTTTAGGGCTGTCTGATTTATCATAAAATCAAACTGTACTGTATTTGAAGACAAACAAATTGAAGTTCATTTTCTTGGTCTTGGGGGATATGTTGAAACCAGGATGCTTGAGAACATAATTATTAATTGGGAGTTAACTGCATTTCTGGTCCAGATTTTGATTACTTAGGTATGGTAGTTAAATTCTTCACATTTGTTTTTAGGTCATTTTATGTTTTGTTATATGATAGTCATTAAGAAGCTAAACTGGCTCATGTTATCTGTTCTACTGCCTTTCTCTCTTAACAGTGAGTTATTTGGCACAAAACTTGTAAAGACTAAAAACCACTTTAAAAAAGTAGAAGCATAAATACAGGAAATTGGGATGAAACCCCTGAATTTGAGGGACTCTTAAGTCTCTAATCCAGAATTCACATTTGTGGAAGCAAAAGAAAATGTCAGGAAATTTAACTTTTTCTTTATTAGTTATTTGAGAATTTCATATAATATGTGGGTTTCTGTGTTAATCGCCATCCACTATACGCAAAAACTTCTTTTTAAAATTAATTATTTTATTTATTTACATTTCAAATGTTGTCCCCATTCCTGGTCTCCCCTCTGCAAACTCCATCCCATTTCCTCTCTTCTTTGCCTCTGAGAGGGTGCTCTCCCACCCACCTACCCACTCCTGCCTCACCCCTCTAGCATCCCCCTACACTGGGTCCAAAAGCTTCCATAGGACCAATGGCATTCCTTCCCATTGATTCCAGAAAAGCCATTCCTCTGCTACATATGTAGCTGGAGCCATGAATCCATCCATGTATGCTCTTTGGTTGATGGTTTCGTTCCTGAGAACTCTGGGGTTTGGACACAGGACCTTCTTTGATGAGGTAGAGAGACACATTAATCTATGTGTATAACTAAGTCACTGGGGGTCCGTTTAATACTACATCATATCCAGCAGAATAATAGCAGTATATTTTCTCTTAAGGTTTATGACCTGTCTTAGCCACAGGTTCTTGGCCTGATAATGTTGACACGTATGGATTTTGACTTACAAAGGGGCAATTTATAAAGGAGAGCAATTAATTGGGTTTATGATTACAGATGGTTAGAGTGCTTGATGATGGAGGGAAGGAGGCACGATGGTAGGAGCAGCTGAGAGGTCACACTTGGAACAGAAAGCTGTGGGCAAAAAGCACACCTGGAAAGGTATGGATCTTTTTAAAGCTTGGCGCCCACCTCCAAGTGACACACTTTATCCAGCAAGGCCACACCCCTGAATCTTCCCTCAACAATCTCCAACCGGAGATTTATTATTTAATTGCCTTAGACTTATAGGGGGCATCTTCTTCAAACCACCACGTGAGATCTGGCGATTGTGATTATGTTAATTTCCTTTTTGTTGCTGATGTTTTCATGCTTCGCTGATATTACAACCCAGCTTGGTTAGCCTTCCATCATGCACCAAAGACCAGGACCTTTCCAGGATTCCTCTAAACCTTTAGCAACAGGATGAGGAATCTAGCCGTTTGAGAGGAGGTCTCACTAGCTGTCAGCCTCTTCAGTATGCAGCTAACAATGATTGGGCTACACTATCCATATTATGTGAGACAGTCTAACAAATCCACTGTTATAATATATTAATTCTATCATGTTTGTTTTGCTAGAGAACCCTGACTAATATAGATTTAGGTATCTGGAATTATTTTAGAGAGATAGGTTTATAAGGATGGATTTCTCTAGAGACTTTGGTCATATCTGGAGTGGAAGATTTCTCTGGTAGTAGAGAAAACACTAAAAATTCCTTGTAAGAGCTATGTAAGATAAATGTATTTTATACTTATGGCTTATACTTTATAAGAAGTTAAGTATTTGTTAATATCATCTATAAATCTTTTTAACATATCTGGAAATGCAATATAAAGATGCTGGTTGGTTGGTTTCTTCTAGTGTTTCTAGAAAAAGTAACTAATGAGTTCAGAGATGCACACTGTCTTAATTAGGGTTACTATTGTGATAAAACATCATGGTCAAAAGCAACTGGGGGAGGGAAAGTTTTATTTGGCTTATACTTTCACATTGCTATTCATGGTCAAAAGATGTCAGGACAGGAACTATAACAGGCAGGAATCAATGCAGAGATCATGGAGGGGTGCTGCTTAATGCTTGGTTCCCATGACCTGCTCACTCTGCTTTTTTTTTTTTTTTTTTTTTTTTTTAGAGAGCCCAGGACCATCAGCCCAGGAATGGCATCACCCACAGTGAGCTCAACCCCCACCCATCAATCTCTATTTAATAAAATGCCCTATAGCCAGATCTTATAAAGGCATTTTATCAGATAACTCTAGCGTGTATTAGGTTGACAAAATCTAACAAACACGTACACAATCTAAAGGCTTGTACATATGCACTGAGAAATAGTATTCCAACAGCCAAAAGAATGAAGTTGTTTAAAAACAACAACAACAACAACAACAACGACCCACTTACAGTGCAATTAAATGCCAAAGGATATTGTCAGGCCAGTGATTGTAATAGAATGCGATTCTAAAACTTGGGATGGAGACTTGCAGGATACTGATGGAACTGAGCAACTGAACTCTCAGATAATTGTGGGTTTATCTTGTCTTGAGAAGCAATAGGCCTAACCCCAGTGGCAGATGAATTTCTACCATCACCTCATGCAAAATAGACCTCTCTACTCTTGCATAGGGAAATTAATCCTAAATTGTTTATAGAATTGGGAGTGACTAACACTGTCCAACGAAACAATACTGATAACCCCCAGTGCCCATTCATCTTTGCCTCTAGATGTGTTACATTATGCTGTAACCCATGAGGAGGGTTTCTTGCTTTTATATTGCAACTTTTACAGTAAACATAGTGGTCAACTCTGTGATTGCTAGGCTGAAGTCTATAGGTCAAAAGAAGACAGAGTGTGAGTGAGTTGATGTTTATGATTGATACTCCCTTGTATTACTGTTGGAAGAGAGATTCAAAATGAAGGGAAATTGGAATGCGATGGTGGATCATTGCTGTTATATTTAATCCTTCACAATGAGAGAGTTTATAAAATGTAGCCTTTGCTATCACTTAAGAAACAGGTTTTTGAAGGGAGCACCAGAATATTTGGGGAAAAAGGGTTGTTATTATTTTTATTTGTATACAAGACCTTAAACTAGGAGTCTTGGCTCCTCAATTGAATACTTTGAATGCAACGTGTATAACTGGGTTCAAGAAGAGAATGGACTGAGTGGTAGCAGAGAATCTCAAAGGCAAAGTTAACATGTTTAGTATAATAGCAAAAGCAAAGAAATTCTCACTGTGATCTGAATCACGTAGCCCTCGGGATTGCCTAATTAATCAAGACATTCCCATAAGCAAAATAAGTTCTTGCTCAACTAAGTTCCTGCTTCATTTATATAAGCAAATGAATTCCAGATCAAATATAAGAACAAATACCTTAAATTACAGCAGCAGAGAATTGTAGTCCCAACCAATTTCCAGAATTGTTTCAGTTGACAGACCCAGAATCCCATGAATAAAGAGGATGCCACGTTTCCTGGAAAGACCTTGTTACAATACTTTAAAATCTTACTATTAAGGGCCAGAAAGATGGGCTAGAGGTTAGTACCATGGATTGCTCTTGAAGAGAATTCAATTTCAAATACCAGCACCCGCATTGCATAATCATTCAACTATGAGGCTGTAGGTCATTTTGGGTAAGGAAGGGATGTTTATATTAAAACTTAAAGACTTTTATTTTCCTTTAAAATTATGTGTATATTTGTGTCTCTTTGTGTGCATATGTATTCATTAGTGTACTTGCCAGAGAGGGTCCAATTATGCACATTGCACTTACATTATCCACGTCAGGTGGCTGATAACCAGTTATTAGCCCAGCTGTAGGGTGCTCTGATATCTCTGGCCTCAGTACTGTGAACTATATTACATTCTTTTGCATGTGTTTAAATCGCTAGAGATCCTATTCCACAGATACTTGCTTATCTATGTTCATTCCCACTCTGTTCACAATAGTTAGAAAATGGAAACAACCAGATGTACTTCAACTAATGAACTGATGAAAATGGAAGTTAAATGAATGGACCTGGAAAATACACTAATTGAGATAACTAAAAGCCAAATTTTCCTTTATTTGTTGATTCTAGCTCTGAAGTTGTAGATGTGATATAAAACCTGAGGATAGAAGGAAAGCAAGAAGAGACCATGTTGGGAGAGAAAGGAACTCAAGAGAGGGGGCTACCAGAATGCAGGTGCTGTGAAGGAATAATCGGTAGTGAGAGGGGACTATCTTTAACTGGAAGTGGAGAGGGAGGGCAATGCAGAGAAGGGGAGTTTACTGGCTGGTTTTGTGTGTCACCTTGGTACAAGCTGGAGTTATCACAGAGAAAGGAGCCTTCCTTGAGGAAATGCCTCCGTGAGATCCAGCTTTAAGGCATTTTCTCAGTTAGTGATCAAGAGTGGGAGGGCCCATTGTGGGTGGTGCTATCCCTGGGCTGGTAGTCTTGGTTTCTATAAGAAAGCAAGCTGAGCAAGCCAGGCAAAGCAAGCCAGTAAGTAACATCCCTCCATGGCCTCTGCATCAGCTCCTGCTTCCTGGACTGCTTGAGTTCTGGTCCTGACTTCCTTTGAACAGCAATATGGAAGTGTAAGCTGAATACACCCTTTCATCTCTAACTTGCTTCTTGGTCATGATGTTTTGTAGAGGAATAGAAATTGTGACTAAGACAGGAAGGAATAAATGACACTAAGAATGTTAAAAATATATTTATATTTATTTTATATTTATTTTAAATTACATACTATCAATATAAATGTGTTTGTATATATACTATGTTTATTATATATCCTTTAATATATAGTCACAAACACTCTATAGAAAGGATTAGGAGGTGTCACCTTCTTGGAATAAGTATGGGCCTTTTTAGGAAGGTGTGTTCTTGGGGTTTGACTCTGAAGTTTCAAAAGCCTTACTAAGCCCAGTGTCTCTTTCTGCCTGGGAATCAGGCTGTCAAGCTTTTAGCTACTGTTCTAATGCCATTCCTATTTGTTTGTGACCATGAGCTAACCCTTTAAAACTTTAAGGAAGCATTAATTAAATGCTTTCATTTATGAGAATTTCCTTGGTCATGGTGTCTTCACAGAAAGGCAAAAGGCAACAATAACAAAGAGAGTTTCCAAACTCAACAAATAGTTGTTTCTCCAGTCTCAAAATGCAGAAATGGGATAGGAACATATATATATGTGTGTGTGTGTGTCTATACACATGTATATAATAAGTTTCTTATGTATATATATATATATATATGTACACTACATATATATGTGTATGTATATGTGTGTATATATGTATGTATGTATACAATTTTACAGTTTGGTAATACTATTCTGCCCAAGAACCACAGACTACAGAAATCCATATAAGAGGCATGGGAAAAATACTTTTTAGTTGCTGTTTAGGAGAGCCCAAGAGCCCACCAAACATTAAAGGTTAGTATCTATTTCTGAAGACACTACACACTTTAGGTACAGGTGGTGGAGAAAGCAATCTGGTTCTGACCTAGCAGCTTCTTCCCTTAGGACCAGATCTCATAATACCTGGAGGTGAAACGCAAGCTGCTAAGGAAGGAAAACAATAGTCCTACCCAGATGGGAAACCTCCAAACAGCAACAGTGACCAGCACAGCAATATGTCCCCAAAGTTGTAATAGTAACACTTATAACTTGAGGATAACCAACAACTTTCTAACTGAACTGAACGTCACACAGTAGTGGCGAACTCATGTCTGGTGCTGTCAACCTTGCCCACTACTCATGGCTGATGAGGCCATGGAACCTAGAGAAGAAAATACTGTTACTTTTCTAAACCAGTAATAAGTTTGAACTTCATTCTAAATACTTACCCTTGTGCCCACATGTTGGTATATCTCTTACCTGGTACTAAAGAAGCTTCTTTTTGGAGCTTAAGGATACCTTTATAGATAGCCAAACTGGCCATAATGCATAGGGCTGTTGTCCGTGAGGACAATACTCCAAGTGATATAGATATATCACAATGGAGCTCCTACATAAAGCTTAGGGAACACCACAGAAGACAGATTGAAAGATTTCAGAGAGCCAGGGTGTCTACTGTGAGAATGTGTCATCGATAAATAGTAGGAAAGCTCTACCATATAGTTGCTCAAAATAAGAGCTGAAAAAAATAAGATTGACATCCTAATGTGTTTGGGGAAAATCTCACAAGTCTCCACCCCCAAATGAAGAACTACAGGCAGTTAATTAACCTAAACTAACAGGTCATTCTTCAGTGACAAGGTCCTAAGGAGAACTAGGAAACCAGAAGATAGACAACAGGAAAGTTGGGCTCAGGACATTTTGCACTAGCTATGTCTTATGACAAGAAAGTTTATTAAGTACAGCTCCTTATATGCAGCTTTCAAGAGGAAAATGGAACAAAGTCAGTAGTAGAAAGGTATCATACAATGTAATAAAGTGATCAGTAAGGTAACCAAACAATGTTTTACAAGGAGAATACAGGATATGTTAAGGGTGTCACAGACTGAGCATATAGTGGCCTTGGGGCTGATAACTTCAATCACTTCAGGGGGACAAGCCAAGTTCGCAGGAGCCAAAGTCCTGGACCAAACCACAGACCAATTCTTGCTAAATCTGCCTCTGGTAAGAGCATACAACTAGGTTCTCTTTCTTTTTTCCTCTCTTTCTTCCTTTCATTTTTGGTTCTTTTGTTCATTTGTCCTTTCATTCTTTTATTCTTCATTCTTCCCCACACAATTTCCTCTCTCTCTCTCTCTCTCTCTCTCTCTCTCTCTCTCTGTCTCTCTCTTTCTTTTATTTACTTTCATCCTGCTCACTGCCCCACCTCCAGGTCACCCCCTCCCATAATCCTCCCTCCTCCTCCCTCCTTTTCTACTCTGAACAGGTGGAGGCCCTGTGGGTATCCACCCACCAAGGCACATCCAGTCTCTGGGAGGTAGGCTAGACACATCCTCTCCTACTGAGGCCAGATGAGGCAGCCCAGCTAGAAGAACATATCCAATGGACTGGCAATGGCTTTTGGGATAGCCCCAACTCCAGTTACTCTTGATCCACATGAAGACCAAGATGCACATCTGCTACATATGTGCAGGCAAGTCTAGGTCCAGCCCATGTATGCTCTTTAATTGTGGTTCAGTCTCTGAGAGCCCAAGGGTCCAGGTTAGTTGATCCTGTTGGTCTTCCTGTAGAGTTCCTATCCCCTTCGAGGCCGGCAATCCTTCTCCCCTACTCTTCCATAAGAGTCTCCAAGCTTCATCCACTGTATTACTGTGGATATCTACATCTGTCTAAGTCAGCAGCTGGGTGGAGCCTCTCAGAGGACATCTATGCTAGACTCCTGCCTGCCTTTATTTTTTTATTAGATATTTTCTTCATTTACATTTCAAATGCTATACCAAAAGTCCCTTATACCCCCCCCCCCGCCACACTCTCCTACCCACTCACTCCCACTTCTTGGCCCTTCCATTTCCCTGTATTGGGGTATATAAAGTTTGCTAGTCCAAAGGACCTCTCTTCCCAGTGATGGCCAACTAGGTCATCTTCTGCTACATATGCAGCTATAGACATGAGCTCTGGGGATACTGATTAGTTTATATTGTTGTTCCACCTATAGGGTTGCAGACCCCTTTAGCTCCTTGGGTACTTTCTCTAGCTCTTCCATTGGGGGCCCTCTGTTTCATCTTATAGATGGCTGTGAGCATCCACTTCTGTATTTGCCAGGCACTGGCAAAGCCTCACAGGAGACAGCTATATCAGGGTCCTTTCAGCAAAATCTTGCTGGCATATGCAATAGTGTCTGCATTTGGTGGCTGATTATGGGATGGACCCCCGGGTGGGGCAGTTTCTGGATGGTCCATCTTTTCATCTTAGCTCCAAACTTTGTCTCTGCAACTCCTTCCATGGATATTTTATTCCCTATTCTAGGGAGGAATGAAGTATCCACACGTTGATCTTCCTTCTTGATTTTCTTGGGTTTTGGAAATTGTATCTTAGGTATTCTAGGTTTCTGGGCTAATATCCACTTACCAGTCAGTGCATACCAAGTGACTTCTTTTGTGATTGGGTTGCCTCACTCAGGATGATATCCTCCAGATACATCCATTTGCCCAAGAATAGAAGATCATTAATAGTGTCAAGGGATTAGTGCTTGCCAATGGGATGGGTTTCAAGTTGGGCCAGCTATTGGTGGGTCATTCTCTCAGACTCTGCTCCACCCCCCAGTGCCTACATTTCTTGTATATAGGATAAAATTTGGGTAAAAATTTAGTAGGTTGTCCCTATTGCTCCACTGGGGTTCCTGCCAGGCTATAGGAGGTGGCCTCTTCAGGTTCTATATCCCCAGTGCTATGAGTCACAGCTAAGGTTACCTTCATTGATTCTTGTGAGCTTCCCTTATGCTAGGTCTCTGTCTAGTCCTGGAGATGCCCCCCCTAGCTCCCCACCTCTCCACCCTTGTCAGTTGCAGATTTCCATGCATTCTTATGGTCATTTGGCCATTTCTCTGTTCCATTTCTTACCTGATCCTAAACACCCCTTTCATTCCCCTCTCCATTCCCTGTCCCACTAAGTTCCCCCCTCCATCTATCTTCCTCATATGACTATTTTATTTCCTCTTCTAAGTGTGTTTCAAGCAACTTCATTTGAGCCTCCCTTCTTGATTAACTTCTTTGGGTTTGTGGGGTGTATCACGGGTATCCTGTATTTTATGGCTAATATCCACTTTTAAGTGAGTACCTACAGTGCATGTCCCTTGGGTACTGGGTTTCTTTACTCAGTATGATATCCTCTAGTTCCATCCATTTGCCTGCAAAACTCATGATGTCCTAGTTTTTTTTTCAGTTTTTTTTTATTAGGTATTTTCCTCATTTACGTTTTCAATGCTATCCCAAAGGTCCCCCATACCCACCCCCCCAATCCCCTACCCACCCACTCCCCCTTTTTGGCCCTGGTGTTCCCCTGTACTGGGGCATATAAAGTTTGCAAGTCCAATGGGCCTATCTTTGCAGTGATGGCCGACTAGGCCATCTTTTGATACATATGCAGCTAAAGACAAGAGCTCCCGGGTACTGGTTAGTTCATATTGTTGTTCCACCTATAGGGTTGCAGTTCCCTTTGCTCCTTGGGTAATTTCTCTAGCTCCTCCATTAGGGGCCGTGTGACCCATCCAATAGCTGACTGTGATCATCCACTTCTGTGTTTGCTAGGCCCCGGCATAGTCTCACAAGAGAGAGCTATAACTGGGTCCTTTCAGCGAAATCTTGCTAGTGTATGCAATGGTGTCAGCATTTGGAAGCTGATTATGGGATGGATCCCTGCATATGGCAGTCACTAGATGGTCCATCCTTTGTCACAGCTCCAAATTTTGTCTCTGTAACTCCTTCTATGGGTGTTTTGTTCCCATTTCTAAGAAAGGGTAAAGTGTCCACACTTTGGTCTTCGTTCTTCTTGAATTTCATGCGTTTGGCAAGTTGTATCTTATATCTTGGGTATCCTAAGTTTCTGGGCTAATATCTACTTATCAGTGAGTACATATTGTGTGAGTTCCTTTGTGATTGGGTTACTTCACTCAGGATGATACCCTCCAGGTCCATCCATTTGCCTAGGAATTTCATAAATTCATTTTTTTAATAGCTGAGTAGTATTCCATTGTGTAAATGTACTACATTTTCTGTATCCATTCCTCTGTTGAGGGGCATCTGGGTTCTTTCCAGCTTCTGGCTATTATAAACAAGGCTGCTATGAACATAAGTCTCTAAAGAAAGAAATTAAAGAAGATCTCAGAAGATGGAAAGATCTCCCATGCTCATGAATTGGCAGGATCAATATTGTAAAAATGGCTATCTTGCAAAAAGCAATCTACAGATTCAATGCAATCCCCATCGAAATTCCAACTCAATTCTTCAACGAATTAGAAAGGGCAATCGGCAGATTCATCTGGAATAACAAAAAAACCGAGGATAGCAAAAACTCTTCTCAAGGATAAAAGAACCTCTGGTGGAATCACCATGCCGGACCTAAAACTGTACTACAAAGCAATTGTGATCAAAACTGCATGGTACTGGTATAGTGATAGACAAGTAGACCAATGGAACAGAATTGAAGACCCAGAGATGAACCCACACACCTATGGTCACTTGATCTTTGACAAGGGAGCTAAAACCATCCAGTGGAAAAAAGACAGCATTTTCAACAAATGGTGTTGGCACAACTGGCGGTTATCATGTAGAAGAATATGAATTGATCCATTTCTATCTCCTTGTACTAAGGTCAAATCTAAGTGGATTAAGGATCTCCACATAAAACCAGAGACACTGAAACTTATAGAGGAGAAAGTAGGGAAAAGCCTCGAAGATATGGGTACAGGGTAAAAATTCCTGAATAGAACAGCAATGGCTTGTGCTGTAAGATTGAGAATCGATAAATGGGACCACATAAAATTGCAAAGCTTCTGCAAAGCAAAAGACACTGTCAATAAGACAAAAAGGCCACCAACAGATTGGGAAAGGATCTTTACCTATCCCAAATTGGATAGGGGACTAATATCCAATATATATAAAGAACTCAAGAAGGTGGACTCCAGAAAATCAAATAACTCCATTAAAAAATGGGGCTCAGAGCTGAACAAAGAATTCTCACCTGAGGAATACCGAATGGCAGAGAAGCACCTGAAAAAATGTTCAACATCCTTAATCATCAGGGAAATGCAAATCAAAACAACACTGAGATTCCACTTCACTCCAGTCAGAATGGCTAAGATCAAAAACTCAGGTGACAGCAGATGCTGATGAGGATGTGGAGAAAGGGGAACACTCCTCCATTGTTGGTGGGATTGCAGGCTTGTACAACCACTCTGGAAATCAGTCTGGCGGTTCCTCAGAAAATTGGACATAGTACTACAGGAGGATCCTGCAATACCTCTCCTGGGCATATATCCAGAAGATGTCCCAACCAGTAAGATGTCCTAGTTTTTAATAGCTGAATAGTATTCAATTGTGTTGGTGTATCACATTTTCTCTGTCCATTCTTCAATTGAGAGTTATCTAGGTTGTTTCCAGGTTCTGGCTATTATTTATAAAGCTGCTATGAGCATAGTTGAGCAAGTGTCTTTGTGGGATGATGGAGTATGTCTTGGGTATATACCCAGGAGTGATTTAGTTGGATCTTGTGGTAGAAGCATTCCAAATTTTCTAAGAAACCACAAAATTGATTCCCACCAGCAACGGAGGAGTGTTCCCCTTGTTCTACATCTTTGCCAGCATGTGCTATCACTTGAGTTTTTGATCTTAGTTATTCTGACTGTTGTAAGATGGAATCTCAGAGTTGTTCTCATTTGCATTTCCCTGATGACTAAGGACTTTGAACATTTCTTTAAGTGCTTCTCAGCCATTTGAGATTCCTCTGTTGAGAGTTCTCTGTCTAGCTCTATGTCCCATTTTTAAATTGGGTTATTTGGGTGGTTGGTGCCAAACTTTTTGGGTTCTTTATAAATTTTGGACATTAGTCCTATGTTAGATGTAGGGTTGGTGAAGATCCTTTTCCATTCAGTAGGTTGTGGTTTTGCCCTATGTCCTTTGTTTAACAGAAGCTTTTCAGTTTCATGAGATCCATCTATCAATTTTTAATCTTAGAGCCTGAGCCATTGTTTTTCTATTCATTAGGACCTATTTGAAAATCTTGGATTGGCCTGGATCTTAACTATTAATGACTGCTGAGAGTGAGAAAATCAGTCTTTCCCAAGGATGACCTCACTAACTGGTTATTCAATACTAAGGGGTCATACCTAAAATTCTATACATACTAGTAATACTAAATGGACTCAGCAGGTTTTGTTCACTTATTTATATACATACGCACATAACCATAACAATTAAGAAAAAGAGACCATGAATTTGAAAGGCTGGTAGGGACATAGAATAACTTGATGGATGATGTGGGGGAATAATGCAAATACAGTAATCTTATATTAAATTGTAAAAATTGAAATATTTTAAGGTAATTTTTTTTTTTTGAGACAGGGTTTCTCTGTATAGTCCTGGCTGTCCTGGAACTCACTTTGTCACTTTGTAGACCAGGCTGGCCTCGAACTCAGAAATAGGCCTGCCTCTGCCTCCCAAGTGCTGGGATTAAAGGCGTGCGCCACCACTGCCCTTAAAGTAATTCTTAATGAAAGCATTTAAAATGTTTCATCATATGTTATCTTTATAATCTTCTAATCTGTCTCATTTTGCAATAGAGTTGTTACTTATGCTGCTCTCACTTTTATGTTTTATTTACTCTGAGTTCCAGTAATAAATATGCGTAGAATGCTCATAAAAATATGGTCTTATGAAGGTCAGTGATCAATACAAGGTCTGACTTATGGTGAATGTAATGAGTTCCTATGTTGTTTCAATGAGAATGGACTCATAGATTTATATATTTGAATTCTGGTTCCACAATTAATGAAACTTTTTGGGAAGGACTAGGAGGTATGGTCTTCTTGGAGTAGTTGTGGCTTCCTTATATAAAGTGTGTTACTGGGCATGGGGTTTGAAGTTTCAAAATCCCTAATAGGCCCAGCCTCTCTCTTTCTTTGTGTCTGACTCTCTGTCTCTGTCTTTCTGTCCTTGTCTCTGTATCTCACTCTGTGTGTCTCTGTCTCTCTGTCTCTCTGTTTCTGTGTTTCTGTCTCTGTCTCTCTCTCTCTACCCCACCCCCCACTACTTGTACATCAGGATGTAAAATGCTTTCAGCTATTGCTCCAACACCATGCCTGCCTGCTTTCTATCAAGATGATTACAGACTAGCCCTCTAAAACTGTAAGCAAGCCCATAATTAATTGCCTAATTAATTTATAAGAGTTTCCTTGGTCATGGTGTTTTTTCACAGTAATATAGCAGTAACTAAGATAGCTCCCAAACTCAACCTGTGGCCCTTTTCTCTCATCTCAGAATGCATAAGTTGTCTAGGTATACCTTGGTTCTCTGGACTCCTTAATGCGGTGTATTATTATGTTTGGATTGATCAAATGGAAGCCATTGGAGCTTCCTCTATGTGGAAAAATAGTGAACTAAAATGTATCACATCTTTGGGTTGATTAGAGGGATTAATGCCAGCATCAAGAACTTAAAACTACCCCACAATGCCACTTCTCTCTTTAGCTTCCTTTTTGGTCTTGTACAGAAGATGGATGGATGATGAAAATTACAGGTGATTGACATACATTTAAGTGTTGATTATAGTCACAGCTGTTGTACAAAATGTGGGTTTCCTTTATTAAGCAGATATTATCTCTTGTGATATCTAGTATACAGTTTTTGACTTGCGGAATCCTTTTCACGTTCATTCATGCATGGCCACCAGGAACGCTACAAACAATCTTCTATTAGCTTCCAATAAGACATTAATAAGCCTTTACTGCTTTACCTTGAAGATGTTTTAGTGTTCCAGCCCTGTCTTGATCTCCTGTCTCTTCTGCAAGGTATTACACAGTTACTTTAGCAACATTGTGCTGGTTTGGCCTAGGGGATAGACACTCTAAAATTGTTGATTAAGTATACATGTGACTCCAGCACCAGGGTACTTTGCCCGCGGAGTCTCCAGACACCCGCAAGGAACCACACAGGATTCCCCATGGGATCCTAAGACCTCTGGTGAGCGGAACACAGAATCTGCTCCAATCCAATCTCACGGGACCTGAGACTGCATTAATTAAGGAAGCAGATTACATGACCTGATCAGGGGCACAAGTCCCTTCTGGTTCACTCCAGCAGCGGACTTCCTTGTGCGCGGAGTTTCTGGACATCCCCAAGGTCCTCACATGACCCTCCATGGGATCTTAAGACCTCTGGTGAGCAGAACACAATTTCTGCCAGGAGGCAGGTTCAAACACCAGATATCTGGGCACCTTCCCTGCAAGAGGAGAACTTGCCTGCAGAGAGTACTCTGACCACTGAAACTAAGGATAGAGCTAGTCTCCCAGGTCTGCTTATAGAGGCTAACATAATCACCTGAGGAACAAGCTCTAACCAGAGACAGGTATAATAACTAGCTCCAGAGAATACCAGATGGCAAAAGGCAAACATAAGACTCCTACTAACAGAAATCAAGACCACTCACCATCATCAGAACGCAGCACTCCCACCCCACCTAGTTTTGGGCACCCCAACATAACTGAAAAGCTAGACCCGGATTTAAAAGCATATCTCATGATGATGGTAGAGGACATCAAGAAGGACTTTAATAACTCACTTAAAGAAATACAGGAGAACACTGCTAAAGAGTTACAAGTCCTTAAAGAAAAACAGGAAAACACAACCATACAGGTGGAAGTCCTTAAAGAAAAACAAGAAAACACATCCAAACAGGTTATGGAAGTGAACAAAACCATACTAGATCTAAAAACGGAAGTAGACACAATAAAGAAAACCCAAAGTGAGGCAACGCTGGAGATAGAAACCTTAGGAAAGAAATCTGGAGCCATAGATGCGAGCATCAGCAACAGAATACAAGAGATGGAAGAGAGAATCTCAGGTGCAGAAGATTCCATAGACAACATCAGCACAATAATCAAAGAAAATACAAAACACAAAAGGATCCTAACTCAAAACATCCAGGAAATAGAGGACACAATGAGAAGACCAAACCTATGGATAATAGGAGTGGATGAGAATGAAGAATTTCAACTTAAAGGGCCAGCAAATATCTTCAACAAAATTATAGAAGAAAACTTCCCAAACCTAAAGAAAGACATGCCCATGATCATACAAGAAGCCTACAGAACTCCAAATAGACTGGACCAGAAAAGAAATTCCTCCCAACACATAATAATCAAAACAACAAATGCAATAAATAAAGATAGAATATTAAAAGCAGTAAGGGAGAAATGTCAAGTAACATATAAAGGCAGGCCTATCAGAATTACACCAGACTTTTCACCAGAGACTATGAAAGCCAAAAGAGCCTGGCCAGATGTTATGCAGACACTAAGAGAACACAAATGCCAGCCCAGGCTACTATACCCGGCCAAACTCTCAATTACCATAGATGTAGAAACCAAAGTATTCCACGACAAAACCAAATTCACACATTATCTTTCCACAAATCCAGCCCTTCAATGGATAATAACAGAAAAAACTAATACAAGGACAGAAATCACGCCCTAGAAAAAGCAAGAAAGTAATCCCTCAACAAACCAAAAAGAAGATAGCCACAAGAACACAATGCCAACTCTAACAACAAAAATAAAAGGAAGCAACAATTACTTTTCCTTAATATATCTTAATATCAATGGACTCAATTCCCCAATAAAAAGACAGACTAACAGATTGGCTACACAAACAGGACCCAACATTCTGCTGCTTACAGGAAACCCATCTCAGGGGAAAAGACAGACACTACCTCAGAGTAAAAGGCTGGAAAACAATTTTTCAAGCAAATGATCTGAAGAAACAAGCTGGAGTAGACATTCTAATATCGAATAAAATCGACTTCCAACCCAAAGTTATCAAAAAAGACAAGGAGGGACACTTCATACACATCACAGGTAAAATCCTCCAAGAGGAACTCTCAATTCTGAATATCTATGCCCCAAATGCAAGGGCAGCCACATTCATTAAAGACACTTTTGTAAAGCTCAAAGCACACATTGCACCTCACACAATAATAGTGGGAAACTTCAACACACCACTTTCATCAATGGACAGATCGTGGAAACAGAAACTAAACAGGGACACAGTGAAATTAACAGAAGTTATGAAACAAATGGATGTAGTAGATATCTACAGAACATTTTATCCTAAAAAAAAGGATATACCTTCTTCTCAGCACCTCATGGGACCTTATCCAAAACTGATCATATAATTGGTCACAAAAAAGGCCTCAACAGATACAAAAATATTGAAATTGTCCCATGCATTCTATCAGACCACCATGGACTAAGGCTGATCTTCAATAACAACATAAATAATGGAAAGCCAACATTCACGTGGAAACTGAACAACACTCTTCTCAATGATACCTTGGTCAAGGAAGGAATAAAGAAAGAAATTAAAGACTTTTTAGAGTTTAATGAAAATGAAGCCACAACATACCCAAATCACACAATGAAAGCATTTCTAAGAGGGAAATTCGTAGCTCTGAGTGCCTCCAAAAAGAAACTAGAGAGAGCACACACTAGCAGCTTGACAACACATCTAAATGCTCTTGAAAAAAGGAAGCAAATTCACCCAAGATGAGTAGACGGCAGGAAATAATCAAACTCAAGGGCGAAATCAACCAAGTGGAAACAAGAAGAACTATTCAAAGAATTAACCAAACGAGGAGTTGGTTCTTTGAGAAAATCAACAAGATAGATAAACCCTTAGCTAGACTCACTAGAGGGCACAGGGACAAAATCCTAATTAACAAAATCAGAAATGAAAAGGGAGACATAACAATAGATCCTGAAGAAATCCAAAACACCATCCGATCCTTCAACAAAAGGCTATAATCAATAAAACTGGAAAACCTGGATGAAATGGACAAATTTCTAGACAGATAACAGGTACCAAAGTTAAATCACGATCAAGTTAAGGATCTAAACAGTCCCATATCCCCTAAAGAAATAGAAGCAGTCATTAATAGTCTCCCAGCCAAAAAAAGCCCAGGACCAGATGGGTTTAGTGCAGAGTTCTATCAGACCTTCAAAGAAGATCTAATTCCAGTTCTGCACAAACTATTCCACAAAATAGAAGTAGAAGGTACTCTACACAACTCATTCTATGAAGTCACAATTACTCTGATACCTAAACCACAGAAAGATCTAACAAAGATACAGAACTTCAGACCCATTTCCCTTATGAATATCGAGGCAAAAGTACTCAATAAAATTCTTGCTAACCGAATTCAAGAACACATTAAAGCAATCATCCATCCTGACCAAGTAGGTTTTATTCCAGGGATGCAGGGATGGATTAATATATGAAAATCCATCAATGTAATTCATTATATAAACAAACTCAAAGACAAAAACCACATGATCATCTCAATAGATGCACAGAAAGCATTTGACAAGATCCAACACCCATTCATGATAAAAGTCTTGGAAAGATCAGGAATTCAAGGCCCATACCTAAACATGATAAAAGCAATCTACAGCAAACCAGTAGGCATCATCAAAGTAAATGGCGAGAAGCTGGAAGCAATCCCACTAAAATCAGGGACTAGACAAGGTTGCCCACTTTCTCCCTACCTCTTCAACATAGTACTTGAAGTCCTAGCCAGAACAATTAGACAACAAAAGGAGATCAAGTGGATACAAATTGGAAAAGATGAAGTCAAAATATCACTATTTTCAGATGATATGATATTATATATAAGTGACCTTAAAAATTCCACCAGAGAACTCCTAAACCTGATAAACAGCTTCAGTGAAGCAGCTGGATATAAAATTAACTCAAACAAGTCAATGGCCTTTCTCTACACAAAGAATAAACAGGCTGAGAAAGAAATTTGGGAAAGAACACCCTTCTCAATAGTCACAAATAATATAAAATATCTTGGCGTGACTCTAACTAAGGAAGTAAAAGATCTGTATGATAAGAACTTCAAGCCTCTGAAGAAAGAAATTAAAGAAGATCTCAGAAGATGGAAAGATCCCCAATGCTCATGGATTGTCAGGATCAATATAGTAAAAATGGCTCTCTTGCCAAAAGCAATCTACAGATTCAATGCCATCCCCATCAAAATTCCAACTCAATTCTTCACGAATTAGAAGGAGCAATTTGCAAATTCGTCTGGAATAACAAAAAACCTAGGATAGCAAAAAGTCTTCTCAAGGATAAAAGAAACTCTGGTGGAATCACCATGCCTGACCTAAAGCTTGACTACAGAGCAATTATGATAAAAACTGCATGGTACTGGTATAATGACAGACAAGTAGACCAATGGAATAGAATTGAAGACCCAGAAATGAACCCACACACCTATGGTCACTTGATCTTCGACAAGGGAGCGAAAACCATGCAGTGGAAAAAAGACAGCATTTTCAACAAATGGTGCTGGCACAACTGGTTGTTATCATGCAGAAGAATGAGAATCGATCCATTCCTATCTCCTTGTACTAAGGTCAAATCTAAGTGAATCGAGGAACTTCACATAAAACCAGAGACACTGAAACTTATAGAGGAGAAAGTGGGGAAAAGCCTCGAAGATATGGGCACAGGGGAAAAATTCCTGAATAGAATAGCAATGACTTGTGCTGTAAGATCGAGAATTGACAAATGGGACCTCATGAAACTGCAAAGCTTCTGTATGGCAAAAGACACCGGCAATAAGATCAAAAGGCCACCAACAGATTGGGAAAGGATCTTTACCTATCCTAAATCAGATAGGGGACTAATATCCAATATATATAAAGAACTCAAGAAGGTGGACTTCAGAAAATCAAATAACCCCATTAAAAATGGGGCTCAGAACTGAACAAAGAATTCTCACCTGAGGAATACCGAATGGCAGAGAAGCACGTGAAAAAATGTTCAACATCCTTAATCATCAGGGAAATGCAAATCAAAACAACCCTGAGATTCCACCCCACACCAGTCAGAATGGCTAAGATCAAAAATTCAGTTGACAGCAGATGCTGGGGTGGATGTGGAGAAAGAGGAACACTCCTCCATTGTTGGTGGGACTGCATGCTTGTACAACCACTCTGGAAATCAGTCTGGCGGTTCCTCAGAAAATTGGACATAGTACTACCAGAGGATCCAGCAATACCTCTCCTGGGCATATATCCAGAAGATGCCACAACTGGTAAGAAGGACACATGCTCCACTATGTTCATAGCAGCCTTATTTATAATAGCCAGAAGCTGGAAAGAACCCAGATGCCCCTCAACAGAGGAATGGATACAAAAAATGTGGTACATTTACACAATGGAGTACTACTCAGCTATTAAAAAGAATGAATTTATGAAATTCCTAGGCAAATGAATGGACCTGGAGGACATCATCCTGAGTGAGGTAACCCAATCACAAAAGAACTCAAATGATATGTACTCACTGATAAGTGGATATTATCCCAGAAACTTAGTATACCCGAGATATAAGATGCAATTTGCAAAACACATGAAACTGAAGAAGAACGAAGACCAAAGTTTGGACACTTTGCCCCTTCTTAGAATTGGAAGCAATCACCCATGGAAGGAGTTACAGAGACAAAGTTTGGAGCTGAGACAAAAGGATGGACCATCTAGATACTGCCATATCCAGAGATCCATCTCTTAATTAGCCTGCAAACGATGACACCATTGCATACAGTAGCAAAATTTTGCTGAAAGGACCCTGATATAGCTGTCTCTTGTGAGACTAGGCCAGGGCCTAGCAAACACATAATTAGATGCTCACAGTCAGCTATTAGATGGATCACAAGGCCCCCAATGGAGGATCTAGAGAAAGCATCCAATGAGCTAAAGAGATCTGCAACCCTGTAGGTACAACAACATTATGAACTAACCAGTACCCCGGAGCTCTTGACTCTAGCTGCATATGTATCAAAAGATGGCCTAGTCGGCCATCACTGGAAAGAGAGGCCCATTGGACATGCAAACTTTATATGCCCCAGTACAGGGGAATGCCAGGGCCAAAAATTGGGAATGGGTGGGTAGGGAAGTGGGGGGGGGTATGGGAGACTTTTGGGATAGCATTCTAAATGTAATTGAGGAAAATACGTAATAATAAAAAATATTTTAAAAAGTATACATGTACTACAGAATGAGAAATAAATCCAATCAAAACTCAAGGATCTTTTGCTAGTATAAAATTTCTATAATTTCAGTTTGCAAATGGGATATAAAGACCAAATCCTAACCTATTTAGTTTTCAGTGTGAACTTCGTACAACTTAGAATCACTTGGGAAGAAGGAAGCTCAAATAAGGATTCTTCAGATTAGATAAACCAGTAGCTATGCCTGTGAGAAATTATTTTGACTGATGATTGATATGAGTTTGCCCAACATACTGGGCCAGCATTTTTCTCTGATCTGTATAATAAGGGTAGATAAGCATGAGCCAGTGAACAAGCCAGTAAGCAACATTCTTCCATGCTTTTGTTCCTTCCCTGACATCTGTCAATGATGGATTGTTCCCTGAAAGTGTAAGTGTAAATAAAGCTATCATCCCGAAGTTGCTGTGATAGTTTGGATGAGAACGGCCCCTTCAGGCTCATAGATTTGAATTCTTGGTTATCAGAGAGTGACACTATTTGAAAGTATTACAAGTATGGTCTTATTGGAGGAAGCCTGCCACTGGTGATTGGCTTTCAGGTTTCAAAAGACCATTCCAAGCCCAGAGTCTCTGTTCTTTCTGATATTTTTGGAGATGGATGTAGAACTCTCAGCTCCTTCTCCAGCACCATGTCTACCTGCATATCACCATTCTCTCTGCCATGATGCCAAAGCATTAAACCTTTGAAACCATATTCAAGCCACAATGAAATGTTTCTCTTTATAAGAGTTGTCATGGTTATGGTGTCTTTTCACAGCAATAGCACACCAATGAAGACAGTTTTTGGTCATGGTATTTATTATAACTACAGAACGCAAGCTAGAACACACCTATTTGACACAAAACTCAGGGAATGTTGAAGAACAGGGAGCTGAAAAGTCTTAAAGGCCAAAGATAAAGTTAAACCAGAGCAAAGCAGTGTCTCCTGAACATGATAGGATCACTTCACTCAGAACCTCACAGCAGCTGTAGACACCTGCACATGATCAAGCCAGTTAGTATTCCAGAATAGTGGTGGGAGGGGGCTCATTAGCCCTATTCATTTTCGAGAAATTATCAATAGTAAATGACTTAAGAAAGTTGGTATTCTATTAAATATGGCTGCCCTTCACAGATCAACTATACTCCAGTGAATGACCCCACATCCATGAGTATATGGGAAACACAAATAGAACTCAGTGGGTTATCTTTTAAAAGGAAGATACAAAGTTGGGGGTGATAGGGAAGTTTTGGGTAGATCAGGAAAAAAATCAGGGGGTAGAGTGGAGATGAAATGATAAAAACACATTGTATACATGCATGACACATTGTTTACATGCATGACATTCTCAAAGAATTAATGAAATTTCATATTTTAAAGTTAATAATAAGGATTCCAAAGTGTCAAACTCATGAATTACAATTTCTGCCTGATTTGTATGAGAAAATACAGACTTGCCTTACATAAAAATCTAATAGATTTACAATCTGATTCTAGGTTTATTTTATATGGTTAGTGTGCAATAAAGAGCACATATGTCACATACACACAATTTGGATAGGCAGCCACGTCAGAATGGTGTTTGATGAACTAGTTCTGGGTGGTATGACCTGTGTATGGTTATTATGTAGTTCTGGTGGTATGACCTGTGTATGGTTATTATGCAGTTTGAAGGCCATGCTTCACAAGCCATGCCTTGTTCTATTTTCATAGAACATTTCACACACGATTTTCATCAAAATAACAATCTAAATCAATATAAAAATTTGAACCAGTTTATCTAAATCCTTTTGGGAAATCATGATCACTAGTGTTAGGTTCCCTTGAAGGTTTTTTTTTTTTCCCAGAACAAATACCTGTGTTGAGCACCAAGCACTAGCTAGGAAAACTGGTCTTCTAGTGGTAATGCTGAGGCAGCCAAGGCTTATCACTGTAAAGTTCATATGTAGCTGTGCCTATCTTTGGCTGCACTAAGAAATAAAGTATACATTATGTCTACATAATCATTTTCTTTATGTTTTTTACTCTGTCTGTATCACTGTCAGTGTTCTATAGATAGAGTTACAAATGACAGAGTCATTAACATATTGCCAACTTTTAGACACTTAAAACACTTTTTTTTTTTATTTTTAATGTGTCACAGTTGGGTACACAAACACAAAGACAGGATTCCCATATACAAAATGAGTTCATTCCACGATAATATAGGACCTCTAACAGAAACAGAGAGAGCTTGGATTTGGGCAATTGAGCTTATCTGTATCACTGAATTCTGCTCGGCTGCTCTGCACTTTCCCTTGCCTAACAGCCAGGCTCTCTTGCGTAGGCTTCCTTCCTTGATGCTAAAAAGTGGAATCATTAGGCCCTCACTATATTCTTTAATAGACTCCAAGTTTGCAATTGCGACATTGTCTCCCTTTGGGATGCAATTTTGTGTTTGTTTTCTGAATTTCCTGTAGAATTCTTAAATCCCTAAAGAAAGAGACTAAATCTTCTAAAGGCAGAGCCTACATAATACAATTAAAAATGTACTTCAATGAGGCATATCTGGAACTCAAATTTAACTAAACTGACATTGTCTGATACTTGTGGGAAAACTGGCAGAAATGTCACTGTTTTTTATCATTCACAAATAAAATAAACGTATGTAGTAATGATCAAAAGATCACTAATGGTGTGTTATTTATTGTATTTGGCACCGTGACCGTATTCTGCTTATCCTTATCTCTCACCTTCTTTTACCTCCTCATATCTGCCTATCTACCATTCTCACTGCAGGGCTTTTCCTATACTCATATCTTTTTGTTCTGTTCATCAAGCCACCAAATTTAACTCTGTCAATGCTTGTGGGTAGAATTTTACAGGTATCCAATGGAGTTTGGTGAGCTCACCATTGGGTACATTGGGATACTGTTTTTTCCTCCCTAATAACATTCCAGTCCAATAGTTCAGAAAGGAGAAATAGGACCTTATGAGAATCTCTAATATCCTTGACTATTGATAGATTGAGTCTTGTAAAGGCCCAGTGTAGACAACCATAGCTGGTGTAAACTCATGATTGCAAGGGCTACGCCATACCCAAAGGATAGCATGTCACTCTCTTCATATATTCTGGCTACTCTATTCCTTTTGCTCTTTTTCCATTGTATTTCTTGAGCCTTATAGGGAATCAAATAAATGTGCTGTTTGGGAACGAGCACTCAACTACCCCCCCCTTTTTTTTTCTTAGTAATTTGAGAAGCCAAGAGTATGTGGTAAAACAAGAGTATCTCTAAAGAGAGGCTTCTCCCATTAAGGCTGGAAGCAGATTTTATCCCCCCTGTGGGAAGAAACATAGATGCTTATAATGCAGCATGATACTACACCACTTAGAACCATTGATGAGTTCTCCTACAAGGCCTATAATATGTCCAGAATTGAGTTTTTGACCAGGTTTACAGTACCAGGGTCAAAATCCTGGTGTGCCTGGAATTCAAGCAGAGAATTTCATTGTCCCTATATCACATGGTCACTATTGAACCAGTGGACACATCTTGCTGTGTGGTTCGGTATTGTAGTTTGTAGGGTTCACAGCTGGGTAAGACCCCTAATGGGGTTTCTTCTCTATCTGCCTGAGTAGCATTTTCTGGTATCATGCAAGATGGCAAGTAGAGAGGAAGCATCCAGCATGGTTCCAGCTTGGTTTCTACATAAGTTACAACCAAGGTATATGGTATCTTAAGCTACAGGGTCTTATCACTTAGTTCTGTGGGGCAACAAAGAAATACGGTTAGTGTTGTATTGTTTTAGTAACCTCTAGAGTCTCCCTGACTAACAGCTCATAAGACAGTATCCCACACTTGGCACTAAGACCCTTGTTTTAACAACCTGTGGCTTTGAGAAATAACTTTATTCAGCCAAACAGAATATTTCCCTTCTGAATCTTATATTTTTAACTTTTTTGCATCATGTGCTTCAGTATGGCTTTTTTTCTGTATCCCTTGCTTTGTTTACCTTCACATCCCCCTCTTCCCTCCATCCCCATCCCTGTTAAACATTTCCACCCACAATATTTCCCTCTCTACTTCCATATCTCTTAGGTTATTCTAGCTTCACTGTCTTGTGTACTCTCTGGCTTCCTGGCTTTTATAGGTGAGGTCAAAACTCACTCATATGTGATTAAGAATATCCCCCATTTGGCTTTCTGGATCTGGGTTACCTCAGTATAGCATTTTCAAATCTGCAAATTTCATCTTTACATGCATTCTTGATGTTAATGTATCAGATTTACAGCTGTCAAAGATGTTTCTGAGAGACTAAGAGACAGCTTTAAATTTAGAAGTTATGATCTAACTCTTAGGTTGACAAATTGATTGTTACTTGTTCCTACCCGTGTTCACTGCAGAAGAACTATAAGCTATAAACATTTTAAGACTCTTTACTATACTCATAAGTATTATATCAATTTCCTCTTATCTGTTTATATTGTTTCACAAAACACAATCATCAATGCTGCAAATGTCACTTCTATTTCCTCTCATGAAGTGATGAAATGAGAGCTCTACCCATGCTTTGCATACACATAGCTTGATCTGAGCTCAGAGTATTTCTTTTTCTGTTCTAACTATTCTTAGGCCGAAAACTGGAAGCATCTACAGTCTGATCTTTCAAGCTGACTGATTCAATCCAGTTTCTCTTGGCTCCTGCCTGAACTATTCTGTTTGGATTCATACTAACTTTGGCAGTATGTTCTAATCTTCTGGGTCCTTCTCTGGCTCCTTCTGTCTTAACCTGTATCTAGCTTGTTCTCTGTAAAACTGTCCCAGTAAAACGTCATACATCCTCACTACTTCTCTCTCTCTCTCTCTCTCTCTCTCTCTCTCTCTCTCTCTCTCTCTCTCTCTCAAGTAGTCTATCTTTTCTGTGCTGTTCTCTTGGGAGTTGGATGTATCCTATCATTCTGTCAAATCTTTCTCTGATTCACCACTTTGTCTGCCCCTCAATTAGACACCACTTTCAAACATGGCTGCTTTCTTAACCTTACCTTGTTACTGATTAAGGGTACTAAGGGTGTGTCTGTATCCAAGCCAGATCAATCTGTAACCCAGGGCATGCCTGCATTCCTGCTTCTACTGGGAAAGTACCACGAAAATATTTGTTGACATTGGGAAAAAATGTTTTGGTTTTGGCCATGTACATGAAGAAGTTGCTGTCTGCAAAGGGTCTACTTCTTTATGTCCAAGATAATAATGAGTTAATTAGGCTGACAGTAAAGTGTCGAAGAACTTTTAAAGGGGATTTTCAGGAGGTAGGTGAGGTGCTCACAATACTTCAAAGAAGGATGCTATTCAGTGGGTTATATTCTCTCTCTGACACGTGTTCCTTTAGTGAGAACTGCAAGTGCATTTTCAGAAATCATTATGCTGTGTGGAGTGCACAGGGAAAGAAAACACAGGCATGAGACTTTTAAAAGACTTTTATTTTCTTTTAAGAAAAAAAGGGTGAAGCAAGATAGGATAGAATTCCCAAACCTTTTTGCATCTATACTCCTAGGGTGATAATTATAACTGTGGATGCTGAAATGAAAGCATGTACTTTTAAAAGTAGCTAAATGTAGTTATGTGCCCTCCCACTCATGGGTAAGTCCAGATTAAATAGCATATTTGAGATCTGGTATTTCAGCTATTCATTTTATGGAACAGTAGGTATATGGCTTAGAGGTATTGACTTTATCTTGCTCTTTTTAGTTATTTACTTTCAGCGACTTAAAAGTATTATAATCATAAATTATAGAATTAATGCTATTCTATAGGTATGTCTTTTATACTGAATATACAATGTGATGATTATATACTAAATATCCTTTAAATAAAGGTAACAATCCTATACATTATTAAATATATTTAAGATTACAATTTTAAGCAATAATTGACATAGAGATTATTTAGTCCCTGTTAAAGGAGTTAACTCAAAAATTTAAATAAAGAGGTACTTTTTTGAAGTGCATAAGATATTGGTAATGTAAATATTTTGAATTCCTACCCTATAGCTAAGTATGACTTTGTAGTAGGTGTGAAATACTTGCCAAAACATTCTGGCAAATAAATACTGAGTTGGTTCCGGAAAGGCAAAAGACTGCAAATAGAAGATGTTTTATTCAAAGTCAATTCATTTTGACAAGCTACATGGTTAGCTTTTTCTATGCTGATGAAAAAATTTGTTTCACTGTAAGCCATGGATAGACCAGTTTCTAATGGTTAACATTTACGACATGATAGTTCATAGACATAATAGCAATAGATGTGATTTCTGCAATATAATTTAATCAAATGCCTTAAATTTTTCTAGTTAGAAAAAATACCGACCAGTCTCCAATTATCACTGCATGTGGTTTGTGTGCCCAAAGAAAAAAGGATCATTTTAACATCACCACTGCGATCTCTGGAGCTACAAGAATTACTAAGATCCTGACTACTACTTGGATTTGCATGGGCAATTTATAATTCTGGAACTTATCTTGTCCCACTGGATGGATTTCCTAACAATCTAAAAATAAAGTAGACAAGTCTAGTTATACTTAAGGTTCTTATTCTATCTTCCTCTGATATTATTGTCTCTTCTCATAATAATTTTGGTATGATACACAGTATACGCACATTAGAAAGGAGGAAACTGGACTTGGGAAGTTAACATGCTTTTCTGAAATCCTATAGGTATCAAATCTGAATCACTAGGAACAACTTGTTTTGCAACACAACTTCCTAATTTTAATACAATGTAAATAAATAATTTACACAATAATATTCAATAATCCTAAATAAAATGAGGCACTATGATATTTTAAAAGATAAGATAAAGGTTTTTTGTAAATGAAAATACCTTTAAAATGCACACTGTATTTTACAAGTGTATGATTATATAGACTGCTTCAATCTTTTTAAATTTAGGAATTGGAGGATGTGTACCAAATTAGAATAAGGGCTAGCATCAAAGTAATGGATTGGATTTGCTTATTTAACAATTGTCTGGATTCATAATCACAAATAACATGCCAGCACTTCCGACTTTTGAGGGATCTATTTCCCGACCAAATGTTCTGCACTTAGTGCTGCATACAAGTGACAAATATTTGAGCTTTGCTAGCATAATGAATCTAGGTACTTAAAAGCTTTCTCCTGTCTCAAAGTTTTTGAAATAGAAAAGAAAACTTCCTGCTGTTGATTCCAATTGGATTTCCAGATGTCTGGGGTCGAAGGTTGAAAATAAAAGTATCGAGTTTTGCTCTGTTCTACCCAGGTGGCATGTCTCCACATGTGAATGCTTTCCCAGAGGGTGTCTTCCGTTAGTCCTGCCCCCTACTGTAAGAGTTTTGTATCCTCTTTGTTGAATTATATCATTTTAATTCCACCTTGTAAGTGGCCTAAATCTGTTAAATTTACTATTTTGAAATGTCTGAACTAAGCACCTTAAAGTCCTCATTATATATGCATACATATTGCAAGCTGGTAATTCTCTTCTTTCTCAGTTTGATGTGGTACTAGGTGGCTAAATACTAGAGTTGTGGAGGACATTGGGGCTTGGATCCCTCCTTTACAGCATATAAAAACAATTACTGTATATGTTGGACTCTAATTACTACTCAAAATGTGAGACCTAAGTCATATCTCTTGTTTTGGAAGAGATTCAACAACCTGAACTGCTCCAAAGGTCCTTAATGAATACCTGTGTAAGCCTGGTTCAAGCCCTAAGCATTATAAGATGATTGACCAATTGGAGATGTTCTGATAAGGGACAGGAACACATCATTGCCCCTTCCGTTAAGAGTTAATCCAATTTTTTAATAGGGATTTGTTTCTCTGGAGTTTAACTTCTTGAGTTCTTTGTATATATTGAGTATATACAGCATAAGCCACTGGTATTTTGTTCAGGAATTTTTTTTCCCCTGTGCCCATATCCTCAAGGCTCTTCCCTACTTTCTCCTCTATAAGTTTCAAGTGTATCTGGTTTTATGTGGAGGTCCTTCATCTACTTGGATTTGAGCTTTGTACAAGGAGATAAGAATGGATCAATTTGCATTCTTCTGCATGCTAACCACCAGTTGAGCCAGCACCATTTGCTGAAAATGCTGTCTTTTTTCTCCACTGGATGATTTTAGCTCCTTTGTCAAAGTGTGGATACTTCAGTCCTTCTAAGAAGGGGAAACAAAATACCCATTGAAGGAATTACAGAGACAAAATTCAAAGCAGAGACTGAAGGAAAGGCTATCTAGTGACTGCCCCAGCTGGAGATCCATCCCATATACAACCACCAAACCCAGACACTATTGTGGAGGCTAACAAGTGCTTTATGACAGGAGTCAGATATAACTGTCCCTTGAAAGGTTTTGCCAGTGCCTGACAAATACAGAAGTAGATGCTCATAGCCATCCATTGTACTGAGCACAGGGTCCCCAGTGAAGGAGCAAGAGAAGGATCCAAGATGTTGAAGGGGTTTACATCTCCATAGCAGGAACAACAATATGAACTAGCCCATAAACCCAGAGCTCCCAGGGACTAAACCACTAACTCATGACTCCAGCTACATATGTAGCAGAGGATGACCTAGTTGGTTGTCAATGGGAGGAGAGACCTTTGGCCCTGTGAAGGTTCTATGCCCTAGTATAGAGGAGTGCCAGGGCCAGAAGGATGGAGTGGGTAGGTTGGTGAGCAGCGGGAGGGGATAAGAGGAAGGGGATTTTGGAGGGAGACCAGGAAGGGAGATAACATTTAAATGTAAATTTAAAAAATCTAATGAAGAAGAAGAAGAAGAAGAAGAAGAAGAAGAAGAAGAAGAAGAAGAAGAAGAAGAAGAAGAAGAAGAAGGAGAAGAAGGAGGAGAAGAAGAAGAAGAGGAGGAGGAGGAGGAGGAGGAGGAGGAGGAGGAGAAGGAGGAGGAGGAGGAGGAGAAGAAGAAGAAGGAGAAGGAGGAGGAGGAGGAGGAGGAGAAGGAGAAGGAGAGGGAGAGGGAGAGGGAGAGGGAGAGGGAGAGGGAGAGGGAGAGGGAGAGGGAGAGGGAGAGGGAGAGGGAGAGGGAGAAGGAGAAGGAGAAGAAAGAAGAAGAAGAAGAAGAAGAAGAAGAAGAAGAAGAAGAAGAAGAAGAAGAAGAAGAAGAAGAAGAAGAAGAAGAGGAAGAGGAAGAAGAAGAAAAGAGAAGAAGAAAGTGTTAATCCAAGCAGGCCTATCAAAAGACTTGATTTTTAAAAAATAAACATAGCTTAGGAAAAACTACCTCTTTATAGAGTGTTGTTGGTAACAAGACACCCATTCTGTAGTAGTGAACTCAAGAGATTTAATGGAGGGAAGGCAAGGCTTTATTTTATTTTTTACCAAACCCAGCACCAGCTTAATACAATTACAGATGCACTGTCCAAACACCAAGAACAATTTTAATAGCTCTGAACACATGCGCCAACCCTTGCTCTGCATTGGCTGTGCACTTGTGTAGGTGAAACCTTTTTTGGATCTCTGTTCCAATTCTCCCCCTGGGTTTTCTTCATTTCCTAATGTGGTCATTTCTTGTCTGTGGTCAGCTGTGTTTGCTTCCCATTTGGGAAGGTGAGTCAGCTTATATAAGTCAGGTATTAAGGGAGTCGATACAAAACAGGGATTCTGGATATCTGATAGCAACTGTTGACTGGGAAGAGATGAGTGGGCAGAGACTAATTTCTCCTGTTACCTGTATTTCTTTCCTAAACTGAAATGGAGAATACACGTCCAGAGCCCATTGTGATGGAGTTAGACTGCAGACTGGAATCTTGGTGACATCACTAGGTATCCTTAGGTGGTATTCCCATCATCAATTGTCTAAACTGAGAAGTACAAGATAAAACAGCAGCAGCAACAACCCAATGGATATTTCGAATTTGTTGTTGTTGAAAGACTGTTGAAATTTCTTTATAGTTTGATGGATTTGTTGTTCTTGCTTTTTCTTGCCACATTGCATTAGCTACTTTTCTTGTCAGTGTAAGGCAATATCTGGTGAAGGTTTCTTAAGGGAGAAATTGTTTATTCTGACTCATTGTTTAAGGACACATCAAAAAGGAACCTGGGAAATGAGGCAGCTCATCACATTTTGTCGACAGGAAGAAGCAGAGAGAGTGAGGAATTGTAAACTTCACTTTTCTTTCTCCCTTTCTTTTAAGTGTAGAACCCAAATCCATGAGATGGCATTTCCCACATGTGTTGTAGATCTTGACCCCTTTGTTAATACTCCCTGAATACACTCAAGGTGTGTCTCATTAATACCACATGGCTTCTTTCAACAATCAAGTTGGCAATCAAAATTAACCATAATACAAATATTTTGAGTAAATATTCCAGAAATTAAAAATTTACTAGCATATGTAAAGGGATTTCCTTTCAAAGTCTTGAATTTTGTTGTTATCTTGATATACCATGTTATCAAAAACAAGCTTATTCTAACATATAAGACTTATTTCTTGGTATTATTCATTTATGATATTTATTACTTGAGGCCATGTTGTAGTTAATAATTCCATAGGAGTATAGTGGATACTTATTAATGCAGTGATTAGATGAGGGTAAGAACAAAAATAGTATTGCCTTTCATTCTCTTAAAATTAAGTTGAATCATTTCATAAGCTTCCCTTTTTGTGCCTTACTTTAGTGTTGAGTGTTGTTTTATAGCTACAAAATATGTCTTGAAGTAGCTGCTAGGCTAGAGGTTCTCAACCTATGGGTCACAACCTCTTTGGCAGTCACATATCAGATTTTTATATTGTGATTCATAACAGTAGCAAAATTACAGTTATGAAGTAGCAATGAAAACAATTTTATAGTTGGGGGATCGCCACAACATGAGGAACTGAATGAAAGGGTCTCCACCTTAGGGAGGTTGGGAACCACTGCTCTAAGCCTTCATGTGTTCCTGCCATCGTTTGGCCCACTGTAAGAAAGATGCAGAAATTGTTGTGCTCAAATTAATCTGTAATCAACACAGGAGAATAGAAGATAGGAAGTGATACATCGTAAGGCTGAAGGGTTCTCTTGTACAAGTCTCCTATTCCAACTGGTACCACTATGTTTGAATTCAAAAGGATCATATCCTGGGTGTGTCCTTTGTTAATGGCCATAGGAAGCTATTGCACAGAGTCCTAACGAAACCTACTCCTATATTTCAATATCTGCATTTAAACAAGGACTACCATTCACTTTTCTATGAATTCATTGAACCCATTAAGAATTTTATCAGTAACACATGAGGCTGTCAAGTTGCCCTTCTCATAAAATATAGATAAATACTAACATGTACACTACTTTATTAATACTGTTCAAGTTCCGTCTATGGTCCTAATATAGGTTCTAATTTTCTTTATTATTTGTAGAACTATTTAACCTTATGTGTTATTGAACACAAAGATTAAATGAAGAATCTTATAAATCAGAACCCATGACTGTTGGAATTCTCACTGTCTGAACTTGGAATGTTACTGTTTTTCCTCCCTGTAAGTCTGTTATAGGCTTTTGGGGGAGCAGAGATAGGATATATAGAATACACGTCACTGCCAGACATGTAGCCTTTACTATTCATTTAGAATGCAAGTTTCAAAGGAGTAGGGATTTATTGTTTTATTTATGCAATAATTTATTCCTCATACCTAGAAGAATGACTACATATAATAGCAACTCAAAAATATTTTCAAATAAATGAATTGGCTTATTTAAAGAATAAATTTATGTTAGCTGTAGCTAGGTAATAAAATATAAGCATTAATCTATATTAAGCAATATAGGCAGAGACAAAAGATTTCCCCCTAACATTTCAAACAATGTACTCCAATCACACTCACTTCTTATTTCCCAGGTCCACCCTCAAACCCTTGAGTCCCTGGCCAAACCCACAAAACCACAAAGTCCAATTTGCACTGCACTTATACTTATTGCAGCATGGTCAAAATCCCAAGTAGTGAGTTCCTTAAAGAAAACTGAGTGCTCCCGACCCTCACCAGAAGCAAAGGAAAACATTTTAATTCAATTAATTTAACTTTATGCAAAGAAAGTATATAAAGAAAACTAGATTTGGATTTACTTATTATTTAAGTGATTCATAGATTTTAATGTTGAAATCTCAGATGTAGCATGTTTGCAAGAGACACATTTGTTAGAAAAACACAGAGACACACAGGAAAAAAGATGGTGAATGATGTTCAATTATAATGAAAATAAAAGTAACAGCAATACTACAAGATAGAATGGAATTTAAGAGAAGAGTCATCAGTAGGAGCAAAGACGACCATTTCGTACTCAGAAAGAAAGCAGTTTTCAAGATGATGCAATTATAAAGTTTTAGGTATCCAACAACTTAGGTTTGGCTATATAACACAAATCTAACTCATGAAATTCTGACAAATAACATAGTGTTTATCTAGGGAATTTAGATGAAATGTGCTGCTGTTTCTGAATGTTTTTTGTTTATGTCCCTGAAATAGAAACAGGAATAGAAAGACAGGAATAGATGTCAATACCATCAAAGTAGGTAGCATGGTCAGATGTTTTTATGAAAAAGTTTTACCATATGTTCAGAGAAGATATAATCTCTCCCTCATCATAGTCTATCTCATGGAAACCGTAAGTAAAGGTGAACAAAATACAGAGCCAGCATGTGTTTACTTCCCTAAACTCAATCTCATTGTTCTTTTCTCTAATACTGATTCAAACTTTTAGAGGAGGGTGAGAGGTGGAGGTGTTAATAAAGTGGCTTTCCACATACATCCTGAAATAAGCAGTCAATACAGACTTTAGTCATGCAGTCCAGATCTAAGATATATCAACCCTTCAATTCCTTTTTAGAATGGAGAGACTTTGTCCTTTTCATGTCATTCCTTTAAAACAGAAATTGCCTGACTCTATACTTGTAGACCTGATTTCAAAAGCTATCTCCATCGCTTTTACCATCTTCCAGTATTAGATGTAAACATGCTTAGTGTCTAGTCACTCTCTTCTCACATGCAACAAAGTAGATGGCACATGATAACAGATAAAAAAGATGCAGTAGATACAAGTATATATAGCCACATGTATTATAAAAATGTAATAATAACCACTCCATTATGCAGTCAAATAAACAGATAGTTCAATAAATATCCCAAAGGGAAATAGCATGATAGAACTCTGTGACCTCTCACCTTTTAGCACCAAACAGTACACAAGAAATTCTCAAAACCTGTTCTATGCCTGACCTCCACAATAGCTGCATAAGGTTCAGATTCACTGCATTGTAGAACTCAGTTTTTTTTCCTTGCATTTATTTCTGAGAGCTTCTTCATCTTTCTTCATAGATCCAAACTAGACAAAAAAGATAAAACACTACTGCCAGTTTGCTATTGATGTGTAATACATTGTCATAAACTCAGCAACTAAAAAATAAGACAACAACAAAACCCCACAAATCTACTATTTTAGGCAATCAGGAGGCTCATGTGTCATGATTCTTTGCTTAGCATCTGACATGGCTGAAGTCAACTTGTTGGTCAGGCTTCAGTCTCTGAGACTCAGGTTCCTCTTCCAACCTTCAGTTTATTAACAACATCTAGTTCTTTATGATTGATTTTAGGACTCAGGGTCCTATTTTCTTGCTGACAGGATGAAGGTGCTATTTCATATTCTTTCTCCAGTTTAATTTCCTTGTCATGTATCTTCCTTAAAAAGAATTCACAACATGAATGTTGTCTAAGTTTCTGTGTTATTGCTGGGAGGAAACACTGAAACTGAGGAAATTCTTATAAAAGAAAGTATTGATTTGGAGGCTTGCTCACAACAGTTTTAGAGGGTTGGTCTATGACACTATGGTGGAATGCAACAGGCATGGTGCTGGAGTAATACTCGAATGTTTTATATCAGGCAGAGAGGTGGGGGGGGGGGTAAAACAGTAAGTAGGTCTTCATTGCATCTCCCCACTCCCATCTCTTAGAGCTTTAGAAATCCATGGAAGAAGGAAAGGAAAGACAGTAGGCATCAGGGAGCTAGAAGACACTAGGAGAACACTGTGGCCTACTGAATCAACCAAGCAGGACTCCAGAGGACTCATAGAGACTGAAAGGTGGAAGCAGGGGGCTTGCATGGCCCTTTTTCTCTACGTTATGGCTGTCAGTTTTGTGGGTTTGTATGGATTCTAAACAGTGGAAGTGGGTATATCTCTGAATCTTTTGCTTGTTCTTAGGATGTGTTTTCTCTTATTGGAAACATCCAGCCTTGATGTGAGGGTTTTCTGTTTGTTTTACTGTATCTTGTTCTGTCCTGTTTGATCCTGTTTGATCATTGTCTTTTTTTTTTTTCAGAAGAATACACTATAATTTTATTTCCTCTTTTATCTAGTACAGACAATAAATGCTAAAACACAGCTAATGTTTGGAGTTGTGTATTCAATAAATTCAATAAACAGATAAGCAGTGATAAAGCAAATACAAGCATTATAATGATCATTGTCTTTTGGAAGCCTGCTCTTTTCTGAAGAGGAAATAGAGAGGGTGTAGGTCTTGGGGAGGTGATGGGAGCAGCTGGGAGAGTGAAGGGAAGAGAAATTGTGATCAAGATGTATTGTATGAGAGAAGAATCTATTTTCAATAAAAACAACTAAAGTAATTACACTGTAAAAATTTACAAGAGCAGAAAAAAATTATATTGAGTAAAGTAGTCCAGATTCAAAAAGAAAAATACCTCATATACACTCTCATTCAATGCTCCTAGCTCTAAATGTTCTGATGTGATTTATTAACTTGGAGTAACTGAGCAAGTAAAAAAGAACTATGAGGACACTAAAGAAAGGTTGCAAGACACAGTTAATATGAAAGGGAAAATGGGAAAAACAATGAGAGGGCCTTTAATTGGAGAAGTGGGTAGGAAGTTAATACAGAAGGAGAAAATGGGGGAAGAGACAAGTCACATTAAGCATGTTTGATGCCTCAAGAAGTCATGTTGTCTATCCCAAACATATAGTGTGTATCTATGCATATATATTTATGCTTACATAATGATCCTCCTGAGAGTTATAGACTAGGTAGCAAAAACTCAAGTGCCTGGCATAAACAACCTCCATTCCAGTTGTTGGTCAGGGTAATACAAACTACATAGGTTTTTGCTGTTGTTCTTGATTGACTCTCTTGGGTTGAAGGTAAGTACCTATTACTGAAAATGCAATGCTCTTCAGACAAGACTTGGAAGACTGGAGTTATATCTAACCTGAAAGCAGCTTTCCTGCAATCTAGCTTTCTTTTATAGTACTAGAAGGTGCTGTGCAAGCTTCCAGGAGAGGAAAGCAAACAATAGTCTTATTCATCTGTGTTGCCTATGAATCATGATTGCAAGATATCGCTAATGGTATAATAGTAGCACTCATATTGGGGTGGTAACCAATATCTGTAGAAATGGCCTTCAGGATCATTCAACAAGAGAGAAATCTTTTCTTGAACAGGAAACTTAGTCAAGTACCTAGGGTGAGTGATACAGAAGGAGAAAATGCATAGATCTTAGAGAAGAATCTACTACTACTTCCAGTTTTTTACACAAGCACAATTCCTTGCTTTGTTCTAAAATTTTTCCTTATACCTACAGATAAGTTTAGTTCTCATACCACATAGCAGATGCTTCTCTTTGCAGCAAATGGAAACTTTTACTGAAATCTACCTCTGCTCATAATGCAAAAAGAAATTGATTCTAGGGAGCCTAGGACAAACAGGACCCCTGCACCCAAGGTTCAAGTAAACCATGAGTCAGAAAATTTGCAAAAGCCAGAAGATCAAGAAATCTGTGGGATCGTATCTCCTGGAAATGACTGGGAAGGTACACCCATGATATCTGAACAGTATGGCTGCCTAAACAAGACATGATCAATGACAACACCAACAGACATGCTAATGCAGAAAGTAGAAATCTCTTGGGGTTCTGCTCCAAGACAAAGGACTACAGGGACCTGAATACTGAGAGTGGAAGAAGTATTTTCTCCCAAGGATGTGCCCTTTAATTGGTTATCCAATACAAATGATCAGCATTGGAATTGTATTTATATATTTCTTTGTAGATATAACAACAGTAATCAAAGAAAAAGAGACCATCAATTTGAGATGGAGTTGAGGGAGAACATGGGAGGTTTTGGAGGGAAAAACAAGAAGGAGGGAAGTGATATAATTAGATTTTAATTGAAAATTTAAAACATAAATGAAAAGGTTACTAAAGCATCTTTAGTCATCAACATATCTGTAGTGACACATGATATGTAAAAGAATTATCTGTTATATAAGGAATAAATGCTATGCTTTTACTGAAAATTAATACCAGTTTAAAATATCTGAAACAGTTTTCTAAATTGTGCTTTTAACAGGAACAAAATTCTGCAGATATTTAAGAAACCATAGTTTTTAAATATTAAGAAATGTATTCTTACTAAATATGGTTCTATGACTTATATTAATTTCTTACATTATTAGACAGAAATTGTAATTTCCCTTTCCACTGTCATTAATACTATATTCTAAGTCTTTTCTTGCATAAGGCACTTACAAAAAATAAATAAGTATAGAAAGATAATTTTTAAACAAGTACAATTAGTGTGATTCAGCACACATTTCCTGGACTGATATATCTATATTTTGGTTAATTTTCTATTGCTGTGATAAGACACCATGGCCCAAGCAACATATAAATATTTAGTTGGGAGCTTGCTTACACTTTCAGGTAGTCCATTTTCATCATGATGGGGAACATTGCATCAGATAAGAAGACATGGTGCTGGCACATTAGCTTATAGTTTAAATATGGTCTACCAGCAGAAGTCAAGAGAGAGAGATAGAGAGAGACAGACAGAGACATAGGCACAGAGAGAGACAGAGACAAGGAGTGGTAGTCAGGGCTATTGAAACTGCGAGTGGCACTTCTCTTCCAGCAAGGTCATACCTTCTAGTTCTCCCCAAATGGTTCCACCAACTGGGAACCAAACATTCGAACATGTGAGCCTATGGGAGCCATTCTCATTTCAGCCACCGCACTTTACTAAGAGTCATTGTGCATAGCCCATGTGCCAGACATTGTTCTTTATATTCAATTATTTGTTGTCATAAAATGTTATAAATAAAATTCCATTTTTAAATGAGGAAAATAAAGCACCAAGAGGAAATGAACTGCCTAAATTTGCATAGGTATAAAATAAAATATTTAGGACTTAAATTTAGAACTCGTGGTCATAAGTTATGTTTTGATGACTTTAATTTTTTTTTTATATTTTAGGTACTAGCTTTAAAGAGATCACCCAACACTATTCTATGTGGAAAAATGGCAAAAACGGATAGCAAAGAAACTGGAAAAGACAGGCCATATAATTTTTATTAGTAGAAGGTATGTGAAAAATATCTTTATTAGTATTTTAGAGCCAAGATCTTCTAAGTTCATATTAATAAATGCGATTAATTTAACTTGACAGTGAATTTTTCTCAGATTCCTATCTATTTTAAATATTCTTTTTGTATTTATATTTTTCCAAATATTATATACATTTTTCCCAGAGAAGAAAAGCTTCTGATCCTTCTAAGATGAGCCATTATCTCATTTCCTTAATTTATGTTATTTTTCTATTATTCTGTGAACAATAACAACCTTAAACTCTTACAGAACCTTAATGGAATAAATATTAAATTGAGCTGCTAGACAGACAAAAGACTGTTATAAATTAGTCGCTGTCATGCAAAGAAGATCAGAAATACTTTTATTCAAGAACAAAATTTTTGCCTTTTCAATAATGTGATTTATTTTCTGATCTATAAATAAGCAGCAATAGAGAAAATGAGAAGAAAAATAAGTGATTATTGCTGATGACTGAGAATATTAAACCAGCTGCTTGCTCTGTCACTCACAGAGTTAAAAAAAAAAGTAAAGCAAAACAGAAATCCCTTAAAAGCTGTAAGTTTCAGATCTGAATTCATCAGCCCACTGGTGCAGCGTGGTAGTATATTTCTTTTATTTAAAAAAATTTTTATTAGGTATTTTCCTCATTTACATTTCCAATGCTATCCCAAAAGTCTTCCATACCCTCCCCCCACTTCCCTACCCTCCCACTTCTTGGCCTGGTATTCTCCTATACTGAGGCATATAAAGTTTGCACAGCCAATGGGCCTCTCTTTCCACTGATGGCCTGCTAGGCCATCTTCTGATACATATGCAGCTAGAGACACGAGCTCCAGGGGGTACTGGGTAGTTTACATTGTTGTTCCACCTATAGGGTTGCAGATCCCCCCAGCTCCTTGGATACTTTCTCTAGCTCCTCCATTGGGGGCCCTGTGATCCATCCAATAGCTGACTGTGAGCATCCCCTTCTGTGTTTGCTAGGCCCCGGCATAGTCTCACAAGAGACAGCTATATCAGGGTCCTTTCAGCAAAATCTTGCTAGTGTATGCAATGGTATCTGCATTTGGCGGCTGATTATGGGATGGATCCCCGGATATGGTAGTCTCTAGATGGTCCATCCTTTTGTCTCAGCTCCAATCTTTGTCTCTGTAACTCCTTCCATGGGTGTTTTGTTCCCAATTCTAAGAAGGGGCAAAATGTCCACACTTTGGTCTTCGTTCTTCTTGAGTTTCATGTGCTTTGTATCTTGTATCTTGTATCTTGGGTATTCTAAGTTTCTGGGCTAATATCCACTAATCAGTGAGTACATATCATGTGAGTTCTTTTGTGATTGGGTTACCTTACTCAGGATGATGCCCTCCAGGTCCATCCATTTACCTAGGAATTTCATAAATTCATTCTTTTTAATAGCTGAGTAGTACTCCATTGTGAAAATGTACCACATTTTTTGTATCCATTCCTCTGTTGAGGGGCATCTGGGTTCTTTCCAGCTTCTGGCTATTATAAATAAGGCTGCTATGAACATAGTGGAGCATGTGTCTTTCTTATTAGTTGGAATATCTTCTGGATATATGCCCAGGAAAGGTATTGCACAGGAGAAAAATTCCTGAATAAAACAGCAATGGCTTGTGCTGTTAGATAGAGAATTGACAAATGGGACCTCATAAAATTGCAAAGCTTCTGTAAGGCAAAAGACACCTTCAATAAGACAAAAAGGCCACCAACAGACTGGGAAAGGATCTTTACCTATCCTAAATCAGATAGGGGGCTAATAGCTAATATATATAAAGAACTGAAGAAGGTGGATTCCAGAAAATCAGATAACACCATTAAAAAAATGGGGCTCAGAGCTAAACAAAGAATTTTCACCTGAGGAATACCGAATGGCTGAGGATCACTTGAAAAAATGTTCAATATCCTTAATCATCAGGGAAATGTAAATTAAAACAACCCTGAGATTCCACCTCACATCAGTCAGAATGGCTAAGATCAAAATTCAGGTGACAGCAGATGCTGGCGAGGATGTGGAAAAAGAGGAACACTCCTCTGCTGCTGTTGGGATTGCAAGCTTGTACAACCACTCTGGAAATCAGTCTGGCAGTTTCTCAGAAAATTGGACATGGTAGTATATTTCTGGGTGAGAGTATACATCATTGAAGTCAACCACATTATGGCCCCAGGATGCCTTTGTATAACTGAAGTTGACTGTAGTCCCGTTGGAAGAAGAGAGGCACAGAGAACCAATGAGCAGATACAGCTGAACTAGCATACTTCTGGATTGTAAAGAATTATTCTTCTTGGCTGGTAACCTATAACAAAAATACATTATTATTTCTCTTTCTGATGTCATGGCCTTTATTGCTCTTCTAATTTGAAATATTCTTACTTTATACCCTTCCAGGACTGACAAAGCAGACTTGTCAATTATAGATTTCTATTTTGAAATCAGTAATAGTAAAATATAAATGAATTTTATATTTTCATTTTTATAGCTAATTCTCAAATATGTTTCACAAAGATGTGTATTTGGACATAAGTTAGATCTAATGAACAATGAAAAAAATTTAAAAACATAACTTTTATATATAATAATAGATTTTAAAAACTACTATAGTCAGAACAACTAGAATATGGAAACTTGCAGGTGAACTGTCTCAGAAACTTCATATTTTATTCATCTGGCTCATGTTCTAATCTACGACATTCCTAATTAATTGTGAAACATTTGGATTGTAACTAGAATTATTAGGAGGTAATCATATATCCAACTTTTTTGTTTTTTGTTTTTTGTTTTTTTTTTGAGACAGGGTTTCTCTGTATAGCCCTGGCTGTCCTGGAACTCACTTTGTACACCAGGCTGGCCTCAAACTCAGAAATCCACCTGCCTCTGCCTCCAGAGTGCTGGGATTAAAGGTGTGAGCCATCACACCCGGCTACCAAATATTTTAAGGTATATAAGATTGAGATGAGATAGCTTCCTTGTTCTTATAAACATGTATGCACATTATTCTACAGACTCTCCAGTGAGCCAGCATTAGTTATTGACCAACTGATGTGGGAAATAAAGTAAATCCAGGAGCAGAGAATGACAAATGTCTGAGGCAAGCTCGTTTTCTCCTTATTATTTGGTTCAGAACTCCAGCCCTGGAATGGTGCCACCAACATTATGGGTCCTCAAACCTCAATTAGTCCAACCGAGAACTTTCTTCACAGACATACCCCAAGGATTTTTGCCCAGTGATTCTAAACCCTATGAAGTTTGCAGTCAAGATGAATCATAGAGTGTATGTTAATTATATGTGGTCCTTCGTTACATATGGTTAATCTTCACACAAGTGTATAATGTGCCCTTAGCATATTTCCCCCATAGCCTCCCCTTTGTTACTTATCTCCATTTCATTAGTTGTGTTTATTTCTCAAAACAATATGACATCTGCAGCTTAGGATAGTGGGCCTCAGAAAAATATCCCAGCGTCATCTCTGGAGCACACGTTAGATGGTTAGATGTATGCACCCTAGACTTCCTGAATCAGATACACTGGGATGGAGCCAAAATAAAGTATAAACACTAAACAAATAACCTACATGTCTGATTTCTATCTCATCCTCTGACTCTAATAGGAGCTAAGGTTCAATTTTGGAATTGGAAAGACTTACTTAAAATTCATAGGCTATAGACTCCCAGTAAAAGTCCAAGAACAATTTCCTTTATAATCTGATTTTAAAAATTAATGACGTCAATAAATTCTGAGTAAAAGCTGAAAGAATACATAAGCAAACAAAACTGGATGAATTACAATACAAAAAACAGACTCTTTAAAATAATAGTAATTTAACTAGTTAAAGAGGAGACAGTAGATCAGAAGACCAGGATGAAACAACTTCCATACATGCCTATCTAATCTAGGGCAAATTTGACAAAAGTATTGCAGCAAAACCAAGCTTTTTCAAAAAATTTTACTGAACAAAAATGAGTCTTAAGTTATTCAGAATCCGAATCAATTCTAGATGTAGTAAATTAAACTTATAAGCCGAAGCAATAAGATTTATGATAAAAGTAGAAAATATATTCATGGATTTGGTGTAGGTGAAGCTTTTTAAAAAGACACAAAAATACTGATACTATGAGAAAAATACAGGAATATGTTAAAACCAAAAACTCCTACTAACCAAAATATCCTATTAAGAGAAAGGAGGCTAGCTACAGAGTAATAGAAGAAATTTACAATATAAACATCAGAAAAAAGTCTTGTACCAGACACACTTGCTGATGCATGCCTGCAATCCAGCAGCCAGGAAGCTGAGGTAGGTACATGGCAAGTTTCAGGTATTCAACCTTGTACAATGAGTACAATGAGATCATGCCCAGGAACGATCACATGAATACATCAATACATACATATTGTATCTAGCTACATTTAATGGCTTACAAACTTCCTCAATCTAAAGAAAATAACCAACCATCATAAAAGCAGTTCATAGAAGTCAGGGTTCACTTGTATATTAAATCTATGAAAGAAAAGCCAATCTTTTTTTTTTTTTTTTTTTTTTTGGTTTTTTGGTTTTTCGAGACAGGGTTTCTTTGTATAGCTCTGGCTGTCCTGGAACTCACTTTGTAGATCAGGCTGGCCTCGAACTCAGAAATCCTCGTGCCTCTGCCTCCCAAGTGCTGGGATTAAAGGCGTGTGCCACCATGTCTGGCTCCCAATCAAAATTTTTACACATCAGTGGAATACATATTAAAACCAGTATGTGCCCTTTCTTCATGTGCCATCTTGTGAGGAGCCCTGCTCTCAGAGTTGTAAGTGTATTTGAGAGGCAGGAACAGAACCAGAGATGGTATGGTATGCCTGTAATTGTGGAAAACTATATGTCCCTGCCATCCCTTGCTATGTGTGTATATGTATATGAATATGTATGTATATATGAATATGTATATATATACATATGTGTGTGTGTATGTGTGTGTGTGTGTGTGTGTGTGTGTGTGTGTGTGTGTGTATTTGTCCTTCATATGTGAAAGATCCAGTGTTGGAATTCTTTGGTGTTAAAAAAACAAAACACCAGTATGTGATACCACTAAATACCTGTTAAAATATAGTTAAAACTAGAAAATCTAAAGGGTTTGTGGCACCAGGTTTGGTGGTGTACACCTTTATTTCCAACAGTTGTTAAGGCAGAGTCAGGCAAATCTCTTTGAGTTGGAGGCCAACTTGGTCTACACTGAGAGTTCCAGGCTAGCCAGAGCTACATAGTGAAATCCTGACTTAAAACAAAGTGAATAAACAACAATAACAAAAAACTACAAGAAAAGAGTTTGTTGGGATGCAGAACAATGAGAATTTTTAAATTCTACTCCTAAGCATCATCTCAAAACATTCATGATCATTAAACAAAAGAGTTCAGAAATTTCACAACATCAGTATTTGTAATATGTCCAAGTGAATCATAATCAGTAAATAGATATAAATAAATTACAGTATAACTATTCATTGTATCCATATTTCAATAAGAATGAACAATAATTAAACAGCAGAGGCAAGAATTAACTACAGAAACAAATGAGGCATTTTACAAAGTGCAATATGTGATTTCATTCATCTCAGTTTAAAGTAGAAGAACACGTCTGTGGGGATAGACATTGTAGTGAAGTGTGTGATGATGGGCGGGGTGCAGACATGGATCTGAGAGGTGTATTGACATTTCTGCTTTTGTCTGGGTTCTTGTTACAGGGACATGAAGAGTGAAAAAATGTAATCAGATGTAATGCTAACACACACCTCTCTCTGTGTGTGTGTGTGTGTGTGTGTGTGTGTGTGTTTCTATTTATAGACTTCATTAACTACTTGTCTATATCTATACACCTGGCTGAAGCAACTTAAGAAAGTAGGGGGTTTATTTTACACAACAGTTAAGGGGCCAGTCCATCACACTGAGGAGGTCATGGCAGCAAGAGCTGAAGGGATTTAGTCTCATTGCATCTAGTCGGGAATCACAGGGAGGTGAATGCTTATAATTTAGTTCGTTTTTTTTTTTTTTAAAATGCATTTTAAATTCAGTCTGGGGCTGCAGCTATCAAGATGATACTTTATATATTTCGGCTATGTCTTTTTCACCTTGGTATCGATACTTTACAGTAGTGCTTCACAGATATCGCTAGAGGCTCGTCTAATCTGTAGAATCCCCCGAATGGCATGCCCAGAGGTTTGCTGTTTCATAGGTGAGTCTAGATCCTAACGAGACAACGGTTAAGATTATTCATTATCCTTCAAATTTTTTCAAAAATAATTTACAGATCATCATAAAAGTGCAAGTCAACACACAGTATACTGAGAGGTAAAACTTACAAAGCCATGAGATGAGTTTATGGGACCATTGCTTTATTCTAATGTAGACACTCTCAACCTTCCTAATGCTGTGAGCTTTTAATACAGTTCCTCATGTTGTGATGAGCCCCAGCCATAAAGTCACTTTGTTGGTATTTTATAACTGTAATTTTGCTCCTGTTGTGAGTCATAATGTAAATCTCTGATACACAGGATATCTCATATGCGATCCTCCAAAGGGGTTGCGACCCACAGGTGGAGAATCACTGTCTTAGGTAGAAGAGGTAATTTAGTTTAGTTTAGTTTAAGCCAGACAAAGGGACAGATCAATCAGAGTTTAAAATCATGTTGTGTGATACACATAAAAGATGGTGAAAGCAAAGTGCTCCTGCAGGCAGTGCGTTGTCACCCCCAGGAAGCCATGCTATAAACACAACATACCAGGCCATCAGTCTGTGAGAGATAAGTGGTTTCATATGCTGCAGAATTTTGTTGAGACAGGAGCTGTTCAGGCAGAGTACTTGCTAGGCTTATCATTTCTGCTTCTGCATTTGAATTCCCTGGCTACTTCCAGCTTCATGGGCTCTTCTGGTTTTACTTCTTCATCTTTGACTCATTTACTTGGTCTCATTAGTTTTTGCCTAAGGATATCCAGGACTCTATGCTCAGTTTTCTTGGCTAACTATTTATATGCACACACAGGTTCACCTTCCCAATAATATCCACACATCTATCTCTCATGTCAAACGTTACAGTTTCAGACTCACACACGTGGTCATATGGTTGATATCTCCATTGACATTTTTAATAATCATTTTAAATTCAGCACATTTAAATCACAAACACCGAGTCTTTCTTCCTTAAGCCTCTTCCTAGAGCACTTCCCATTGGGTAGTGTATTCCACTAGCCTTCCTCTCTTTATATTGTACCTCACTTCCAATATTCCAGCTTTGCCTTTAAAATAAATTCTATAAGCCTACTGCTTCTCATTACGTTCATTGTTGTGTCTTCGTGTGAGCTCTCTTAGTCTCTTACCTGTGTGTCACAGGAGCCTTCTTAACAGTCTTTTCACCACTTCTGCCCATGCCTTTGCCCCCTGTAATGCATGCTTCTCTCCTCATATTCTATTTTCAACACAGCAACAAGAATTGTACTTTTAAAATGAGTCAGGTCAATTTTTTTTTATCAAAATACTACAGTTCTTCCCTACGCACACAGAAAAGATCTGAAATCTTTACAGTGATCCACAAACATCCACATGACCCTTCTCTACCCTTGCTAACCTTCTGTCTCACTGTTATACACTTTCATCACTCAATTCTGCTCACACCAGGTGATTTTATGTTCCTTGAACACATCAAGCATACTCCTCCATGGGAGTCTGGCACAGCCTGGGTAGTCTGTTCTTTCCTCAGAGGCCCTGGCCACTTCTCTGTCCTTCAAGTCTTTGTTAAAATGTCACCTCAATCGACATTATATATGAAATTTCAGTCCACAATCCATTGCTTACTTTGCTTGAATTTTCCTGAATCATGCCCCCCCATCTTCTAATACATAGTATGATTACTTCCTGTTTGCTCAGTGTCTGTTTCTCTTTACTGACTACTATCTTTGATGGAGACACTTGGGAGAGCTTCTCTGGTTATTTCACTGCTATATTCCAGATCCAGACACTCTGGTCCCTAGTAAATGTTCAGTACAAATCTAGAACGTTTTTTTCAAGTAGATTAAAGATGTTTCTGGCTCCCTCATCATTCCAATTAGTCCACTCAAATATTTCATGCTCTTTGCTTTGCTCATTAATAAATCCTAGATTTCTAGAAAAATGCCTACTACATCATTGTCCCTCATTAAGAATTTATTGCATTAATAATTAAGAGCTGGTACAAGCATTTTAAGTTGTCTATTTTAACCTTATTGGAAAAATTAATCACATAAGTAAAATTCCATAAGAAAGAAAATATATTTATGCACATCTATGGAATAATACAATGCTGTTACCTTTCCCCAGGTCCAAAGATCTTAAACATAGATGAAAACAGTATATTTTATCATTTGTCAAACACTGTATTCATTTTTAAAATATGTAACATGTTAAAGAAAAACTGTAAAGCCTTTAATATAGAATTTCTTAAAAATCTCTTATGTGTCCCTTTTTTTCCTCATCATTTCTTACACATTGTATCTACCCTTAATAATCATCACAATTGAATAATGAAATGTATTTGCTTGCAGTCAAGATTTACACACACATACACACACACTCATGTTCTTATGTGAAACCTGTGTGAAGTGGATCACATTACATTATCTCCCTCACATACAAAAACGTAACTATGTACTTACAAGGAAGTTTGACATCAATATGCTACCGGCTTTGCAGATGTTTTTTTTTTTTTTTTCTGATGGCTGTCATGGTTCTTCACACCTGCACTTCCATGACTTTAAGGGATCCATGCTTCAAATGCAGTATAACAAAAATTGAGCTCCTTCTCTATAGATCCAAACCCAATTGATCCCCTCCCTAATTTTCTCAGTGAATGATCATACGTTATGCGGGTAGATGGACATCATTGTCAACTTCTTTTGCACTCTTACCTATTCTTTCCAACTACATTAATTAGTCACATACTTTAAATCACTCACACTTGCCTGATTATATTATTAAGATCAAAGTTCATAGATTAATATTCTATCTCTCTACAACTTACTGTTCTCTACTGAAGTGACATTCATGTTGCCTGTCCATGACATAGTTTTGTGGGATTTTTTTCCTCTTTCTACTTTTGGTGTGTTTCTTGCTTCTCCTTCAAACTCGTTGATGTAACCATCTAAATCCAAGCTCCCTAATTAAAAACTCCTTATCTTTCTGGTTTCAACCCAACTGAAAGTTACTTAGGGGATCCTTAGTCTCCAGAGTACAAGCCAATTCTGCATGGTCCTTTCTTGAAAGGTCCTGCCACACAGTGTAATTTACATTTTTGTGTGACTGTTGATCTGACACTAAACTAAAATCTTCAGATGCACAGGTAGAATTAATTAGTGACCAGTGTGACCAAGAGTGCTTGGAATAGAGATTGGTGCATTTTTATGCTCCATAAGTGTTTGATGAATGAAAGAATGATTTGGAGAAAGCATATTCCATAATGAATTTTGCTAAGAACCAAAAGGATGCCACTATCTTTAAAGCCCAGTAGCATTAAGGGTAAAAAGAAATTTCTAGTTTAGGAAATAAACATTACAATTAATGTCTTTTGACTTGGTTCTAGATGCATTCACGACTCAATTTTGTGCTAGTCCACCTATTATGGGAGCTTACAAGGTCTTCAGTTGAGTTACATAAATAAACTAAATCTTTGATTAGGAATAATTTTAATTTACATGAAATTAACAGTTACTTATGTATTAAGGTTATTTTCATGCCTTAGAATACCATATGACTTTTGTTGCAAGAACATTAGACAGATATCAATCCATGAATCTGGAAATCAAGAGACGGAGAGAGGCTGACTCGAGATTTATCCTCATGCTCCCAGAGCAGAACACTTGTTTGCAGAGAGCTGACTGTTGATAACAACTTCATATATCATGCAGCTACCAAAACCCATGCACAGGCGGTATGTATTAAGAAGCGCTTTAGGGGTGCTGAGAGATTTTTTTTCTCTTTTGAAACATGAGCTCTAAAATAATGTGGTTTCTAGCCTCTCGCCACCGTTCTCACTCTCCACTTGCCGCTTTGTATGTGGTCATTGAGTTAACCCGAAAGGCTTTTACATCGGGAGGCTGGGAGGTCAGTGTCCCTGCCACCTCCCAATCTCTGCCTGTACCTACCTCAGACATGTCTTTGTACTATCCCTGCTGGACACTGCACCTTTCCATAATTATAAATGTCTGTTTCCAGTCACTTCAAAGGTATCCCAGCACTGGGAGTCCTCCTTCAAAGCTTCCACATTGCTGAGGAACTCCTGTCATTGACAGCGGGTCCTGCTTTGAAGTTTTCATGCCATTTATTGATTTCCACCCTTTAAAGATGTTCAGATTAGAAAACACTTCATCCCTTTGAAAATGTGCATATTTTCATGATGTTGAAGGGTTAATCCTTTGAAGATATTTACATCTCATAGCAGTGTTCTTATATGAGGAAATTTGACAAGGAATATGCCACATGCTTTATGGGTCTTTCATTTTCTCTGCTGGATCCTTCAGGATCAAGATCCTTTCAATTTATGTGTTGTTTTCTTTTTGTGGCAAGCTTTTGTTCTGTTTTAATGCAATGCCAAAAGACTTTAATAATTATCATAAAGAGACGTTTACCTAAGTTGGAAATATCATTCATTCCCCTTATTTACATAGGCATGCTTAAAATTCTGAGCTGGTTGGTGTTGGGGAATGTTTCCTCCTGTACTTCATGATCAACTATGGTATCTTCATCTTACGCAAAACTACCAACAAAGGGTAGCTTTGAAAAGCAGCTCTATTAGTTGTCAAACTCGTGCTTCATTTGATTCATCCTTTGGGCAAACATGCTTTAATTTCTTCACTAGGGCTTCAGGAAGCTATGTGGCTTAGAAGAAATGATCATCATCTAAGAAATGGAGTACAGTAACTCATGCACAATAAGTCAGCAAGGTTTGTAGCGATGGAAAGGTCAAGCCCAAGGAATTCAATATCGTATAAGAAGTATGCAATGCTCTTCATATTAGCTTAAGGGTTGTCACCTACTGAGAGTCATTATACCATCTTCCCATTTGTTAAATAATTTCAACAGTTTTAATCATTTGGAATTTCTGTCATTTAGCATTACTGTGGCAATTGTTCATACTTTTAGGAGAAGTCACACTTTAAATTTTAGTAAAAATTAAGACCGTAAAAAGCATTTAATGGTGAAAAAAAGCTAGGGGAAAAGTAGAGAAAAGTGACCCACTGGTGTGGTTACTATAGAAATCATGCTGTTTTCTTTGGAATCTAAAATTAGAACTCTCCATCAAACCAGCTAGACAATTTCTATGTGTTTCTAGTTTGCTTTCTATTTCTCTGATGGAATACTTGACCAAAAGCAATTTGAAGAAGAAAGGGTTCATGTGGCATACAGGTTACAGTCCATTATTGAGGGAAATCAAAGCATAAACTTAAGACAGGAGCCTGAACGTAGAAAGGGAAGTACATGTCAGACTCATGGCTTCCTTCTCTTCTGGCTTGCTCAAATACCTTTCCTATACAGTCCACACCCACCTGCCTAGGGACAGAACCTTCCACAGTTCTCATTTCTCAGGAGACTCTGTGTTCTGTCAAGTTGACTGCTGAGGCCATGACATGGGCATATACCCACAGGATTATAAATCATGGCACAGTGATGCATGCACAGTCATGTTTACAGCTGCGCTATTCACAACAGCAAGGGAGTAAAATCTGTCTAGATGTCCATTCTCAGATGAGTGGACAATGGAAAGGTGATTAAAGGCATAATGAAATTTTATTAAACTGTACACATACAAAAACTTAAAAGCATGGAAGTTTCAGGAAAATAGATGGACATGGAAATTATTAAAGGATGTAAAGTGACTCAAATTGAGAAAAACAAATACTGCAATTTACAAATACTGAAGATTCTCACATTTAATTTTTATATACACATATGCATATGAATATGGATGTAGTTACAGGTCATAAAACTAGAAATGAGAACAGGAAAGGGAAAATGACAGTTTTAGGAGCATGTGGGAGCATGCATGAGCATGTGTGTGTGTTGCAATATATACGACATAAAAGTGGAATGGGAAACACTGGGGTTAGAAGGGTATAAACAGTGAGTAGACTGGGAACAGGAGTTGGGGGGTAGTTGTCAAGAAAACATATATTTGAAATTTCCATAATAAAATCAATTACTTCTCATGCTTTGTTTATTTAAAAATAAACAAATAGAAGAAGAAATTTTTATTTGATATTTTCTTCATTTACATTCCAAATGCTATCCCAAAAGTCCCCAATACCCTCCCCCTGCCCTGCTCTCTAACTCACCCACTCCTGCTTCCTGGCCCTGGCATTCAAAATGTTTTTTTAAATGTATAAAAGAAGATAGAATTATTAAAAGCTGATGAGTGTAAAGAAAAGTGAGCTAAATTTGTATGTTACAAGGCACATCCACACCCACCGCCTCAAGACACACCAACCCAAAGAATCTGAGCTTCATAGTGTACTAAGTAAACGGTAATGCTATAGTGTACTAAGTAAATGGTAATGCTATAGTGTACTAAGTAAACGGTAATGCTATAGTGTACTAAGTAAACGGTAATGCTATAGTGAACTAAGTAACAGATGCTAACTCTACAGTGCCACATACAGAAAAAAGTTTGATGCTTGCTGGGCTTCTAAACTCATAATGAATTTGGTATAGATGTCAGCTGGGAATCATATATAACCTGTTTTTTAAAAGATATACTTATTTTTATTTTATGTATATGAGTGTTTCTGAGTGTATGTATGGGTACTACATGTGTGTGATGGTCTTGAGCTAAGAAGAGGGCATCAGATCTTTTGTAACTGGAGTTACGGATGATTTTGAACCACCCTGTGAGTGCTATGAACAATCAGAGATTTTCTTTTATAACGAAATACGATACTATTTTTCTTGGAACCAAATACTCCTGTGAATCCACGACTGCCATAAATTGGCTAAAATTTTAGAATGGTTCCATGACTTGGAGAAAGATTCTCTACTGATGGTCTTACTTAATAATGTTCACTAAGAAGAAATTAATAAAGTAAAATTTTTCTTAAATCACAGCATAAGGCATGTCAGAAGGAATATATAATTAATCTTTAAAAAAAGTTTCACAACTTCAGCTATTTGGAACTCATATGTCTGCCCTGATTCAAGAGCAGCATGAATTCTCAACTGCTGGACTATCATTGTTCCAGCCTAGCGTGAGGAGATATGTGTCTATGGCACTGTTTTAGCGTGGTATTTGGTCCTGCTCAAGACCACTAAGGACTGTTTGGAGGAAAGTTGAAATTTCCATAGAATTTCATGCTGTTGTCTATCACCAGGGAGAGTTATATTTTCTCTCTAAATTGTATATACTTAACTTTGTTTTATTTCCTATTTGTTTATATGATTTGGCCAGGACTGCCAGAGTTGGGTTAACAGTGGGCACAAAGGAATAGGCTGGTTGTTTTTTGTTTTTTCAAAGAGGAATTTGCAACTTACTAAACTTTTAATTATCAGTAGGAATTAGACATTTAAAGAAACACAGAAGTTCTAAAAGTAAAATAAGACAAAAACAAGAAACAAAAACCAAATAGTCCTCTATGTATGGTAAGACTTGATGTAATAGTGGGATCAAAGATTTCAGCATGAATCACAGAAAAAAAACCTTTAAGGATATGCAAGACTGGGCTAGACTTAGAGAGGTAGACAAATGCCAATGTGGATTCATGAAGGGTAGGTATGTGCTTGGATGCCAGAGTCAAGAAGCTAAAATATACTCAGTGTAAGAATAAATTATGGAAATCTTAGCTGAGATATAACCATATTCATAGTTCAGAAAGAACTATGTGATTGGAGGAAAGTTGTTGTTTTTTAATTGTTGAGAAAAACAACCTATATGAAGTCCTGTTTTTCTCCAAGTTTTCTGTCGCAGTCAAGTAAATCTTTTAAGTCTTCCAAGCTTGAAACCTGGCCAGTTCTCTCTGGGTGCACAACTTCTACAGTGTACCAACTCACTATAATTCAATCTAAAGATTATTGCAATTTTCTCCTAGCTGATATTCTAACTCGGTCCTTCATTTTATGTAGTCTAATTTCTACAGGAACCAGAATTATGCTTTTAATAAACATAAATCAGGGTGCAGCATGGCTGAAAACAATATTTTATACCTTGGAGATTAAAACCCAAATTCCATAAATTCTTACTATTACCTCTTAAAATATATAAACCCACACAGGTTGCCCCAAACCAAAGAAAACACAAGACGAAGGTCTGGGAGGCATAAGAGTTTATTGAAAATTGTCAACAGGAAAGGTAAAAGGGCTGATAAACTGATGGAGTTGTCTAGTTGTAACTAGATGAAGTAGTTGGGTCTGTTAGTTCAAACAGAAAACCTCACTAAGGTTTAGTACTGTTCAACTTCATTATGAAGGCCCCCATGGTAGCCAGCTGAGCTTCTTAGACACATTTGATTATGTAGCAAAGGGTTTCTAAAAATTAAATGAGATAATCAATAGCATCATTAGCTTAGCCTGCTGTGTTGTATCACCAGTGTTCTAAGGAATAGCTGGCTTGTATGCATGCAGGGAGAAGGCTCTCTTTCAGGTTACATGGGCTTGCCTAGCACCTTGTGGGCATGGGAGGAGTTAGTGTCTCTTCAGAGAGCTTCTATCCAAATGTGATCTTAGCTTCTTTATTATCCCTATGACTTGGTAAGGGTCTTGAAAAAAATTTTTCAGTGATATGACACTTGTTCAAATTCTTTATTTCTTCAAGAGATCACATGCCTCTAAAGAACCAGTATTCTTCTTCCTATTGTCTTTTACAATCTAGTGATTCACTTACTCACTCTGCTCTGACTATACTGGCCACTGCTCTTCATTGTCGCTGTATATTTTATTGCTTATTTTCTTCATGTTAATCACTAGATGATTTCATCTTCATTATATTTAAAATATGGGTTGTTTATGAAATCAACCCATTTTTCTAGTGTTAGTCCTAATAACATTATTTAAAACTAGCAAATTGGGCTTTTTGGACAGGGCTAATGTAAGGACAAGATGTAGCTACTAGCATCTTCCAGTTTCAATGGTGGATCTGCCAGGATTTGCTATCGGAGGATTTAGATTTTATATGGCTTACAAGATTAGGATTCTAGTTGTTACAGCCAGAGATTGAGTTACCATTGTTTCTGAACTAAGTCTGTGTGGCGTTTTCCTTCACTCAGTGGTTTGACTAGGTTCAAGAGAGAAAGATTTGTATATTACAGAACATAGAGCTTTGGTGAGTCTCATCGTGAGATATGCTGAACTGATCTGCTTGAACTCCTAGTGTCTTGGACTTTCAGCCAAATCCATTCAGGACATAGACATCAGAGACTATATCAATCATGGGTGTGGCCTTCTTAAGGCCAACCAACTTCCCTATTTTCCCTCCCCTCCCCCCACCCCTTCAAAAATATCTCAATGCCCATATTCAGTTTGAAGAAGTTATGAAGAGTCATTGTCCTAATTCCCTGAAATTTGGGGCTGGAAGTGGCTATTATAAGGTTGTCTTTCTAGGGAATTTAGAAATGGTTATAATTGGAACAGGGAGGAAATAGCTAGAATCGATTGTATAGCCATAATCTAATTTGGTAGAAATCTTTGTAATTGTTACTAAGTTGTAGTCATACTTTCTTATTTACATATTTATTTACATATTTATTTTGATTATACATAATCAAAGTTGCATTAGTATAAATTTCTTCTATTGATACAAAAGTTTTGTATCAATACAAAATGAACTGGCTTAGACCCAGTCCTTCTATAACTGTTATTATAAACTGATAAAAGACGACTAAGCCTGTGAGTTAAGAGCCAGATTATAAAACTCATTGCTCTGAGTTTGTTGTAGGATGTTTTCAAGATATTTAATTATAAATAGCTAAGAATAGTTAACTGAAAACAGTCCAGATTACTTTACATAGATAGTTGGTTTTCAAAAAATCAGAAAGCCACAGAATGTGACATTTAATGTTATTTATTCACTTGTTGAGGCAAATCTGCTCCTAACAGCTTCCTATTTGTGGGGTCAAAGAAGCAGGTAAGCATCTTACCTCCAGATGAGGTTGTACATTGCGGCTAGGTGGCCATTGGGCAGATATTGCCTTTCTCTCCTGCAGACCCATACTGTTCTTGAAAGGACACCCGGAAGTCCTCTACTGTTTGTGTGTTGGGGGCCTCATATCAGCTGGTGTATGCTGTCAGTTTGGTGGTCCAGTGTTTGAGATATCTTGGGGGTCTGGATTAATTGAGACTGCTGGTCCTCTTACAGGATCGCCCTTCTCAGCAAGGCTGAAAGAAACATGCTCCAATTTCCATCACAAGAGAGAGTTGAATGTATTTAAGTTCAACGACTTGATAAAAAGAGAATTATTATTGAATGGAAAACTATTATTCCAAATTTGGGAGAAACATTCATTCAGAAATCCATCTGGAGTCCACGTATTTGAAGAACAATAAGAAGGATGAGGAGGAGGAAGAGGAGGAGGAGGAGGAGGAGGAGGAGGAGGAGGAGGAGGAGAAAGGAAGAGGAGTAAGAGGAGGAGGAGCAGTAGCAAAAGCAGCAGCAGCAGCTATCATGAACCAACACAAATGAATACGTTGCAATTACTGAAAATACTGAAGGCCAGATGTTAATATGAGGATGAGAATACTTTATGGTCATAGTGTTGGAGGAACACCTAAAATTTTCTGCATTTCTATCTCTAGAAACTTTATAGTTCTTATAATATGAGGGCCTGAGAAAAATTTTCTTAATAACATAACAGAAAGAGTGGAAAATGTACCTGAAGGTCTATTATCTATGGGGAAAAGACTTGTCAGGACCTTGGTTCAAAAAGGAGGTAAATATATATCACTCTATCATGTCTTGAGTTTTGTCTTAACCAAGGGGAAAAACAGTACAAAGTTGAGAGCCAGTTCACTTTCTCCATGTTTCATGATATAAGTAAGTTGTGTTTTCAGTCCTGAAGTCTGACCATCAGACTGCGGAGAGTAACCAGTAGCATCGGCAGTAACCTGTGGTGTCCGGTGAAGGCTGTGGGATGGCTTTGGCCAATGACTCAACAAAAAGTAACCCATTTCTGGCACTGGAGGTTTTATGTGGTAGTGTAAGATGTCTAGTTGGGTCATTGTCTCCTGTATTATACGGTGATTCTATTGTAATCTCTTTAATATATGTATATATTTTAGGAAGCCTCTAAATTATTAGGTTTCCATATGGCTTTTAAAATGGTCTTTAGTTTTTCCTTCCCATATTTCCTTCTATAGCCTGATCTCCCATAGCTCTCCTAATTTAAGACCCCTATTTTTCTTTTGTTTTTATCTCTTTATAACACTGTCCTATATTTCCTGGTCTTGTATTATTAAAATTCTATGTCACTTCCTATTCTTCACAATTTTGCATCTTTCTTTTCTATAATATTTAAGGTGTTCAAAAGGCAGGTTAACATACATATTTGGTTTAATCCTCCAGAATGCTTAAAATATCCAGACAGTGCTCAAGAGTATATGATTTAGTTGATTTAAATTAAATTAATGTTAATTATAAAATGCATATTGTTTAGGTTGTATACTTTTTTAATAACTCAGACTTTGGTCCTTGAAAATGTATCAAATATTCTAGTTCCATTATCTATACCCATAATACTGGTCACTAGATTTAGTCAGGGATAGTATTGTCCATTATAGAGCTTAATATAGTCTAGTAATTTGAAATTAATGATATCATGTTGTATTCTTTTTGTTTCTTTATTCGTTTCTTATGGCTAGAACAAATCACTACTTACCTACTTAGTAGCTTAAAATAGAGATTATTGTATAGAGATGAGACACCCTACGTTTGTGTCATTTGGGGTTGTCTTTCTTCTGAAGGTATTAGGGTCTTGACCTCCACATCTGAGGTGCTGCTCCCCTGCTTTGGCTCCTTTTCCTAACATCACATCACCTTTATTCCCCTTCTTCCATCTTCATGGGATTTTGTCTCTGGCTTTGACTAATTGACTCTTCTAAGGGATCCTGACATCACACTAGGCCCACTTGTACTTTGGGGACAACCTCTCCATTTTAAAGTCCTTAATGCATCACACAGAGGTCAGGATTAAAACAAACATCTTGGAAAAATAGGGAGTTTCATCTTCCTGAAGTCTCCAAAATTATTACACTTTCTTGCTTTGTTCTGTTTTGTTTGCGTCTCTCTACTAAGAATTATACATATAAATCATGAGATCATCAATTTACTGAAACCTGTCTCATCAAATAAGAAAACACTAACTTCATCATCAATGGAATAAACTCATTCAATATGGCATAAATATATTATGTCATTAATTACAAAGACAGGAAACAAACGTGTTTATGTGATATGAAATTTAGGCATTAAGGATTCTTAGCATTACTTAACAAAGAGTCTTTTGCTAACACATGTTTGCTTGCCTACCTAACATTTCCTGCTGTATGGATTCTTAAGCATGCTTGTTTGTGCTCTATAATGACTTAGCTTCCAGAAATCTTAAACTGTTCAACTGAAAGAGAACACAGGCTTTGTCCTATGACCTTTTGTAATTTATAAGTCTAAATGGATTGAACAGCACTAAATAATTAATTTATGCTGTGTTTAAGCCCCTTGCTTTTATACTTTACACCATAATTATGAATTCCTTCCTTGTGCAAATCCTTGACTCCCTAACCTAAATCAGGCTAATACAGACTCATGCTCCAATTATGGTGATATCGTTCCCTTAACCTTGGCAGAAGTAACATTATGGTAGGTCAAAAAGTATCTTTAGTTTCATTGAGAAATAAAGTCATCAGGGAATTGTGCTCATGGCTGGAGTGTTAATTAGTTTCTCCATGAACGTATTGTGTGTGTTAGTTAAGATTCAGACAGTCTCTGCACTTAAATAAAAATATATGCCCTAATATGCTAATACCAGTCAAATATGATTTTAATTTAATGATTTTTTTCCTTATGAATCAAGTAATTGGTACTGTTCATATTTTAACTAATTAAGACAAAACAACCATGAGTACATCTCAGTGAGCCATGTTGATTTGCTCTGTTATAAAGGGAAAGAAAGGAGGAACTGGCCACGCTTTGCCCTAGACCCTGAATACTGGAGAAGAGACAGGGAGCTTCTAGCTAACTAACCCATGAGAACATTACACCCCAAATTCATGAAGACAGACCAAAGGAAAGGGCTGGTGAGCTGGCTCAGCAATGTTGGGAGAACTTGCTGCTTTTCCAAAGGACCTGAGACCTGTTTCCATCACTCGGGTGACTTAAAACTGGCTTACTTCCAGCTCTCAGGATTCTGATGCTTCTGGCCTCTCGAGTACCTGCACTCACATACACATCCCCACACTCAGACACAATTAAAGATAATAAAAATGAAAAATCAAAGCAAGTAGTTTTGTAACTATAGTCTCTGTAAAAGTTCCCATTGCATAACCATGTGCAAATACTGTCATAAGGATGGGGTCCTGTAGTGGGGATGTTTCTCAGAAAAGGAAGACACAGTGTCTATACTTCTTACATACAGCAGCTGATCTTAGAGCAGAGGTCCTCAACCTTCCTAATGCTGTGACCCTTTAACAGAGTTCCTCATGTTGTGGTGACCCCAATCGACATTTCCATTATTACTTCAGAACAGTAATTTTGCTATTGTTATGAGTAGTAATGTAAATTTCTGTGTTTTCCAATGGTCTTAGGTGACTCCTGGGAAAAGTTCTTTCTACCCCAAAGGGGTTGGGACTCACAGGGTGAGAACCACTGTGCTAGTGGTTAAGAAAATACTTATAGCCTTATAATACAAGTTCTGTATATATTGAAATAAGAGTTACTTTCTATATCCCCTGAAATGAAAAATGTTGTCTTGAATCATAAAACTGGATTAATGAAAATATTTTGATAGTATTCTGCGATGTATAAAAATATTTGTTTTATTCATGTTTCATCTGCATGTGTCTCTCTATACCATATACAAGCCTAGAGTGCTAAACCCTTTAAAAGTGAAGTTACAGATGGTTTTGAGATACAACAAAAGTGTTGGGAATAGAACTGAGGTCTTCTGGAAGAGCAGCTAGTACTCCTAACAACAGAATACTATGCAGTATATGTTACACTGGCTATACAGATATTCACAAGCAATTCAGTTCGTGTGTGTGTGTGTGTGTGTGTGTGTGTGTGTGTGTGTGTGTGTGTGTACGTGAATATATATTTTAATTTCTAGGTTGTATAGAGTGTAGTATCTAAAAGCATTTTTATCAATGAGGTTACTAGAGGCAGACAATCTATGTTTGATTAGTATAGAATGATTCATTGTTGTAGAAGTTTGTTCATTCTCTCCCTGTTGAGAATTCAACTCTTGAAACTCTTTTCTGGTAGAACTTAGTTAATTCCTTTTTAGTCTAAGAGACAGACATTTACTTCCAAGTGTGTAAATACAATGGACTATAATTCTTCTGTCCTTAGGGTAGAACAACTAATGGAAGTAGAAAAATAATCCTCTGATTTTGGCAGTATCAACAAGAGATTCTCAGTTCACAAGCCTTTGGACTGAAATCAACTGTAGAAACCCCAGGGAAGATGGCTGAAATACTACCATGCACCTTCTTGATGTTTTGACCACAAATTTGAATTTTCCACTCCCCTCTCTGTGTCTTACAACTGTCTGTAGTCTTTGGTTGCTTGCCTGTCCATGGTCTGTGATGTGTGTCTGATTTTTCTGTCCTTGTTTCTTCTGTGTTGTGCTTGTGTCAGTTCTGTGTCTGTAACTGCCGTAAACAAACGACTTTGCTTTGTGTTTATTGAATGTTATAGAGAACATGGTATCTGAGGTGAGTGAGGGATCCTTTTTCAGAGATCTTTAACAGAGCTTTACCAGGGAAGATGTTATTTTAATGACCCCAACTGATGCAGAATAACACTCAAAACTGCAAACAAGAGTTACCAGTGTACATTCACATATTATTTTTTCACAACTATGGTGAATATTTGTTTTTAACCTGTTGGCTGTTTTCAGCAAATGAGTGCCAACATACTATCACCACTACACTACACCACACATTATTTTTGCTCAGGAACATAACTTAAGACTAGAGCTGCTTCTGCAAAGCAAAAGACACCGTCAATAAGACAAAAAGGCCACCAACAGATTGGGAAAGGATCTTTACCTATTCCAAATCGGATAGGGGACTAATGTCCAATATATATAAAGAACTCAAGAAGGTGGACTCCAGAAAATCAAATAACCCCATTAAAAAATGGGGCTCAGAGCTGAACAAAGAATTCTCACCTGAGGAATACCGAATGGCAGAGAAACACCTGAAAAAATGTTCAACATCCTTAATCATCAGGGAAATGCAAATCAAAACAACCCTGAGATTCCATTTCACTCCAGTCAGAATGGCTAAGATCAAAAACACAGGTGACAGCAGATGTTGGCGAGGATGTGGAGAAAGGGGAACACTCCTCCATTGTTGGTGGGATTGCAAGCTTGTACAACCACTCTGGAAATCAGTCTGGCGGTTCCTCAGAAAATTGGACATAGTACTACCGGAGGATCCCGCAATACCTCTCCTGGGCATATACCCAGAAGATGTCCCAACCGGTAAGAAGAACACATGCTCCACTATGTTCATAGCAGCCTTGTTTATAATAGCCAGAAGCTGGAAAGAACCCAGATGCCCCTCAACAGAGGAATGGATACAGAAAATGTGGTACATTTACACAATGGAATACTACTCAGCTATTAAAAAATGAATTTATGAAATTCCTAGGCAAATGGATGGACCTGGAGGGTATCATCCTGAGTGAAGTAACCCAATCACAAAGGAACTTGCACAACATGTACTCACTGATAAGTGGATAATAGCCCAGAAACTTAGGATACCCAAGATATAAGATACAACTTGCCAAATGCATGAAATTCAAGAAGAACGAAGACCAAAGTGTGGACACTTTACCCTTTCTTAGAAATGGGAACAAAACACCCATAGAAGGAGTTACAGAGACAAAATTTGGAGCTGTGATGAAAGGATGGACCATCTAGTGACTGCCATATCCAGGGATCCATCCCATAATCAGCTTCCAAATGCTGACACCATTGCATACACTAGCAAGATTTCGCTGAAAGGACCCAGTTATAGCTCTCTCTTGTGAGACTATGCCGGGGCCTAGCAAACACAGAAGTGGATGATCACAGTCAGCTATTGGATGGGTCACACGGCCCCTAATGGATGAGCTAGAGAAATTACCCAAGGAGCTATAGGGAACTGCAACCCTATAGGTGGAACAACAATATGAACTAACCAGTACCCGGGAGCTCTTGTCTTTAGCTGCATATGTATCAAAAGATGGCCTAGTCGGCCATCACTGCAAAGAGAGGCCCATTGGACTTGCAAACTTTATATGTCCCAGTACAGGGGAATGCCAGTGCCAAAAAGGGGGAGTGGGTGGGTAGGGGATTGGGGGGGTGGGTATGGGGGACCTTTGGGATAGCATTGAAAATGTAAATGAGGAAAATACCTAATTAAAAAAAAAGACTAGAGCTATGCATTTTGCTGAGGTTGTAATAGCTGACTACATGGGAAAATCTATGGCAAAGTAAGGTTGGTTTTATTGTTTTCTTAATGATGACTTAAACTCAAAGAATGTGCGTACACAGTAGGATAGCAGGCTGAATACAGAGCCTTAAATGATCTCTAAGTATATTATTAACTAAGCATCCAGGTCCAGCAAAAGCTCAGTTTCTTTCAAGGGAAGAGATATTTTCAGAAGACATATCACAACTTCCCATTTCTGTAAATAGGTTACCTGTAAGTGAGGTTACACAGTAATTGTGCCATTTCGTTTATTATGATGAATTCCAGGATAATCTATGTCTTCTCAAATGGCAGGATTTCCTTTTTTTTTTTTTTAAGTTGGAGAATGGTTCCTTGAGGCGTTGGTTTGGGTGCACGAGCAGATCTTGTGCATTCCGTAACAAGCACTAAGTTCACATGCGTAGCTCTATGGCCAGAAGATGCTGTTTCCTTCTATTTATCTACCGCCTGTGCCTCTAAAATTCTTTGTAATCCCTCTTCCTCAAAGATCTCTGTGCTTTAGGAGGAAGGTGGGTGCTGTATATGTTTATTTAGAACAGATCACGTCATCCTCTTATTTTCTCCACCTTGGCTAGGGTCTTTGTGTTGATTTAACCTACTACAAACACGCTTCTCTGATGACGGCTGAAAATACATTGATATATGGATATAACAATAAGTGGTTAGGAGTCAGATTAATTTTATGTCCATGTAGCATAATGATAGTAGTAAGATCTCCCGTAGGGGCTATGACTTGTCTAGCCACAAGTTCTTGATCAGATAGCAGTGCCAGGTATGTTTCACCTTGTGGAGGAGACCTTAAGTCCAATCATAAAGTGACACTATTGTGCCAATGGGCACCCATTTCCATGCCGTTAATTATTGTACCTCACGGAGTTCACAGCTGAGTGAGACTGATGACTACTTTTCTCCTCTGGTAGCACGCATAGCACAGTACAACACGAAGGTTAGCCACAGGACTGAAGCTTACAGGTCACTGCCAGCTTGGTATCTCCATGTTCTAAGACTCACGTACATGCTGTCTTTAGCACTAGGGTCTCGCTGACAAATTCTAGAGGGTAACCAAGAGAATTTTTAAGTTGGGTTGCTTCTTTTCTTTTTTATTAGATGTTTTCTTCATTTACATTTCAAATGCTATCTTCTTTCTTAATTTCTTAAGGGAAATTGTAAATCATACTGTCTTATGGATTTATTTCATGGTGTGTTGGTCATTTGTATGTGGGAAGGCTACGAATTTAGGTGTGCTAGTTTTGAACCCTGCTACTTTGCAGAGTGCATTTATCAGTGGTAGGTGTTTTCTTATGGACTATGTAAAAGCCTGTATGTATAAATTCATGTCATCTGTGTGAAGATTCTATGGATTCTTCCTTTACCATTTGTATTCATTCTACCTTCTGAATACGTATCATAGATTTACTTGAGACTTCATGCCTTGAGTTGAATAGGAGTGGAGAGAATGGATATCTTTGTCTTGTTCCTGATTAGTGGAAATGTTTGAAGATATTCTCCATTTAGGATGATATTGGTGGAGGCCTTCCTGTATATTGCCTTATTTATGCTGAGTTCTGTATGTATTATTGCTTTACTTGAGACTTCATGCCCAGTGGTAAATAGAAGTGGAGAAAGTGGATATCTTTGTGATGGAAATGTCTGTAGATAGTCTTCATTTAGGATGATATTGGTTGAGGTTTTTCTTCATATTGAGTTATGTTCCTAGCATCCCTATATTCTCCACGACTTTTATTATGAATAGGTGTTGGGTTTTTCAAATACCCTTTCTGCATTTACACCAATAAACCCAATTAAAAAACAGGGCACACAACTTAACAAAGACCACTATACCACAAGGAAACATACTCCACTATGTTCATAGCAGCCTTATTCATAATAGCCACAAACTGAAAGCAACCCAGATGTCCCTCAATCAAAGAATGGATACAGAAAATGTGGTTCATTTACACAATGGAATACTATTCAGCTATTGAAAACGATGACAGCATGAGTTTTGCAGGCAAATGGATGGAACTAGAAAGCATCATCCTGAGTGAGGTAACTCACACCCCAAAAAACATGCATAGGATGAGCTCACTGATGAGTGGCTATTAACCAAAAGTACAGAATATCCATGATACAAACTATAGACCATAAGAAGTTAAACTAGAAGGGAGGTCCAAATAAGGATGTTTCGATCCCACTTAGAAGGGGAAACAAAATAGTCACAGGAGGCAGAGAGAGGGAAGGACCTGTGTGGGAAGGGAGGGGAGGGGAGGGAGGAGAAAATCCCAGAGGGCTAGGAGAATGAATGAAAATATGCAGCTGCATGCAATGGGAAAAAACCTTGAGAAAGTCCTAATGACTTGGGATGTGAGAGGCTCCCAGAACTCAATGTGAGTGACTTTAGCTGAAATACCCAACAGTGGGGATATGGAACCAGAGGAGACCATCTCCAGTAGTCAGACAGGGCCCCCAGTAGAGGGATGGGGACACCAAGTCACCTTCAAAATTTCTGACCCAGAATTGGTTATGTCTAAAAGAAATATAGGGACAAAAATGGAGCAGGGACTGAACGAATGCTGACCAGTGATCAGACCAACTTACCAACTTGGGATAAATCCCATGAGAGGGCACCAAACCTTGATACTATCTAGAATTCATTGTTTTTGTTTTTAGGTTTTCCCACTCTGGTGGAGTGACTTTTTTTTTATTAGATATTTTCTTCATTTACATTTTAAATGCTATCCTGAAAATCCCCTATACTCTCCTCCCACCCTGCTCCCCAACCTACCCACTCCCACTTCCTAGCCCTGGCATTCCCCTGTACTGGGGCATATAATCTTCGCAAGACCAAGGGCCTCTCCTCATTGATGGTCTGTTAGGTGGAGTGACTTCTAAAATAAGTATGTCTCTATGGTTTTCTGAATTTCCTTGACATCTTTTGTACTAACTCCCATTCATTTATATTTTTATTTATTTTAAATAGTCTGTATCTTTATTTTGGTTACTTTGAATCTTCTCAAAGATGCAACTCTTAATTTTATTAATTTTGAGTATTTTTTCATTTCCATTTCATGAATGTCAGCCTTGAGTTGGACTAACTCTTCTTGTTTACTTTGAAAAAGATGTTGATTGTTGTTACTGTTCAGTTGAGGCCTTTGGGTGCATTGCTAACTTATTACCTTAAGATCTCTTAAATATGCTTTTCTGTTGGCACATGGTATTATAATGTTCCTTATAGGACTACTTTAATTGTATGTCATAGATTTTGGTGTATTACATTTTCATTTTAATTCAATTCTAGAAATTTTTAAATTTCCTTCTTAATTTCGTTTTTCATCCAGGTTTGATCCAGTAGTGTGACACTTTGCTTCTAAGAGCTTGTGTCACTTCAATTGTTCACTTATGGCTTTATTCTTAATGTGGTCAGATAATATTCAGTCTATTTTTTAAGTTTTTCTAAATACATTGAAACTTAGTTATTTCCTAATATGTGGTCTATCTTGGAGAATGTCTGATGGGATACTGAGAAGAAAATGTCTGACTTTCATTTTCTTTATTGAAATATCTGCTATATTTTTGATGGGTCTGCCTTTGACTATGACTTAATTTTTCTCTCTTACAGCTTTTAATATCCATATTTTGCTTTGTGCACTTAGTGGGTTAACTATTATTTGACTCTGGGAATTCCTTTTCTGGTCTATTTACTGTTCTGTGTGCCTCTTGGACCCTGATAGGCATCCATTTCTTTACAATAGTGATTTCCCTCTCTTGTATGATTTTACTGAAAATATTTTCTGTGACTTTAATTTGGGTCTTTTTTCTTTCTTCTATAATTATATGTGGGGTAGTCTTTCATAGTGTCCCAGATTTCCTGCATGCTACATTCTTGTTTTTAATTTGGGTATGAGATTTTCTTTGACTGAGTGATCCAGTTTCTTTACATTGTCTTGAAGACTTGATATTTTCTTTTTCATGAATTGAATACACTAGTGATATTTTCCTCTCAATTTATTTTCTGATTTTCTGAATTTTTGATCCCAGATTTTTATTTTTTATTTTTCAGAGATTTTATAACTCTATCAAATTCTGTTTTTATATCTTCATAATATTGTTCCCCAAGATATTGAGTCATGCCTACACAGTTCAGATTGTTTTCAACACTATTGTTTTCAAATTTCCTAATAGGATGGCCCATTAAGATCTCCTTCCAGTTCAACCACTTTCCCAGTCCAAAGTCCCCAAGTCTTCTACATTCCTCCAAAGAAGAGTATAGTCAGTCATGCTACAGAAATAGTCTACTTTCTAGTACCAATTTCTGCCTTAACTACCTTTCTATTACTGTACTAAGACATCATGACCAAGACAACTTATAAAATAAAGCACTTACATTGGAGCTCATGGTTCCAGAGGATTACAGTCCAAACTATGATAGCATGGAGTATGGCAGTAGATGAGTAGAAATGGCACTGGAGCAGAAGCTAAGAACTTACATTTTGATCTACAAATAGGAGAGAGATTGGCATGGCTTTTTGAAACCTCAAAGCCAACCCCCAGTGACATCTCCCCTAACAAAGCTACAGATCCTAATTTTTCCCCAAACACTTCCAAAAACTGGGAGCCAGTATTCAAATAGAGAGCCTATGGAATGCTTTCTTATCCAAACTACCACAGGTACATAGTCACATAATTGCTCATTTCTCCTTTCTGCTACAGCATGAAATTCTGCTCACTATGAAGATTGATCTTCAATTGTGCCCTTTGGGGTTGTTTCAGAAAAGAGCTGTAATATTGCAGTTGTTCACTTATTTGTGGTGCCTGCTGAGAATGCAGAACTATCAGTAAATGAGTGTTCTCTTCTTCAGCCGATTGACCATTGGGTGTAGCCCATGAAGCTTAAGTGTATTTGGGGGAACAGAAGCCATTGTAACAGGAGTAGAAGCAATAAGCATGTGGGAAACTTCTTGTAAGTTGCTCATGCCCTAAAGGACCTTTCCAGGCCCAGCCATGGATAAAACATTTCCATTTGATAATAGAATGCTGTTGTGTACAGAGCACTTTATGCTTTTGATGGGTCAGATAACACCCGGCTCATGATGGGCTGTTCACCTGATAACTTGGTTACACGTTGTCAAATGTTCAATTTCCACTAATGCCAGATAGCAGACCAAGAGCTATCTCTCAAAGGGTGATAGTTATTTGAAGATAATGGTACAGCCTTGCTCCAAAGTTCTAAGTGTCTCTACTGTGATTCATCTATAGGGACCTTCCAGAGAATTCAAGTCACACCTCTACCTGTCATTGATGCCCCAAACACTGTCACATCTGCTGAATCATATGGCCCAAGTATAGAGCAGTCTACAGAGAAGCCTGGACCTATTTAAAAGAGCCTTGTTCTCTTCTAGGACCTACTAAAAGCTAGGAAGCTTTCCACATCACTTGATCCAAGTAAGGAACATGCTGCCTCCAGAGTCCAAATGGCCCCACTAAGCACTGTGCTTATTTCTTTGTGGTTGGAGGGGCCAGGTGCAGTGACTTGACTTTTACCTTAATAAGGATATCTCTGAATGCCCCCAAACCACTGAGATCATAGGAATTTCACTGATGACCAAAGCCCTTGAATTTTGGTTGGATTCATTTCATATTCTTCTTTGTGAAGTGCAATTGAAATATATAAATAAATTTTCTTTTCCACCAATGGGTTAAGTGAGACAAAGGATGTTCCCTGTTTGAAGAAATTTGTAAAGACACCATCTGGCCAAAGGAAAAAAAAAATCCTTCTACCATCAGCGGTTTTTCAAAGATCAAAGTACGTGCTTAAGGCCGCATCCTGTTCTCCAAAGTTGCACTTTCCTTATCAGCAGAGCTGTTTTGAATTATCCAACACCATAAGAATGTAAAGCCGAGATCCAACCACTCAGAGTAAGGCACAGGAGGACCTCTTTGCATTAGGAATAAAGACTCAAAGAAACCCCTACTTGGCATCCTTGACTGCTTGATTGGCATGACTACAAACACTTCTGCAAAACTAAAACTTTTTGCTGTACTCAGATACTTTGGTTGTATAGTTATTCTCTTGAGACCCAGTTTCATTTTTTCTTTTAACACTATGATATAAATCCAGGGTGCAGAGTGGTTGCTAGCTCTTTCTCAGTGGCTTCAGTTAGCATAATGTCATCAATGCAATGGGCCAGTGTGATATTTTGTGGAAGAGATAGGCAATCACGACCTCTTTGAAATAAGTTATGATACAGGACTAGATGATGAATATATGTTTGAGGTGGAATGGTAAACGTACTGATAAAAACAAATGGCTTCTCTTGGTCCTTATGGACAAGTACTGAGATAAAAGCATTTGTTAGGTCAATAGCTGCATGCTAGGTACCAGGAGATATGTTAATCTGCTCACAAAGGATACCACAGCTGCCCCAGAAGCTGCAACTGAAGTCACTATTCAATTAAGTTGCATAGACAACTATCATCTACATTATCTATTTGTCTGAACAGTCTAAATAGGAGAATTAAAAGTAGAAACACTCTACATCTTTCAAGTTCTCAATGGTGACAGTAATTTGAATAATCCCTCCAGGGATGTGGAGTGAGTTTTTGTTCTCTATTTTCCCTGGCAGAGGCAATCAAGGCAGAGATAGATCACTGGGATCCAGCTTTTTAAGGGTGAGGTCGGCTCCACATCTTATCTGATTGATTTCTGCTTCTGGATTCATCGAGAGACAGACGAGTCATGCTGCATGTTCCTGCACCATGCTTCATGCTCCTGCCCCATGGACTGTACCACAGCAGCTTTCATGCTATCCCCATTATGATGGATTGAGCTCTCTGAATCTGTGAGACAAAATAAAATGCTCCTTCAAAACTGCTTCTGTCAGGTATTTGTTGCACACTGAGAAAATGACCAGTGGAGCACATAACTAAGTGTACATTCAGTATTTTGAATTTTGTGACATCTCTGAACCTCTGACATTTAGCACTTAGGGGTTAAATATACAGATTAAACCAGAAAAATGAATAGATTCATTCTATAGTTGTCCTTTTTTTTCCCCAGTTTTTAAATTTACCAACACTTAGCCTGTACCAAAAGGATATAGTAGTAATAGTCAAAAATTAATTAAATGACTGTATTTCAGTCACTAATTCTTTTTTTAGGCATTATAAAGTAAAAGAATGCAGATTGAGCACTTTGTAACTGACAGAAGTGCCATAAAATTGCAGTGCGAGCTTGATAATTATGTTCTTCATTATTTTTAACATATATCAAGATAAATATAGCATTTCTTTCCACTTTTAATAGCGTGCATTAGTACAAGAAGATGAGGGGAAGGGAGTTCATCTCACAGTGTTATAGTTAAAGGCAATGACAAAGAAGGGGTGTGACATTAACGATGTGCAAGCATCGGGGCTGTTAATTGACATTGATTACATAATCATTCTATAAACTATGCACACAGTTAAAAGAAATAACATGTGCCTTCTTTGCATGGCTATAATTGCTGACAACAACCACCATTAAGAACAAGAATATAATGAAATTAGGGATGGATAAAATGATTTGTTTCTTGTCTCAACTGAATCAATATTTGACTATGGCTAACCAGTTGATGCATAAAAAAATCAAATACAATTAATTTTTTTTATTCACTTATAAATTTCACCTCGAGTTCCTTACCTATAATGCCAATTATATGTAAAAACTGAACTTCTTTTCACATGAATGTCTTTCACTTTTCTCTTAAATTTAAAATGTAAGTGGTGAAATTTTGAAGAAAAATTCTAAATATATTTATTTAGAATGTATTTCTTGAAATTGTGTGTTTTTTTAAGTGCTGAAATTGGAGCCAGATCCTTGCACGTGCACTGAACTGCTTCCCCAGTGCTTAATCTAACTCCTGCTGGATTTAGATTTGAAATGTTCATGGTGAATATAGCCATAGAATAGTTCAGATGATACCATGTCTTTTGATCCTAGATTGTAATTTGTTATCCAAAGGCTGATGGAATCAAATGCAAATTCGGGGCTACATATAATTTATCAAAGGCATTATAGATTATTTTCATCACAGCACAATGTTGTTTTCAGAAATTTCCTAGCTATTTGAGTCAGAATAAATGAAAAAGATTAGTTTTCTGAATATTATCCAATAAGAAGCTATTATGATACACTCATACAATGTTAAACAATCTCCAGGTCAAAGGAAAAAAACAGGTAAGTAGTGACCTCCTTTTCTTTGTATGTGCATGGAGCAAAGTCTCTTTCTTGTTTAGTTTTATTCAATTATTACAGGAAATACATTGTATGAAATGAGAGAAATAGATAATTTTAAGATTGACAGAAACAACTTCTTGTACAAAATGTTCATGATGTCTCCAAATATTCAAAAATTCTCCCACAGATTTGCCTATAGTCTAAGCTAAAGGACTTTTTAAAAAAACTTTACTGATTCTTTGTGAATTTCACATCACGTACCCCACTCCCATCCATCTCCCTGTTCCTCCATATCCATCCTTTGACCTTGCAACTTCCCCCTGCAAAACACAGACAAACAACAACAAAAACAAACAAAAACTCAATAGATAAACAAAACAAAACAAAGAACCAAACAAATGACAAAAGCCCCTGAACCACAAAAGAAACACTTCCCTTCATGGAAGCTGTGGAGTGTCACTGGTGTCTCCCACAATATACTCTTTCATTCAGGTTTACTTGCAAATGTTCATTTCAGTGATTCACTGATCTGGATCAATGCTGTTGGCTTCTGTTACACTGTCAGTACTAGATCCTCACTGGAACTCCTGTTAGATATCTTGGTGTTGTCCTATGTCATGGAGATTATGTAGCGTTGGTTCTGCCAGACCATCCCCTTCATGCATTCCAGTAGTTCATAGATGGAGTAGATTTTTTTGGGGGGGTGCATTAGGGGTGGGGAGCAACTCCAAGCTCTAGATCTGGGCCTGGATGGTAGCTGAGTTGGTCAGCCCATCAGCTTTTCTGCACCTGTGCTATCAGGGCAAACTCTCTTACATCTATTCAACCAGGGCCAGCTCTCCAGCACTGCCCTGAGAGGGATAGGTCCTGATTATTCAGTCTCATGCCCTTGGAGCTGGTTCTTTCCTGCCCACCTCACCAGGGACAGCTCTACCACCAGGCAAGGACTGGGGCCAGATCTCCCAAATGCTGCAATTGGTGAGAGACTGGGACAGCTCTATGCAGCCCTTGGACATCATTATGTCCCCATCCATATGTCTCAGACAAGAGACATCCTCATGGGATTTGGTGGCAACATGGGCTACAGACATCAATACAGTGCCCTCTGCAACATGGGCCAGAACCTCACCCTGGCCTCAGGTGGCAGTGCAGGCTGCTCAGAGCAGGCTGTTCCTCACTAACCTGACTCTCCAGTTCCTCCTTGCTTCAGTGTGCACATACTGCTCTGTTCTGTTTCTCCATCTCTCCCATGTTTCCATCACTTACTTGCTCATCTTAATGGTGCCTAGGCCTCTGGTTGTCCTCTACCTTGCCCGAGCTTTTTGGCCAGGAGGCATTTGTTTGTTTGTTTGTTTGTTTTTGGTTTTGGTTTTGTTTTTTTTGGTTTTATTTTTAATTGAAGTTACTTCTTGTCAGATGATCCTGGCATTTGTCTAGGTGACAAAATATTAACTAGCACAGTTTGTGAAACTGGAGTTAAGGAGGAAGAAAGAAAATTGGCATTGCAGGAAATAAAGGCAAGTATGGAATATAACTTCAAGAATATTTTTGGAACACAAAAGCAGGCTAGATGACTGCTAACTCCAAAGGTAAGTCATTCTGAGATGCTAACCCTGCTGTCTGAGGACGACACCCATCCCTGACTCATTCCACGGTTCCTCCTCTCTTTGGGATTCTAACCCTGACCTTTAAGAACCAAGTGACTATTCCCTACACAGGTTTTCAAATGCCTTCCTTCAATCTTCATTTGGGACTTCAGATCTACTGTCTGAGGATGTGTGGCAAGCCACATGCTCATCTGGATCTTCCTTTCCTTTTTCTGAGACTTTAATCTGGTACTCTGAGAACTTGCTTTCAGTGTTTGCTTGCCCCACAGGGAACACTCCACCCCTTTTCATTCTTGGATCTTAACCTTGCCATTGATGACCTGTTCCTAGACACTTCATCATTCCACATGTCCTTCCTTTCTGAGAACCCAGGCCATGTGCTTGCTCACCCCAAAGTTATCATGATTTCCTCCACTCCACATTTGGAGCTCTACTTCCAGCAGCTGAGGACCTACACTAACCCAACTTGTTGAACACACAGATAATCATCCTACTTGCTTCCCTCCAAGACTTTAAGCAGCTACCTGACACCCTGCTCTGGATCATCTGTTTATCCACATATGCCATTCCCCATAGTCTCCTCTAACTTTGGCTATCTAATGACCTGTGCCCAGTCTTTGCTCATCTTACAGGCAGTCCACCCTTCCTCTTCTTTCTGAAATTCAAAGTATGCTGTCCAAGGATCACTTCCAGGTACCCATTTGTCATACAGTCATCTATGACTATTCACACCCCCATCTGAGATCCTAACCCAGCAACTGAAGATGTGTACCAAGATAATTGCTTATCCAACAGTTAATAGTAGTCCTTCCTCCTTCATGACACTCCCAACCCTACAATCTAAGGATGGATAGTAAATGTCTGCTCACCTCACAGGTAGCCATCTCTGTACCATGTCTCTGGAAATTTAATCCTGCCAACTGAGGATTTGTACCATCTGATAATCCATGCCAACTCACTTCCTTGTCCTGTAGGCAGTGCTGTGTTGCACCCTCTCTCTGGGACTCTAATCCCGTTGTGTGAGAAAATGTGCTGAGCCAAAATGCTCATCCTACAGTTATCCCTTCTTCCATCTCCATCTCCATCTCCATCTCCATCTCCATCTCCATCTCCATTTGGGGCTATAATCCTGCCATCTGAGGACTCACACTAGATATTTATTTGCCCCCCAGTTGGAACTCTAACTCTTCTATTTAGGTAAGCACTTGCACAACTTACAGATAGCCTACACTTCTCCCTACATATAAAATTTTAACCTTATCACCTGAGGGCTTGCTCAGAGCAGTTGCTATGTGTGTGTGTATGTATGTATGTATGTATGTATGTATGTATGTATGTATGTATGTACTGAAGTAATATGAACAAGTTTAGGAGTCAATTATATACTTATCACTTCCATGTTAAAGACACAAAATGTGATAAAGGCTAAACATGGGTTAAATGTCACACATTACTATCCATTTAGCATCTCAAGGGTAGGCTCAGAGTCAACCCCATATGGTGGCAAACTGAAACTGCCTCCCAAACTGACTACCTGTCAAACCTGGTAGAGACTTGGGCAGAGACAGATGGAAAGTGGGCGATAACATCCTTAGGAAAAGTAATGGTATTCACTGGCTCCAAATCAGTGATGAGATAGGATGTTCGTATTATACCGATACCTACTGCCTACTACCATGGATAGAAAATTATCTAGACCAGAGAGGACTCAAAGATGAGAAGCATTTGCAGGGGCTGGGGAGAGGCTTTCTGTTGTTGTTCATCAGGAATCTTAAATGTGAGACTAGGAGTAAACAGATGATTAAAATTTGTTGTAAATCTAGAGTATAAAAAAGATCAAATAAAATAAAAATAAAATAAAAAGCAAAACTAAAAAAAAATGCTGTTGTAAAGCAGAGGACCCAGTATGTACTAACTGATAGAGACTGCAGCATTCATTGGCAGCCAGTGTATACAGAATGCAACAATGTACTTATGGAAATGAGGAGTTCCTCTTATCGCCCAGGGATGCTAATCACAACATAATCATTTCAGAAGAAATAATTATGCCTGTCTGTTATACAAGAACCTGAAGATGGTGGCAGATCAAAGGTTCAGAGGCATGAGAACAGCCTGGGGGAAGGAAGGGAGGGAGGCAAGAGAAGGAAGAAGTGAAGAGTATCTATACACTTTGGTGTGTGGTTGCTCTCCAAGAGGAGGGAAGCTTGAGGGCAAAGGTTCAGGGCAAGGAAGTGTGGGTAAGTGAGAAAGGGGGAGAAGAGGGTTTGTCATATGAGCAGGGCCATCATTTGCACCTGTTTAGCCTGGTACTAAGGGGAGAAAGAAGAAAAGAAGGAGGGGGAGAAAGGAGTGACTGTGGGTATATTTGGTGTGGAGAAAGGTGAAAGGACAGGCAAAAATCAAGTAGATGGAGCAGCACCCTGGTCTGCACAGTAAGTGGAAGAAGGAGACGCTGGAATAGCCAAAGTGCAGGAGGGGAGAATAAAGAGTCTATGTCCCTGCATCAGGGCAGAGGGAAGGCCAAGTTAGCTGATGTCACAGTTTATGTCCTAAGCTCCAAAGCATCCATGTTATCATCCCAAATCTTGCTGCCTTGACTCTCCATAGTTTCGTAGGAATGTAGGGATTTCTTAATATCCGTATAAGGAACTTTAGGAAATTGATATCTCTCCTCCACCATATATGCAAGGTGGGAAGAGTAATGAGGCTGCAAAACTGGCTGCTCCATCACGGGGGAATTATTAATTGTGGATTAGAGAGAAAAGAACAGCCAGAGGCATCTGGAAAAGTTCAGAGCAGAGAGAAAAAGAAACTGACTAGACATGGCCAGGGATAGGAAAACAAAATAACAGAGAGAGTAAGAGAACAGAGAAGAGAGGAAGAACAAAGAAGAGAGGAAGAGGGAGAGGAAGAGGGAGATGGGGGAGAGGAAGAGAAAGAGAAGGAGAAGGAGAAGGAGAAGGAGAAGGAGAAGGAGAAGGAGAAAGAGAAAGAGAAAGAGGAAGAGGAAGAGAAAGAGAAAGAAGAAGAGAAAGAGAAACAAAGACAGACACAGATACAGAGAGACAGAGAATAGCAGATTATAAGGAGGATCAGTGGCTGTTGGGAGGTGTTAAAAGCCAGGATGCTATCCTATGGGCTTTGAAATGTATAATGGGTATTTGTGTATGAGGCGCCATATGAGTCTGGAGGCCAGCATGGGCCTTGATATGACAACCACAGGTGTATGGCAATAGAGATCTATATGTCTTTTCTGCTAGAGGCAAGGGAAATGGCTCCGTTTGGGGGACAGAAAGCTTGTTTCACTAGTTCCTGAGGAATCTGTTTTTTAATCTAACCATCAGAAGCCCTACAGTTCAGCTTTAATTGAGCAAAGGCTGCTATTTCTGGGCGTATGGAGTTCCTGAGACCTAATATGCTCCTTTATATATCCAGTGTTAGCACTGAGGTGGATGCTTGTTGGAATGTGATTTGCAGCTATATGAAGCACAAGTCCCTTGTCCATTAGTAAGAGACTTTTAACCACTCCGTTAACCCTGTTTTATCCAAGCCGTCTTTTTTTCTGACTCTTAAGAGTCCTCAGATCTTGGCAAATAGTTTTGATCCAGTTCTTTTTCAGGCTACATTTGCTGTAGTGTGGAGCTGATCAGGGTGTACCCATGTAATAAGCCTCGCAGAAAGGAAGATATTCTTAAGAGTGTTTGTTAGTCTGACTTACAGACTATTCTACAATGTACCCCAAAGAAATGAGCATATCCCCAGAAATGTCATGTTGCGGAAAGGAAAATATTGCAGCCAGATGGAAACTTATCTTCCTGACAGAGTTTTCACACTGTCCCAATAACTTATAGTATGAGATTGAATCTCAGACAATGATGGACTGATGCTGGACAGGACCATACTTTGATAGAGACTGGTTAAATGTGCATAACCTTGGCCCTCTGCTTAAATTTTAATCTCATTCCATGACCTCAAAGATCGAATTGAGGGGTGCACTGATCTTTTTCACTTCCCAGTATGACTATATTGAACACATCTTCATTTTCTGCTTTTCATTTTTAGTTTGGCTTTTTTAATGGACTTCTTGAGGATGGGTCACTGGAACTGACTTGGGGCACAGGCTGTGACTTTCAAGTTCAGTAACAAGATGACAACAATGAAGACTATTTGGAGGGGGTGTTTATCACTGACAGTGACCTGACTGCAGGTAGAGAGGGAAGGTAGAAATTCTCAATAGATGTTGGACTCATTTTTCTTCAGAACATCTTCCTATTTTTCTACTTCAGATGGCATCAGCTGTTTTCAATCTCCATTTGGCGAAGCATAAAAACAAGTTAGGTTGGAGAGGAAGAATACAAAGTATAACTAGTTGCAAATGATAGGATAGCATATGTAATTCTGTCAGTGAATTCCTAGAGATAAAAAAAAAATGCCTTCACTAAAGTGGCTGCATATAAAATCAAATCATCCCCTCCCCCACAAAAAAAGCCAAACAACAACATCAACAAAAACAAAAACAAAAAACAAAAAAAACAACCACTCCCCCCAAAAGAAACAAACAAAAAACCCAACAGCTCCATTGTATATAAACAATAAAAAGAAATCATGGAAACAACACCCTTCACAATAGCCACAAATAATATAAAATATCTTGGTATAACTCTAAACAAAAAAGTGGAAGACCTGTAGGGCAAGAACTTCAAGTATTTGAAGAAACTGAAGATATCAGAAGTTAGGAAGTTGTCTCATGCTCATGGATTAATAGGATTAATATAGTAAAAAATGACTATCAAAAGCAATCTACAGATACAATATAATTCCCATCAAAATTCCAACACAATTCTTTACAGACCTTGAATGAACAATATTCAGATCCATAGGAAAAAACAAACAAAACAAAACAAAACAAAGTAATAAACAAACAAAAATCCAGGATTGCTAAACAATCTTGTACAATAAAATAACGTCTGCAGGTATCACCATCCCTGATTTCAAGCTATACTACCAAGCCCTACTAATATAAACTTCATAGGATTGGCATAAAAACAGACAGGTTTACCAATGTAATCAAACTGAAGTCCCAGAAATAAACCCACACAACTATAGAAACTTTATTTTTGGTAAAGAAGCCAAAACTATACAAAGGAAAAAAAAATGAAACCATCGTCAATAAATGTTGCTCAAGGAACTGGCTGTCCACATGTAGAAGAATGAAAATAGGTTCATATTTATTCTACTACACAAAACTTAAGTCCAAGTGGATCATAGACTTCAACATAAAACCCTATAAGTTAAATCTAATAGAAGGGAAAGAGGGGAGTAATCTTAAATGCATTGGTACAGGAGACAAGTTCCTGAACAGAACACCAAAACCTCAGGCACTAAGAAAAACAATTGATAAATGGGACCTCATGAAACTGAGAGGATTCTTTTTTGTTGTTTCTTTTCTTTTCTTTCTTTCTTTTTTTTTTTGGTATTTTCCTTGATTACATTTCCAATGCTATCCCAAAAGTCCCCCATACCCAACCCCACAAGCCCCTACCCACCCACTCCCCCTTTTTGGCGCTGGCGTTGCCCTGTACTGGGGCATATAAAGTTTGTAAGTCCAAAGGGCCTCTCTTTCCAGTGATGGCTGACTAGGTCATCTTTTGATACATATGCAGCTAGAGACAAGAGCTCTGGGGTACTGGTTAGTTCATATTGTTGTTCCACCTATAGAGTTGCAGTTCCCTTTAGCTCCTTCAGTAATTTCTCTAGCTCCTCCATTGGGGGCCATGTGACCCATCCAATAGCTGACTGTGATCATCCACTTCTGTGTTTGCTAGGCCCCGGCATAGTCTCACAAGAGACAGCTATATCTGGGTCCTTTCAGCAAAATCTTGCTAGTGTATGCAATGGTGTCAGCATTTGGAAGCTGATTATGAGATGGATCCCTGGATATGGCAATCACTAGATGGTCCATCCTTTCATCACAGCTCCAAATTTTGTCTCTGTAACTCCTTCCATGGGTGTTTTGTTCCCATTTTTAAGAAGGGGCAAAGTGTCCACACTTTGGTCTTCGTTCTTGAGTTTCATGTGTTTAGCAAATTGTATCTTATATCTTGGGTATCCTAAGTTTCTGGGCTAATATTCACTTATCAGTGAGTACATATTGTGTGAGTTCCTTTGTGATTGGGTTACCTCACTCAGAATGATGCCCTCCAGGTCCATACATTTGTCTAGGAATTTCACAAATTCACTCTTTTTAATAGCTGAGTAGCACTCCATTGTGTAAATGTACCACATTTTCTGTATCCATTCCTCTGTTGAGGGGCATCTGGGTTCTTTCCAGCTTCTGGCTATTATAAATAAGGCTGCTATGAACATAGTGGAGCATGTGTCCTTCTTACCAGTTGGGACATCATCTGGATATATGCCCAGGAGAGGTATTGCGTGATCCTCCGGTAGTACTATGTCCAATTTTCTGAGGAACCGCCAGATTGATTTCCAGAGTGGTTGTACAAGCCTGCAATCCCACCAACAATGGAGGAGTGTTCCTCTTTCTCCACATCCTCGCCAGCATCTGCTGTCACCTGAATTTTTGATCTTAGCCATTCTGACTGGAGTGAAGTGGAATCTCAGGGTTGTTTTGATTTGCATTTCCCTGATGATTAAGGATGTTGAACATTTTTTCAGGTGCTTCTCTGCCATTCGGTATTCCTCAAGTGAGAATTCTTTGTTCAGTTCTGAGCCCCATTTTGTAATGGGGTTATTTGATTTTCTGGAGTCCACCTTCTTGAGTTCTTTATATATATTGGATATTAGTCCCATAAATATCCTTTCCCAATCTGTTGATGGCCTTTTTGTCTTATTGACTGTGTCTTTTGCTATGCAGAAGCTTTGCAATTTTATGTGGTCCCATTTATTGATTCTCAATCTTACAGCACAAGCCATTGCTGTTCTATTTAGGAAATTTTACCCTGTACCCATATCTTCGAGGCTCTTCCCTATTTTCTCCTCTATAAGTTTCAGTGTCTCTGGTTTTATGTGGAGTTCCTTAATCCACTTAGATTTGACCTTAGTACAAGTTGATAGAAATGGATCAATTCCCATTCTTCTACATGATAACTGCCAGTTGTGCCAGCACCATTTGTTGAAAATGCTGTCTTTTTTCCATTGGATGGTTTTAGCTCCCTTTTCAAAGATCAAGTGACCATAGGTGTGTGGGTTCATCTCTGGGTCTTCAATTCTGTTCCATTGGTCTACTTGTCTGTTACTATACCAGTACCATGCAGTTTTTATTATAATTGCTCTGTAGTACAGCTTTAGGTCAGGCATGGTGATTCCACCAGAGGTTCTTTTATCCTTGAGAAGACTTTTTGCTATCCTAGGTTTTTTGTTATTCCAGATGAATCTGCCAATTGCCCTTTCTAATTCGTTGAAGAATTGAGTTGGAATTTTGATGGGGATTGCATTGAATCTGTAGATTGCTTTTGGCAAGATAGCCATTTTTACTATATTGATCCTGCCCATCCATGAGCATGGGAAATCTTTCCATCTTTCCATCTTCTGAGATCTTCTTTAATTTCTTTCTTCAGAGACATGAAGTTCTTATAGTACAGATCTTTCACTTCCTTAGTTAGAGTCACGCCAAGGTATTTTATATTATTTGTGACTATTGAGAAGGGTGTGTTTCCCTAATTTTTTTCTCAGCCTGCTTATCCTTTGTGTACAGAAAGGCCATTGACTTGTTTGAGTTAATTTTATATCCAGCTACTTCATTGAAGCTGTTTATCAGGCTTAGGAGCTCTCTGGTGGAATATTTAGGGTCACTTATATATACTATCATATCATCTGCAAAAAGTGATATTTTGACTTCTTCCTTTCCTATTTGTATCTCCTTGATCTCCTTTTGTTGTCTAATTGCTCTGGCTAGGACTTCAAGTACAATGTTGAATAGGTAGGGAGAGAGTAGACAGCCTTGGCTAGTCCCTGATTTTAGTGGGATTGCTTCCAGCTTCTCTCCATTTACTTTGATGTTGGCTACTGGTTTGCTGTAGATTGCTTTTATCATGTTTAGGTATGGGCCTTGAATTCCTGATCTTTCCAAGACTTTCATCATGAATGAGTGTTGGATTTTGTCAAATGCTTTCTCAGCATCTAACGAGATGATCATGTGGTTTTTGTCTTTGAGTTTGTTTATATACTGGATTACGTTGATGGATTTCCGTATATTTAACCATCCCTGCATCCCTGGGATGAAACCTACTTGGTCAGGATGGATGATTGTTTTGATGTGTTCTTGGATTCGGTTAGCAAGAACTTTATTGAAGATTTTTGCATCGATATTCATAAGGGAAATTGGACTGAAGTTCTCTATCTTTGTTGGGTCTTTTTGTGGTTTAGGTATCAGAGTAATTGTGGCTTCATAGAATGAGTTGGGTAGAGTACCTTCTGTTTCTATTTTGTGGAATTGTGTGTGAAGAACTGGAATTAGATCTTCTTTGAAGGTCTGATAGAACTCTGCACTAAACCCATCTGGTCCTGGGCTTTTTTTGGTTGGGAGACTATTAATGACTGCTTCTATTTCTTTAGGGGATATAGGACTGTTTAGATCATTAACCTGATCTTGATTTAACTTTGGTACCTGGTATCTGTCTAGAAACTTGTTCATTTCATCCAGGTTTTCCAGTTTTTTTGAGTATATCCTTTTGTGGAAGGATCTGATGGTGTTTTGGATTTCTTCAGGATCTGTCATTATGTTTCCCTTTTCATTTCTGATTTTGTTAATTAGGATGTTTTCCCTGTGCCTTCTAGTGAGTCTGGCTAAGGGTTTATCTATCTTGTTGATTTTCTCAAAGAACCAGCTCCTCCATTGGTTGATTCTTTGAATAGTTCTTCTTGTTTCCACTTGGTTGATTTCACTCATGAGTTTGATTATTTCCTGCCTTCTACTCCTCTTGGGTGAATTCGCTTCCTTTTGTTCTATAGCTTTTAGATGTGTTGTCAAGCTGCTAATGTGTGCTCTCTCTAGTTTCTTTTTGGAGGCACTCAGAGCTATAATTTTCCTCTTAGAAATGCTTTCATTGTGTCCCATAAGTTTGGGTATGTTGTGGCTTCATTTTCATTAAACTCCAAAAAGTCCTTAATTTCTTTCTTTATTTCTTCCTTGACCAAGGTATCATTGAGAAGAGTGTTGTTCAGTTTCCACGTGAATGTTGGCTTTCTATTATTTTTTTTTTTGTTATTGAAGATCAGCCTTAGTCCATGGTGATCTGATAGGATGCATGGGACAATTTCAATATTTTTGTATATGTTGAGGCTTGTTTTGTGACCAATTATGTGGTCAATTTTGGAGAAGGTACCATGAAGTGCTGAGAAGAAGTTATATCCTTTTGTTTTAGGATAAAATTTTCTGTAGATATCTGTTAAGTCCATTTGTTTCATCACTTCTGTTAGTTTCACTGTGTCTCTGTTTAGTTTCTGTTTCCATGATCTGTCCATTGGTAAAAGTGGTGTGTTGAACTCTCCCACTATTATTGTGTGAGGTGCAATGTGTGCTTTGAGCTTTACTAAAGTTTCTTTAATGAATGTGGCTGCCCTTGTATTTGGAGTATAAATATTTAGAATTGAGAGTTCCTCTTGGAGGATTTTACCTTTGATGAGTATGAAGTGCCCCTCCTTGTCTTTTTTGATTACTTTGGGTTGGAAATTGAGTTTGTTAGATATTAGAATGGCTACTCCAGCTTGTTTCTTCATACCATTTGCTTGGAAAATTGTTTTCCAGCCTTTCATTCTGAGGTAGTGTCTATCTTTTTCTCTGAGATGAGTTTCCTGTAAGCAGCAAAATGTTGGGTCATGTTTGTGTAGCCAGTTTGTTAGTCTATGTCTTTTTATTGGGGAGTTGAGTCCATTGATATTAAGAGATATTAAGTAAAAGTAATTGTTGCTTCCTGTTATTTTTGTTGTTAAAGTTGGCATTCTGTTCTTGTGGCTGTCTTCTTTTAGGTTTGTTGAGGGATTATCTTCTTGTTTTTTCTAGGGCGTGGTTCCCGTCCTTGTATTGGTTTCTTTCTGTTATTATCCTTTGAAGGGCTGGATTCATCGAGAGATAATGCGTGAATTTGGTTTTGTCATGGAATACTTTGGTTTCTCCATCTATGGTAATTGAGAGTTAGGCTGGGTATAGTAGCCTGGACTGGAATTTGAATTCTCTTAGTGTCTGTATAACATCTGCCCAGGCTCTTCTGGCTTTCATAGTCTCTGGTGAAAAATCTGGTGTAATTCTGATAGGCTTGCCTTTATATGTTACTTGACCTTTTTCCCTTACTGCTTTTAGTATTCTATCTTTATTTAGTGCATTTGTTGTTCTGATTATTATGTGTCAGGAGGAATTTTTTTTCTGGTCCAGTCTATTTGGAGTTCTGTAGGCTTCTTGTATGTTCATGGGCATCTCTTTCTTTATATTTGGGAAGTTTTCTTCAATAATTTTGTTGAAGATATTTGCTGGTCCTTTGAGTCGAAAATCTTCATTCTCATCCACTCCTATTTCTGTAGGTTTGGTCTTCTCATTTTGTCCTGGATTTCCTGGATGTTTTGAGTTAGGATCTTTTTGCATTTTCCATTTTCTTTGATTGTTGTGCTGATGTTCTCTATGGAATCTTCTGTGCCTGAGATTCTCTCTTCCATCTCTTGTATTCTGTTGCTGATGCTCATATCTATGGTTCCAGATTTCTTTCCTAGGGTTTCTATTTCCAGCGTTGCCTCACTTTGGGTTTTCTTTATTGTGTCTACTTCCCTTTTTAGGTCTTGGATGGTTTTATTCAATTCCATCACCTGTTTGTTTGTGTTTTCCTGCAATTCTTTAAGGGATTTTTGTGCTTCCTCTTTAATGTCTTCTACCTGTTTAGCAGTGTTCTCCTGTGTTTCTTTAAGTGAGTTATTTAAGTCCTTCTTGATGTCCTCTACCATCATCATGAGATATGCTTTTAAATCCAGGTCTAGCTTTTTGGGTGTGTTGGGGTGCCCTGGACTGGGCAAAGTGGGAGTGCTGGGTTCTGATGATGGTGAGTGGTCTTGGTTTCTGTTAGTAAGATTCTTACCTTTTCCCTTCACCATCTGGTAATCTCTGGCGTTAGTTGTTATAGTTGTCTCTGTTTAGAGATTGTTCCTCTGGTGATTTTGTTACCCTCTATCAGCAGCCCTGGGAGACTAGATCTCTCCTCTGAGTTTCAGTGGTCAGAGCAGTCTCTGCAGGCAAGCTCTCCTCTTTCAGGGAAGGTGCACAGTTATCTGGCGTTTGGACCTTCTCCTGGCCGAAGATGAAGGCCCAAAACAGGATCTTTCTCAGAAGCTGTGTTGCTTTGGCCTGTCACAGAACCCGTTGTTTCATTAGTCCACACTCTCACCTGTGTAGAATACTTTCTGTGGAGTCCCAGAACCAAGATGGCTCCCGTGGATCCTGAGGCAAAGGCCTCCCAGGCTGGGCGGACACCTGTCCTCTGGCCAGGAAGGTGGATGGATGTCTGGAGCCTGAAAATGGCGCTGCCCCAGAAGCTCTGCGGCTCTCGAGTGTCCCAGAAGCTGCTAGCCTCTGTAGTCCACACTCTCACCTGTGCAGACTGCCCTCCGCGGAGTCCTGGAACCAAGATGGCTTCCGCGGAACCTGAGGCAGAAGCCTCCCAGGCCGGGCGGACACCTGTCTCTGTCAGGGAAGTTGGCCGGTTGTCTGGTGCTGCCTCAGAAGCTCTGTGACTCTCGCCTGTCTCCGATAGGCTTCTTAAGGCAAAGATCACCATCCAAAGGACAAAATAGGCAGCCTACAGAATGGGAAAAGGTCCTCACCCGCCCTATATCTGACAGAGGCTTAATATCCAAAAATACATAATAAACTCAAGAATCTAGGAATCAACAAATCCAATAACCCAATTAAAAATGGGAACAGATCTAAACAGAATTCTCAACACAAGAATCTCTACCGGTTGGTAAGCACTTACAGAAATGGTCAACATCCTTAGCTATCTGGGAAATACAATTCAAAACAACTCTGAGATTCTATCTTCTATGCATCAGATTGGCTAAGATAAAAAGCTCAGGCAACAGCACATGCTATCAAGGATGTGGACAAGGGGAACACTCATCCATTGATGGTAGGGGTGCAAATTTGTACACCCACTCTGGAAATCAATTTGGAGGTTTCTCAGAAAACTTGGACTAGTTCTACTTCAAGACCTACCTATACAACTCCTGAACATGCAGCCCAAAATACTCTACTATACTATACTGGACACTTGCTCAACTATGTTCATAGCAGATTTATTCATAATAGCCAGAAACTAGAAACAATCTAGATATCCCTCAACCAAAGGATGGATAAAGAAAAAGTGTTTTCTTTATCCATATATGTACCACACACATTTGCACAATGTAATATTATTCAGCTATCAATGTATTATGAAATCTCCAGGCAAATGGACGGAACTAGAAAATTTCATCCTGATAAGGTAAACCACACTCAGAAAGACAAATGTGGTATGTACTCACTTATAAGTGAATAGTTGCCATAAAGCACAGAATAACAATGCTTCAATCCACAGACCCAAAGAAGCTAAATAACAAGGAGGACCCAAGGGGGGATGCTTGAATGTCACTGAGAAGGGGAAAATAGAATAGACATTGGATGAAGGGAGGGAGGAGGAGGGGTTCAGGGAAGGAGCGGGAAGAATCAGATAGGGGGAGGATGGATAGAATGAGAACTGGAATCAGCATTGGGAGCATATCTAGGATGAACTAGAAACCTAGGACAATGGAAACTCTCAGGAATCTATGAGGGCGATCCTAGCTAAGATTCCTAGTAGTTGGGGATATGGACCCTGAAATGGCCAGCTCCTGGAAAGACTTCCAATGAAGGACTGGTACACCAACCCAGCCACAAAGCCTTCAACCAACCAGTTCAAGATATGCAGGGGTAATGAGCAGAAACAGAAAGAATGGCCAACCAATTACTGGCCCAACTTGAGACAGATACCACGAGAGAGCCCCCCCCCCCGCAACACTCTTAATGATATTCTGCTATACTTCCAGAAAGGCACCTGGCATAACTGTTATCTGAGAGGCTTCACCCAGCAACAGATGGAAACAGATGCAGAGACGCATATCCAAATGTTAGACAGAAATTGGAGAATTCTACAAAAGAGGGGGAGGAAGGATTGAAGGAGCTCAAGAGGTCAAGGAAATGACCAGAAAACCTTTATAAGCAACTAACCTGGCCACATAGGGGCCCACAAAGACTGAACCACTAGAGAGCATAGATGGGAAAAACATAGGCGCTTGGCACATATGTAACAATTTTGCAGCTGGGTCTTCATGTGGGACTCCTAATTCCAGGAACAGGGGCTGTTTCCTGCCTTTGGATCCCTTTCCCCTACCAGACTGCCTTGCCTAGCCACAACAGGAGAAAATGTGCCTACTGCAACTCCAGATGCCAAGGAGGGCTGACATGCCAAGTGCCTATGTTTTTTCAATCTTTTCTGAAGGGAAAGGGAAAGGGAGATGAGAGGGAAGGACTGGGAGAAGACGAGAGAGAAGAGACTATGACCAGGATGTAAAATAAATAAATATTAATGAAAATTAAAGCAAACAAACCCAAACAAAAAACACCCAGCCACCCACCCACCCAACCAACCAACCAACCAAACAAACAAACAAACAAACAAAATAAGTTAGAACTTGCAGGGGTGGGATTCCTGGAACAATCTGAATGTTAATAATTTCCTTTCTGATTGCTGTACCTCATAGGTTTTGCTTTTCTGTTTGTCTCTGGATTCCTATGAACAACTTAGGATTGTTCTGAGTAATTTGAATTATTAAAGTATTAAAGTGATTGTCCTTTGTGGCTCATTTTGCCTGTCATGATTCTTCTGTTGAATAATTTTGGAGTATCATTTTGTCAGTAAGAGTTCCAGAAGAGGAACTGTGTCTGCAAAGAGAAATTGATTAGACCTCAGTGATGTGGAGAGTTTGGGATGTTGCAGGTCCAGAGACCAAATATCTTCTCTCAAGCTAGCTTTAGCTCCTTGATTGCATTGCTACCTACCTCCTTGCCCAAACTCACTTCCTGTGATTGATAGATAAAACCTATTTTACTTTATAAACCTAATTGTCCTCTAGCTTCTACCAAGCCTAAAGCTAAGAATGTCATCAGATACCATCGGAGGCCTATAGAAAAGCTTTCCCCATCTTACTGCAATCTCCTTTCTGATTTATTTACTAGTGTATTAAACTTGCCTTGATTTACAACTTCCTTTGTTCTATAAAATGAAAAACTTCATGGAACTACTTCCATACATGGATTTTGGGGCAACCTAAATCTGTATTCTGTGGCTATGATCACTCAAATGTGAGTCCAGAAAAAAAAATTATTTATTAACCATAAGGTGAGAACTGTTTTTATTGTTGTTCTTGTTGTGATACTGCCTAATAGAGAAATATGCTGACCACGGTGATAAAGAGAAGAGAAGAGAAGAGAAGAGAAGAGAAGAGAAGAGAAGAGAAGAGAAGAGAGGAGAGGAGAGGAGAGGAGAGGAGAGGAGAGGAGAGGAGAGGAGAGGAGAGGAGAGGAGAGGAGAGGAGGAGAAGGAGAAGAGAAGAGAAGAGAAGAGAAGAGAAGAGAAGAGAAGAGACGAGACGAGAAGAGAAGAGAAGAGAAGAGAAGAGAAGAGAAGAGAAGAGAAGAGAAGAGAAGAGAAGAGAGATAGAGAGAGACAGAGAGAGACAGAGGGAGACAGAGACAGAGACAGAGAGATGGGAATTAGCTTTCAAAAGTGTTGGGAAAATGAGCGTAACTCAAAGTCAGGGGCTGCTGAGATAGTTAGACATTGCTCTTCCAATCAAGGAGTTGGGGGCTCCAGGGAGACATGTCCATATCTTCTTCTGCTGTGGCCAGTGTGTTTTAATCATTATAAAAGAAGCCTGCCAACTCTAGGAAGGAATATGAATTGATTTCTCCAAGCTAAGATGTCTGACTTTTTAGGTGGAGAATGCTTTGAAAGGGACAAGCCCACCATCTGACAATGATGCCATTTGTAGACAGACCTAGTCAATTTGGAAATTCTTCTGAGCAAATTTGAAGTTCAATTGAGCTATTTGAAACAGAGAGTCATAGATGTTGAGGAGAGCTGCTATGATTTAAGTGACCACGAAAATGTTGTCTCTATTACTTTGGTAACTGCTAAAGAGAATAGTGGCTGACTAGTTGATACAATTTAGGAAAAGGCAGCAATAGAAAAAATTTTTATGTCTCTGAATCTTCTGGAGAGAAAATTCTGACCATGTCAGATTTATATTTCTTTTAAAAAATAAATTGCACACTAATGATCCTCTTTGGCGTGACTTTAAACAGATGTTTGTGCACATAAATGTGGTTAAGGTCATTTGGACTAAATAAGAGCAATTGCTTGCTTGTCTCCGGTGTCTTATTTGTTGTTGTTGTTTTCCCTGTTTAGCCCTAGCTGACCTGGAACTAGCTCTGTAGACCATGGTAGTCTCAAGCTCACAAATGTCCATCTGCCTCTCACTACTCAGAGTGCTTGGGTTAAAGGCACATAGCACTATTCCCATCCTTGTGTTCTTTGTTTAAAGATGATATCCAAGGACTCAGGAAACTTAAGAAAATAAAAACAATGATTTCTCGGCTTTATCTGTGTGCATTTATCTAAAATACTAGTTGAAAATTAATGTACGCTTACTTCTGAAGATGATTTTGGCATGGGGCTTTCAAATGAGAAAAAAAAAACTTCAGATAACTAAAAGTATTTTTTTTGTCTTATGCCCCCCCCCCCAAAATGTCTAACCCACTTCTTCAAGACAAATTTAAAATGTAAAATGAAAAGGTTAGTTTTAGGACTGACTTATATACAGAAACTGTCACCAGACATTTTAAAAACATTTTAAAAACATTTTAGAAATCTCCGTGTGCTGATAATGTTGAGATAGGATGAGAAGACTGAGTTAGCCAGAGCTGGGCTGACTCCATGACAGGCTGAAAACTGGCAGAGTAGGAGATTAGACCTAAGTTTCTGTTTCTCAGAAATGGAAAAGTCCAAAATATGTCTATTCTAAGAAAATCCACCTCTCATCAGCAGTCAATCAGGAGCTGTCAGTAGCTGCCCCACCACCTGGCCTGAGCCAAGAATAGTTAATTAACAATGGTTCTGGACTGTACCGCAAATTTCCCAGAGCCTTAACCAATCCAAGTGCACCCAAACTCCAGGAGATATAGCCAACCAATCAAAGGAAAGAAAGGTAAAAACTGTTACCCTAACAGACTTTAATTTAGATTGATCCTGCAAAGTCCATACATCTCTCTTCCAAACCCGATGTATGGTAGACCTCTGCATGAAGGTTCTCTGCTATCACACCTTCCTCCCACTATGTGGGATCAAATCAGACCAATCAGGAAGAGTTTTTCCTGGCATCGTGGGACAATGGAGAAACAATGGGTTTATGTAAATGGCTTATCACTCCATTGTTAATATGAAATGTCTTCAAATTATATTGTTCAGAAACGTGGGCGGTGGGGGATTGTCAACTTAAATGAAGTGACATATGTATGCTTGCCTGTAATCCCAGCACTTGGGAAGCTGAAATAGGGAGGTCTAAAATTTCATGCAAGCCAAGATTCATGATGTGATACTGTCCTAAGCCGAAGAGGTAGCATTATTTGAGGCAGTCCTTCCAAAAGCAACTCAAAACCTTGAGGTTATAAAAAATTGTTCTGAAGCATGGCTACAGGGGTACTAATGTTCTACCCTTAGTCTCTCAGATTATTGAAAACAATGAACTCCACAGCATGGAAATATCCGGAAACCTCATATTGGGAGAAAGAAAAGATAATAATCAGAAGGGGAATTTGTCTTCCAGAAAAAAACTTCACACAATCTTCATAACTTGCCAGCCTATCTTACAGTATGAGGCTAATGCTCAGACAATGATACACTTTGGTGGAGACTATTTACATAGGTTTATCCTTGGCCCTCTATTTAAAATTAAGACCCTGAAGACAGATTTTGGGTAGTCACTGGATATCTGTTTTTATTTTCCCCTCACAGTGTGGTCACTTTGGCTAAATTTCTGTTTTCTGCTTTTCACTTTTAATCTGGCTCTTTCAGTGACCTTCTTGAGTATGGGTGGCTAGACCTGGCTTGAGTCTTAGGTTGTGATGACCAAATTCTATGACACCAGCACATCTGCATCAGACTGCCCAGGAGTCAGAGCCTGTGGAAAAGCCATGTGACTTGGAGGTATAGAGGAACATGCACATTGGACAACTTTCAGGGAAACACCTGGTCAATTTTGTGTGGCAGGGTCCTAGATGTTTCCCCATGGCCAGGGAGACTGCTTCTTTTACTGTCTTGGCCTTCCTTTCCCCCAACAGCACTAAGACTCCTCTTTCTCTCTCCCTTCCTCTTTCTCTTTCCCTTCCTCTTTCTCCTTTCCTCTTTGCTCTTCTTCCTCCCTCCATTTTTAAACCTTTTCTTTGGTCCTTATCTCTCTGTCTTGTAGGCATCATAAAGGGACATGGCCTTCTTGAATGAGCTTACAGCCTTGATGGGCAGGCAGGGTATCCTAATCGTTCAAGAGGGCTGCAGTATCCCTGAATGTGGGTGATCATCATGGGCTGTAATGGGGTGTATCTTCATTCCAATATACCAGCTGGAGTATCCCAATATAGGGTCCATGGCTTGTTGGAGAAGGTACTGCCTCTTACGGGTGATATAGACTGGCCACCAAAAACCGCTGGTTCACAGGCTGAATGGCTCTGGCAGCTGTGTGGTCTCCAGCCATGCAAGGGTGGCTTAAAGCCAAGTGACATGACTGGTCATGGCTCAGAAGGGCTTGCATAGTACTTGGCTATGCTATGTCAAGATTTTCTCATTTAGAGAAGTTCCTGCTTGAACTAGTAATTTGTATAAAAGCTAGATAAGGAAAGAGTACTCCTTTGTACCCACCATCTCTGGATCCAGGAAAGCACTGGCTGGCCCTTGTGAATTCCTGCTGGAACATGTAACAGGAACTAGATTTGGGGGAGGAGTGGCAGAGAAGGCAAAGGGTGAAGCCCGGTGAGCTCCCTGTCTATTGGACTTACCTTGCTACTTCCACTGTTCAGGGTCTGTGGGAACTTTGGTCCAACCTCGCACAGCACTCGGCCCAAGCCTAGTATGAACTTGCTGAAACCCCTATATACATTCATTTCAGATTTGGTAAACTTCTTGTTCCTCTCCAACATCCTCTGTGTGAAACCTTGAACCAGGATCACCTCCAGTGTCATTTACTGGCTCCCCTGCAGTTTCTAGGATACAGGAGTAGTCACAGGGCCCTGAACTGGATACTGCAGTCTGAGATCCTTTTCTGGAAGGCAGGATTTATTCAGTTTCAGTAAAGCCCAACACCATGCCTCAGGCACACAGCTAATTAGGCCCACACAGATGTTGAACCCAGACTGAGTGACTCCTGCTTTGTACCCTGGCTCCTGCTGTCTTACTAGCGTCACATGTTAACACACTCTTTTCTGTGACTGCCCTGTGCCCAAAGTCTCTGTGAGTGAGCACTTACATTGCCTAGGGGGAGGTCAACCCCTGAGTTGACAAAAGGCCCACACTAGAGTCCCTGTGATGTGATATACGAATTGTGAACAGAGCTTCAACTCCTGTGTCTCTTGGAATAGAGCCTTGCAGCTTGGATGAATTCTATTTCATTTGAGTAGTCCAAATCTGTGATTTTTAAAAATTTATAATTTTATGTACTATATTTTAATCATACTCTTTCCTTTCCACCAACTCCATGACCCTACTCACCCAAATTCTTGTTTTCTCTTTCCGTCTCACATAAAAAGCAAAAAATCAAAATAAAAACTAATAAGCAAAATACCCAAATAAAACAAAACAACAACGCACACAAAATCATTTGGTTTGTTTTGAGGTTGGCCACCTACCTACTGGACACGGAGGCCACTCTAACGTGGTTGGTAAAGTTACTGTCACTCCATTGGAATAACTGATTTTTTTTTCTTTTACTACAGGCATCAAGTACAAATAAATTCTTGGTAAAGGGTGGGACTTTGTGTCAACTTCTCTTTCTCAGTGCTGGGATTTTTGAGTTGTTTGAACATATGCAGGTCTTGAATTCATATGCGTACCAGTCTTATTGTGTCTGGAAGACCTTGGAATCGTCTATCACCACTGGCTCTTCAAATCTTTCTGTCTCTTCTTCCATATAGATCCCTGGGCCTTGAAAGGACAGGCTTGATAAAGACATCAGTTTAGGTCTGAGTACTCTGAAGTCTCACTCTCTGCCCATTGTCCTGTTGTGGGTGTCTGTGTTAATTCTTGTCTACTGCAAGAATTTTTCTGATAAGGGTTAATCAATGCACTGATCTATGTGTATAGCAGTATTGTAAGAGGATTCATGTTATCTCTATGTTTTTTGTTTTGTTTTGTTTTTGTTTTTTCAGCAGTGTAATAATATTAGTAGATGTCTTAGTTAGAGTTTTGTTGCTGTGAGGAGACACCATGACCAAGACAACTCATATAAGGACAACATTTAATTGGGGCTGGCTTACAGGTTCAGAGGTTCAGTCAACCAACTATCATCCAGGCAGGCATGGTGCAGGCAGAGCTGAGAGTTCTACATCTTCATCTGAAGGCTGCTAGTGGAAGACTGGCTTCCAGGCAGCTAGGATGAGGATTTTATTTGTGCAATATTGATAATTATTTCACTTAATATGATGTTGATGTGAATTTCTTGTTTATAGTTTTGACTGTGCTGAGGTATACTTCCCGTTGCCACACATTGTCTTGTATTTTTAACATGAAGGTGCGCTGATATTTTCCAAAGAAATTTTCAGCAGCTTTTGAGATGATTATGTCATTTTGTCTTTAAGTCCACTTACATGGTTAATTGTAATTATAGGTTTGTGTATGTTGAACCAGTCATACATTTCACAAATAAAGTCAACTTGGCTACAGTGTGTAATCTTTTTCTTATATGCTTATGTTTAGTTTGCAAGCATTTTATTGAGCATTATTGAGTTTATTTTTATCAGGAATATTGGCCATTAGCTTTGTGTGTGTGTGTGTGTGTGTGTGTGTGTGTGTGTGTGTGTGTCTTTACTTGGTTTTAGTATTATAGTAATAATGGATACATAGAAAGAGTTTGGAAGTGCTCTGTCTATTTCCAACATGTTAATTGCTTAAGAAGTTTAAATGTAGATCTTTAAATGTCTGGTAGAATCCTATTTTGGATCTATCTGGTCTTGAGCCTTTTTAGTTGGAGGGATTTCTATCATTATTTTAAATTCTTTGCTTGTCGTGTGCTTGTTTAGGTAGTTGTCTTCTCCTTGGTTTTAAAATTTGGTGGTCTGACTGAATCTAGAAATTAATTTTTTGAGGTTTTTCAGATATTCCCTTATAGTATTCTGAATTGCTTCGGTGTTTATTGTAATGTTTCCCTGGTCATTTCTGATTCTGGTCATTTTGGTCCTTTCTTTCTCTTTTTTTGGTTAGTTGTGCCAAGAGTCTATCTGTATTTTCATTGTCCCAGACAACTAACTCCTGGACACATCAAGTTTTTGCATTGTTTTTTTATTTCTATTTCATTAATTTCTGCTCTTTTTAAAAAATTCTTTACCATCAACTTGGTTTTGATTTTATTTGTTCTTGATTTTTTTTTTAATTTTTGAGCTACATCAGTGTAACAGGCTTTCAGATCTTAGTATGCTTGGAATCATGTCACAGACACCATTCTGACTGTAAAACCCAGAAACACTGACCCCAACACCTGCCAAAATGGGAACAAAGATCTAGTCCATAGTTCCAGAAAAGTCCCAGAGTAAAAAGTCCCTAAATATAAACCTTGCTTTTTGGCTTCTCTAGTTCAATTTTTGTTAACTAAAGTGTGCCAATCAGGATATGAATTTTGGGCATAAAAGATAAGGAGCTGTAAGGTTCAGAACCACATGGTTTGGGCCAAGTTCTATATGGAGCCACTGATCTACAATGAAGACCTTTTTCCTTCCTAACTTTAAAAGTATCTGTGTGGTGGTCTCTGGTGGACTTACCTTGAAATATCATTAAACCATTGATTTGTGTCCCTTCTGAACTTTTGTTTTTAAACTAACAAAATTTATTTTAAAATGTACAACTCAGTATTGACATATTTCAAGTCATAAAAATAATTTATAAAAGTAAAATGCCTCTTAAATATACATGATATCTTCTGAAGCTAAAAGTAATGTGCACTCAACCAGTTTTTAAGTCTATTTGGAACATTAAGCACGATAAAAGTAGAAAAATATCTCTTATGAAGTCCTCTATGAAAGGAAATTGTGACAAATTCCTGATTAGACAGAAACTGTTCCATCTCCCAGGGAGAATGCATAGCATAGCTGTGGCTTCATAGAATGAATTGGGTAGTGTTCCTTCTCTTTCTATGTTGTGGAATAGTTTCAAGGGTATTAGTATTAGGTCTTTTTTGAACGTCTGATAGAATTCTGCACTAAACTCATCTGGACCGGTTTTGTTTTTTTTTGTTTTTGTTTTTTTTTTTTTTGATGGGGGGGAGTGGAGACTTTTAATGACTGCTTCTATTTCTTTAGGGATTATAGGACTGTTTAGACGGTTTATCTGAGTTTGATTTGACTCTGGTATTTGGTATCTGTCTACAAAATTGTCCATTTCATCCAGATTTTCCAGTTTTGTTCAACATAGGATTTTGTAGTAGGGTCTGATGATTTTTTTTTTCATTTCCTCAGTTTCTGATGTTATATCTCCCCTTTCATGTTTGATTTTGTTAATTTTGATACTGTCTCTGCCCTCTGGTTAGTCTGCCTAACGGTTTTATATCTTCTTAATTTTCTCAAAGAATCAACTCCTGATTTTCTTGATTCTTTGTATAGTTCTCTTTATTTCTACTTGGTTGATTTCAGCCCTGAGTGTGATTATTTCCTTATGTCTACAACTCTTGGTTGTATTTGCTTCTTTTTGTTCCAGATCTTTCAGGTTTCCTATCAAGCTGCTAGCATATGCTCTCTCCGGGTTCTTTTTGGAGGCACTCAGAGCTATGCCTTTTCCTCTTAGCACTGCTTTCATTGTGTCCCATAAGTTTGGGCATGTTGTATCTTCATTTTCATTAAATTGTAAAGTCTTTAATTTCTTTCTGTATTTCTTCCTTGATCAAGTTATTATTGAGTCAGGCATTGTTCAGCTTCCATGTATATGTGGGCTTTCTTGGGGTTTTTTTGTTGCTATTGAAGACCGGCCTTAATCCATGGTGATCTGATAGGATGCATGGGATTATTTCAATCTTCTTGTATTTGTTGCGGCCTGTTTTGTGACAGATTATATGGTCAATTTTTGAGAAGGTACCATGAGGTGCTGAGTAGAAGTTATATATATATATTTGTTTTAGGCTGAAATGTTCTATAGATATCTGTTAAATCCATTTGGTCCATAACTTCTGTTAGTTTCAATGTGTCTCTGTTTAGTTTGTCTTTCCATGATCTGTCTATTGATGAGAGTGGGGTGTTGAAATCTCCCACTACTATTGTGTGAGGTATAATATGTGCTTTGAGCTTTAGTAAAGTTTCTTTTATGAATGTGGGTGCCCTTGTATTTAGAGCATAGATGTTCAGAATTGAGAGTTCTTCTTGGTATATTTGTCCTTTGATGAGTATGAGGTATCCTTACTTATCCTTTTTGATCATTTTGGTTAAAAGTTGCTTCTATTCGATATTAGAATAGCTACTCCAGCTTGTTTCTTTGGACCATTTGCTTGGAAATTGTTTTCCAGCCCTTTACTTTGAGGTAGTGGTTTTCTTTGACACTGAGATAAGTATCCTGTATGCAGAAAATTGCTGGGTCCTGTTTACACATCCAGTCTGTTAGTCTGTGTCTTTTTATTGGGAAATTGAGTTCATGGATGTTAAGAGATATTAAGGAATAGTGATGCTTTCTTGTGAGGCAATGGGTTATGCACAGACAGCCTGGTCTCCAGTTGAGCTGAGGTCTTGAACTCGGGTGTTACCCAAATGGGTGGCAATTTCTACCTACAAGGGACAATAGGCATTCGATCATGTCTTCTGGGCCCCCGGCTCCTGTTGAAGTTACCACCCCCACAGACCCCACAAGAGAGGTATGTGGCTAGCAGTTACATAGACAATGTCATAAGCTTCTGGTCTTCTGGATAGACTCCTCCCCATAGTTATCTAGCAACAGCAAGATAACAAGCCCACTATAAGAAGGGCTGTTTGGCCCCTCCTTGCTCTCTAAGCTCTCTTACTCTCTAAGCTTTTACCTCTCTCTATAACCCTTCACCTTTCTTACTCTCTAGCTCTCTTTCTCTTTCCCTTCCCCCTTTTCTCTATGTGGCTATGGCCAGTCTCTCTGTCTCTCTGTCTCTCTGTCTCTCTCTGTCTCTCTGTCTCTCTGTCTCTCTGTCTCTGTCTCTGTCTCTGTCTCTCTCTCTCTCTCTCTCTCTCTCTCTCTCTCTCCTCTCTTTCCCCCTGCCTTTCAATAATAAAGCTCTAAAACCATAGACTGTCTCTGTTCATCAAGGCCTGGATTAAAGACACTTGCCTGCATGGGAACTACCCAGCACACCCCTTTCTTCCTCTGCCCTCTTCCCTATCTCTAGGGCCTAGTGCCACCCCGGGGCCCCTATTCTGTTCTCAGCTCCTCAGATGCTGGAGACTGAGAATCTGGTACCGGGGGCTGCCCCTTGTCCACCCCCTGCCCTGTGGGGTCAGGGGCTTCACACAGCCACCGGGGTGGAAAGCATTTGGCAATCCTCCCTGGTCTGCCCTCCCAGAGCACCAGAACTTTGACCAGACGTAGGCTCTCCACCCCCCACCCCCTTTCCCCTATACCCATGGCCCTGTACTTCCTGTTATTTTTTATGTTATTTTTATGATTGTGTGGCTATCTTCTTTTGGGTTTGTTGAAAGAAGTTTACTTTCTTGCTTTTTCTAGGGTGTAGTTTTCTTCCTTGTGTTGACATTTTCCATTTATTATCCTTTGTAGGGCTGGATTTGTGGAAGGATATTGTATGAATTTGGTTTTGTCATGGAATACTTTGGTTTCTCCATCTATGGTAATTGAGAGTATTGCTGGGTATAGCAGCCTTGGCTGGCATTTGTGTTCTCTTAGAGTCTGTATAACATCTGTCCAGAATCTTCTGGCTTTCATAGTCTTTGGTGAGAAGTCTGGTATAATTCTGGTAGGCCTGCCTTTATATGTTACTTGACCTTTTTCCCTTACTGCTTTTAATATTCTATCTTTATTTAGTGCATTTGTTGTTCTGATTATTATGTGTCGGGAGGAATTTCTTTTCTGGTCCAGTCTATTTGGAGTTCTGTAGGCTTCTTGTATGTTCATGGGCATGTCTTTCTTTAGGTTAGGGAAGTTTTCTTCTATATTTTTGTTAAATATATTTACTGGCCCTTTAAGTTGAAAATCTTCATTCTCATCTAAACCTATTATCCATAGGTTTGGTCTTCTCATTGTGTCCTGGATTTCCTGGATGTTTTGGCTTAGGATCTTTTTGCATTTGCATTTTCTTTGATTGTTGTGCCGATGTTCTCTATGGAATCTTCTGCCCCTGAGATCCTCTCTTCCATCTCCTGTATTCTGTTGCTGATGCTCAAATCTATGGTTCTTGATTTCTTTCCTTTGACCCTGTTGCTGCTAGCACAAGACCCTCTGGGTTTTTTTGAACAGATGTTGCGTTCCACTCACCAGTGATGTCGAGATGCTGGGTGTGCTAGGGTGCCTGCAGTGTGGAGAGTCCTCTGGGGACCTTGGGACCCTCTGCTGAGATCGCACCCAGGATGGCACGGCGGTCCTAAATATTCTTTTCTTATTCTACTCAATTCATTCTATTTGTAAGGCCATGTTTTGAATTTTCAAGTTTGGTTATTGTATTTTTCTATTCACTTCTCATTCCACTTTGAGTCCTCTTCAATGTTTCTACCTTTTTATTGAATTCTGCTTTCAAATCTTATGCTGACTTTGACATTTCTTCCAGCTTTAATGTTCTTTGTCAACACTTACATGGATACCTTCTTTAAGTTCTTTCTCCTTGATTTCTTTTACCTGTTTCTTTCAGTCTTTTTCATATTATTTGAATTATTTTGGCAAAATTATAATTTTTCTTTTAAATTCTGTCTACTGGGGTTCATCTAGATTCTCATTGGCAAATGCTTCTATAGAACTGGTAGGTTTTGAATGGGAGCTACTGTCTGATTTTTTTATATATTTGTTTATATTTTTGCATTGTGATCTAAGCATGTGGACTTCTTTTGGTCTGCTTCTGATATGCAGAGACAAATTTGGTCAGAGAAAAGGAGAATGTAAGGAAGGATTGAACTTAGAGGTTGGTGTTGACAAGTGAAGTGCAATGGAGTCAGCTGCATACAGTAGACTCAAGTGGTATGTGGATTTCAAGCCTGGAGTATGGGAGTAGATATGTGTGTTTGCCTGGAGTATGGGAGTAGATATGGGTGTTTGGGTGAGTGTGTAGATGAGAAGGAAGATCAGGCATCCTCATTGTGCTATACTCTGGATAAGAATTACAGCCAACCATTGGATTGAGCACAGGTACCCCATTGGAAGAGTTAGGGAAGGACTGAAGGAGCTAAACCGGTTTGCAACCCCATAGGAAGAACAAAAATATCAACCAACCAGAGCTTCCAGGAACTAAACCACCCACCAAAGAGTACACATGGAGGAGCCCATGGCTCCAGCTACATATGTAGCAGAGAATTGCCTTATCTGGCATCAATGGGAGGGGAGGCCATTAGTCCTGTGAAGGCTTGATGCCCCAGCATAGGGGAATGCTATGGCAATGAGGCTGCAGTAGGTGGTTGAGTAGAGGAGTACCCTCATAGAAGCAGGAAGAAGGGGGGATGGGACACAGAGTTTGTGGAGGGGAAACCAGAAAGGTAAACAAATAAAATAACCACACACCCCAGAGCTCCCAGAGTCTAAACCACCAATCAAAGTGTGCAACATGGAGTGACCCAGGGCTCCAGCCACATAGGTAGCAGAGGATGGCCTTATGACTTCAATGGGAGGGGGTCCCTTGGTCCTGTGAAGGCTCAATGCCCAAGTATAGGGGAATGGTAGGACAGCAAGGTGGGAGTAGGTGGGTAGGTGGGGGGGTACCCTTACAGAAGCAGGGGGAAGGGGGTGTCATAGGGGATTTGTGGAGGGGAAAACAGGAAGGGGGATAACATTTAGGGAAGGTTCATAGAGATGAAGGACAGGTCTATTCACTGGACTAGACCCTGAAGAAGGATATTTAAGATCTGGCTGAGTAGATAGGTTGCTCTGTAATTCATTATCATAATTTTGTGTGTCCATTTGTTGTCAGTGATATACATAAACTGTTAAGACATTGGATTCTGTCATTTTGTGATACGTTTCTTCCTCACCGAAATGACCTCTTCATTTTATGCTCACAACTGTGTATTGTGAGAAGTCATTTCCATTTGTTCCACTTCAGAACAAAGTCTCTAAGATTGGCTTGCAATTTTGAATTTGTATTTTAGCTCCTTGAATGAATGAGCTCAAATGTTTTGTCATGTGCTCTAGATCATATATTAGATAGAAAGTAAAGATAGAAAAATGAGAAGAAAGAGGAAAGGAGAGGAGAGGGACACTGGAGAAAGGGAGGGGAGAGAAGGCAGGTCTTTTAACAGGGCCATTAAAAAATGAAAGTATGCTAGTTTATTAATTTGCACAATAGTACTCTTCATAATCAAGGTAATGGCATCACCATTAATAATCTTCATTGTTCTCTTGCATTAATGAATGCTCACTGTTCACTTGAGTAAGCAACCCCTTCATTCTCCAGTGGTTCACCTTTGCTTCAATGATCTTTACAGCAGTATTGTTCTTTGAGCTTAAAAACCCAGTGGCTTAGTAGGCTCCTAGTTTACTGTTATCTGCTACAGAAGAAGCTTTAAAAAAACAATTGAACTGTGGTCTCTTCGGTGGTTCATTTTTACTTCATGAAATTTTAATAAAGTACAAATGTAATCATATATATACATATATAAGTATATATGTATATACTTGTTGCTATTGTTCCTTCCCTAATGATTGCATTGATATTACCACAGACTTTTTTTCAGTCACTCCTTCTGCCCCTGCTCTTTATATTTACTACTGTAATTTGTGTCAGAAGGCTTGGTTGGTCCTAATCCATTTCTCCAAGAACATCATAAGATGAGATGAAAAGACATATAAGCAGTCAGAAAATTGAAGATTATCAATTAAATGACAGGTCCAACCATCATTTTCCATGTTTTACTCCAAATTTTATGTTAAAATTTTACCTCAAAACCCAAAGTACCGTCTCTTATTTTCCTCCTACACTAACTTCAGCTTGGCTCATGACGATTAGATGTTTACCCCTCTATTTCCCCCCCTCACTTGTAACATGATTCTTTGGGCTTGTAGTTAGGTTGATTTTTTTTCTAACTATAGATTTAGTTTTTAACATTGAATCAGGACAGATTAATAATCACATATATAATTTATATAACTTCATTAATAAGTAGACAATTCTGGCATGTTTTATTTGAATCTTTTCTGCCATTAAATGTACAAACTCAGACCCATGGGGCTGAAGAAATGTAAATATTTTGCCCATGTGATATGAAAAGAGAACGAGAGATCCAGCCAGACTAACTTGGTACCCTTCATATATCTGTGGTTTTGCATTAGAATACTAACGTAACTGTCCCTGTGTTCATATTTGCTTTATGTCTAGCCTATGATCATGGTACCAAAAGATCATGGTTTTTTTTTTTTTCACGTGGTTTCTTGGTCTGTTCTTCCTTGTCTGTTCAGACTTGTCTGACTTTCATCATGTCCACCATTGCTTGCCTTTTCCCCTGCAGATCAGTTAATATGCATGAAAGAAAGCCTTTGCAGACGTACATCACCGTGTCCTTACAGCTTCATCTCACCATGCTTTTATGTTAACATTTCTCACAAAAAGATCTGATGTCTCTACTTCTTCATTTTACTATGGTCTCTCTGCTCATTTGAATTAGGCTTTCAAGATATCAATCCACTTGTTCTTTTTCTTATCATTCATACCTTCTCAGTGGTCTTCAATACAGTTGCTCTTGCTCCTTTTATATGATTGGGCATAAGAGGCATTGTTTCTAGCTCCTTATTCTATTTAAAATGTCCTAGTTATTCTTGTCCTTGTTTGCTAGAAACTGAAGCCAAATGTTACTTATCTCCAGAGAAATTGCCTTTCTACTGATTTTACTTTCAATTTATATAATTGTATTTTAACACTGTGTGTAATAACTTTGGTTTTTATTCAGTTATTTATGTGTTATATTCCTTCATTGGGATATAAAGACACAATAATAAGAAACTAGTCTCTTAAAATTACTACTATTTCCTTAAGCTCCTGAACAGCATCAGGCTTAGAATAGTGCTTATCAAAGATTTATTGAATGAATGTACGGAATGAAGGAAAAAGCTTTCTTTACACTTAGAAAAATAAAAGCTACATAAACAGAAATGCAATTTTTGTTGAACTGATATTTTGTATTAATTTTGTGCTTCATAATTCATTACATATGCAAACCCAGAAAACATTTAGCTAAGGATTATGTAAGAAGATTCTGTTTATTGTTAGGTACAAGAAATTATTTGTATAGAGTTTTATACTGTATCCCCTTTTCTGAAGATGAACACCTAAATCAACATTGTACTTAAAGTGCACTTAATATTTTATGTATATTTATATCTGTAGTATTCACTATTGACTCTAAAACAAATTATGTCATTGCTAACTATGAAAGACAACTTACCAGAACAGGTCAGAATGAGCTAAAACCAATGAATAAGCAGGGCCTCACTGATTCCTGGAAGACATAGAGATATAGACATTCTTGTGTTGGCCTCCAGGTTTTAGAAGCAACTCATGTTTTATAGCCGTCATGTATAAAGAGAGTGACATTTGCCCAAATCTTCCATATTATAAATTCTCTTCATTGTTCCTTCTTTTTCCACCTATAAAGACAATTATATTTCTGTGGGGTTTTTTCTTTCAAGGTCTGCTAATTATTTTTATCTTTTTAATTTTTAAAAACATTTTTATATGATTACATAATTTCTCCCTCTCCTTTCTTCATTCTAAATCTTCCCATATACCTGTCCTTACTCACTTCCAAATTCATGACCTCTATCATCATTAATCATGTTATATGTGTACACTGTGTGTGTTCCTCAATATAGAAATATGACGTGCTAAGTCTGTAAAGGATTACTTTTATGTAGATTTTCAGGGATAACCATGTGGTATTGGATAGCCAACTGGTATGCTCTATCCTATAGAAAATGATTTTTCTTACTCTCTTCATTTTTTAGTTGCCTGTTTTCCTTTGTGTAGTTCTTCATTGCCTTCTGAGCATACTCCATCCAAGTTAGCATCTGTTGTTGTCTTGTTCAGTTCACGTTAAGACAGTCATATTGGTGTAGTTTTGGGGTGTGGCTTCTTACTTTACTAGAAGGCATAATCTCATAGCAACCTTTATATTATTCTGGATCTTATGATCTTTCTGCTCTTTTTCTTCAATGATCCCTGATTCATAGGTGAAGAAGTTATGTTGAAGATGTAGACAGTGGAACTGGGCTCCAAAAGTCTATAGTTTGACTGGTTATGAAATTTATAGCATGTATGAAATTTATAAATGTATGACACTAGAATAGATCAACTAGAAAAGAACATATTGAATAAGGTAGTTATTTTAATCTTTAATTACATTTACAAACTTCATTCTAATTTTCCTAATATAGTTACATATTCTAGGGGTATAGAACGGGGCATCTTTGGGAGCTATTTTTCTACCAGAAATACTCCATCCTCTTATTTTCTAAGATTATATCTATTCTATATTCAAGGTACAGTAACTTTTTCTCAAGTCCAAAAAGTTCTCAGAGTCTTATAAAATCCAAAATTTCCACCAAAATTTTATAACTCAGAAGTACAAAACCTCATATGAAATTAATAAAATTAGCATGGATGAGGTGTTTAATATAATTCATGTTGAGGAACTTTCTCTTTTAAATCTTTGAATTGCAAAGAATTAATTAACAGCCCCCCCCCCCAAAATACAAGCTAGGGCAGGTATAGGATATCAAAGAAACATAAGCATACTGGCTCAGTAATGGAGACAATGAAAGGGAGTCTTTCCCTGTGTGCTCCAGACAATTTCAAAATGCCATGATATAAAATTCATTTCTGCAAGATGTAAATGATATATTGCTATATATGATTCTGCATATTATATAGAGATAAATAAAGAAAAAAAGAAGCTCACCTTAATTAATAGCTTTGTCTTTCCAAAGTCTGTTTAAAAGTCAGTTGTAGCTGGGTATGATGGATTGTACCTATAAATCCCAGTGCTTCAGAGGCCGAGACATAGAACCTACTATGCGTTTGAGGCTTGCTTGCTTGAGCTGCATAATGAGAACTCACTAAGTTAGACTCCAACAAGCCAAATAAACCAATTACAATTGAGGTACAGAGCTAAACAAAGAATTCTCAAAAGAGGAATCTCGAATGGCCGAGAAGCATTTAAGGAAATGTTCAATATAGTTAGTCATCAGGGAAATGCAAATCAAGTGACTCTGGGATTCTATCTTTTACTAATCAGAGTGGCTAAGATTAAAAAAAAAGAAAAGAAAAGAAAAAAAAAAACGAAAAAACTCAAGGGACAGCTCATGCTGGCAAGGATGTGGAGCAAGGGGAACACTCCTCCATTGCTGGTAGGATTGCAGACTGGTATAACCATTCTGAAAACCAATCTGGTGGTTCCTCAGAGTTTCAAATTAGAATGTCTAAAGATCTTTCCAAAAGAATAAAGCAATAACAGAACAAAACAATAACAAAACAAAACAAAACAACAGAGTCAGAAAGAAACGCTTAGCAGGGAGGTTGTTTATAGTTTATCCCGGAAATGCAATTTCACTTATAATATAGCTGCATGAAAGAAATTTACATTCTAGTATGGAAGAATCACCACGCAGAAGAAATGCTAAAAGGTCATTGAAAATAAGTATATTATCATTATAATTGTTTTAGTGGTTACCATGAGATGCTTCCTTGTGTTCTGCAGAAACTGCCATATCCAGGGATCCATCCCATAATCAGCTTCCAAACGCCGACACCATTGCATACACTAGCAAGATTTTGCTGAAAGGACCCAGATATAGCTGTCTCTTGTGAGACTATGAAGGAGCCTAGCAAACACAGAAGTGGATGCTCACAGTCAGCTATTGGATGGATCACAGGGCCCCCAATGGAGGAGCTAGAGAAAGTACCCAAAGAGCTAAAGGGATCTGGAACCCTATAGGTGCAACAACATTATGAACTAACCAGTACCCCGGAGCTCTTGACTCTAGCTGCATATGTATCAAAAGATGGCCTAGTTGGCCATCACTGGAAAGAGAGGCCCATTGGACTTGCAAATTTTATATGCCCCAGTACAGGGGAATGCCAGGGCCAAAAAGTGGGAGTGGGGGGGGGAGTGGGGGGGGACGGTATGGGGACTTTTGGGATAGCATTGGAAATGTAAATGAGGAAAATACCTAATAAAAATATTTTTTAAAAAAAGAACTATTCTGGCTAGAAACTTTTTGCCCAGTTTGTGAACAATTAGTCCATTTTCTTGCTTTTTTCTTGGGTCATCTATCCAGTATCCTTTCCTTGAATTTTCTCCCTAGAATGTTTTGAATCACGCATATTGAGAAAAGTTCTAGAGCAAAGCCTTAGGTTAGGCGGTATCAGAGTAGGGTAAAGGAAGGGTGACATCTACTAATGCTTATTTTTAATGTTCTAATATGGTAGCATGCTTAGATACTCTCCATCAAGTTTTAACTTATATTATAATATCTTTTCAAGCTTAACCTTAACTCTAAATTTTAATCCAATGGGAGCTAATATTGTCATATACTATAAGAAACTATATTAATACCATTTATTCAACATCTCCTTTCTTTTCTTAACTTTGAAATCGTTTCTGTGCCATTTACATAATTTACATCATTAGGTATCTGTCTGAGCTTCATTTCTGTTCTGTCATAAAATACCATGTTAAAAAGTAACAATAAATAAACAGGTTGGTTTGCTTCAGCTCTCAGTTTCAGGTTACCTGTAGCAGGAAGGAGACAATGTCAGGGCCCTGAAGCAGATAGTCACAGCACATCTAGAGTTAGGAACAGAGAAATGAATGTTTGCATGTTCACTTACCTGCTTGCTTATACTCAGATCAATTTCTCCATTCTTACACAGTTCTGGACCTCTGCCTGCAGAATGGTGCCACCCACAGTAGACTGAGTCTTCCCATACAGAATACCTTACAATGATACCCACAGAGATACTTCCATCATTCCTTATGTAGGCATCCTCACTGTGTGATTCTTGGTTTTGTCAGAAAAACTATCAAGTATGTCTGAATTTTATATCCTGTATATCAGTGCTTATGTAAATATCAAGCTGTATCACTATATCTTTACAATAATGCTGTATTCTATGCTAATCTCTCTCTCTCTCTCTCTCTCTCTCTCTCTCTCTCTCTCTCTCTCTCTCTCTCTCTCTGTGTATGTGTTTGGTATCTTCTAAAAAAAACCTTATGAATCATTTTGGAAAGCCCTGAAATAAATCCATTTGGTGTGGCAAGTAGTATTACATTACATTTATAAATTGACTTTAATAAATTGTTTATATTTATGTTACTAAATTCTCTAATTAGTTCCATAATAAAATTTTGCATATACTTGGTCCTCCACTTACTGCCTTAATAAATATTTCATTTCCTCTTTTTAGGTTAATAGTAACTACATGTAAATATTTTTGTCAAAGAATTTTACTTTTCTTTGTTACTTTGAGTATAATTTTCCTCTATAATAGACTTTGAATAAAATTTGTCATAAAACTATTAATTGCCCTTTTGACTCATTCATATGACAATATTTCAATTAATTCATGTGATTACTCTAACTTTTCTCATCTTTGAAAGTGCTTTTACCTATAATAAATATCAGAGCTATTAAGTAGACTATTCCAAAAATGTTGAAAAATCAAAATAACTTCAGGTCACCATTAAAAATTACATTGTTTTGGAAAAAAATAGTTTTTAATATAGAAAGAGTACATTTCAGATGTAATACATTTCCTGGCCCTACAACTCAGTGATCTTTTTGTCCACATCAAGAGTAATTGATGCTGGAGGAGTAGAGTGAAGATGATAAAAATATGTATGAAACTCTCGAAGAACTAATAACAATACAAGAAAAGAGAGTTTGCATTTGTATTTCTTGTTGTAAATAATTTTTAAATTTTAGTATTAAATTATAACAATTCCATTTATAAGACCACATTAAATACTGATCTTGAGATTACTGCTTTAAACATCTTCAGATATGGGATACTGACACATTTGGTTTTACGATTTGGTTCTGTATTCATATCCTCACATGTGACCCACCTAGATTCTTTGTGGGTGTTTTTAGTGTTTAGATTCTTTGGAAGAAGATGTTGACTTGTTTTCCCTGATGTAGAATGAAAAAAAAAAAAAACAACACAGTTAATTACAGAATATTGTATTTGATGTGACCCTGGCCACATGATACTTATGGCCTAATTAGTATTTAGGTTATTCTAAGTCATAGTGAAAGTTCATAGAAGTTGCAGCTATTTCCAAGATAAGTCATTAGAAGCATTACAAGGACTCTGTTAAAGCCAGGACTCCAAGGTTCTTTTGTAAGTTAGGCCACTATTCAAGTTCTTTTGCCAATCTGGATGGGGATATTTGTATTAAAATTTTAACATTTTTTTTTAGATTTTTCAGATTATAATAGACATTTTGTATGTTTATGCCACTATACTTTGTTCTAATTCCTGACCATCCCACAATGTAAAAATAGAGACCATGTGTGTGATTCTATAGAACACACAAATTATTTCATCTTCTAATATATTGTGCCTATAGTCCATTTACAATCTTACTATTGTGAAAACTTTGATGTACATTCTAGGCTACTAAAGAATAAAAGCATTGTGGGTCAAGACATGTGAAATAGCAGAGGCTGTAGAAACGTCTAGTAGAGATGGTCTTTAAAATATGTGGTGATCACTGAAGGAAAGAATTAATTTCTTCAATTAATTTTGCAAAAAGAAGACACTAAGCAACTTTGTGTCCCTTAAACTTGACCCTTGACCCTGTCATGTTCTTTTATGGGTGTATCTTAGTCACTAAAGACTTGATGATGAAGTAAAAAAGATGTTTATTAGCCTCATTTTCTTCTTATACATTTCCAACGACATCCACAGAATGTAAGCTCTTTATGCACATTTTATCTGCCACTTATTTTATCCCAACAGATGTACATGCAATTGTTCTTTTAGGATTCACTTCAGCCCACAGATGTCTGCACAGCTGCTTTCTGATCCGAAGGGGAATTTCTTCTGTGGAAGCAGTCATGTAAGCAGATTTTTGTGTTTTGTTTTTGGTTTTATTTAAAGCACTGTACAGTTCTCCTTCCACTGTACAAGAGGTATAGGTAATAGTATTAGCTGTACAATGACCTTGAGATTTTCACCAAGAAAAAAATAAGTTGTCTGTCTGTACACTGTCTAAACGATAAAAAATGTTTTTGCATTCTGGATCCTCAACAAGTATATCACCTTGTAGTTTCATGTTTCCATGACTGAATTGATAGGCTGAGGAAGGTCCAAACAATCGTAATCCATTCAGAGTGGGAAACAAATAAACAAACAAATAACAAATTTAGGTAAAAGTTCCAGGTAGAGAATAGCTTAAGGCAGAGATGAGCAAATGATTCAAATTACTGCTTTGATTATGTGCACCAACTAGACTGATGAACATCCAAATATTTTGAATAGTACTTATGACCATATATCCCAGAATGGAGTCCTTATAAATTTTGCTTTTTTGTGTGTGTAACTGCAGAAATTTATGAATATTTATATTTATGTAAGAAAAATCTTTTCTTTAACATGTAATTTATTTTCAATAATTAACACTGTTGAAATTAAAACTACTAATCTAAGTTTTCATATATAAGATTATGACCTGACAATAGTTCTGTATCATGATCTATCAGAAGCCGTAGAGCTTATCTGATGCTTTGGAAAAATCGGTACATGCTATTCTGATGAGTAGGTCACCAGGACCACATTCCTTATCCATCAAAAACTTAAGCTTGCCAGATATTACCATGCCATGTAGTGTTATGTTTTTCAGAAGCCACTTTTATTTATCATAATTAAATACAATCAGCATTTTGTGTGTGTTTTTCTTTTATGATATGGTTATGTGTTTTATTTGTTGGTTTTATTTTAGTGGAATATATAGTTAAAAAATTTGTATAGAATAAGTACTTATAAAAACAAGAGACTGAAATACTTCTTGGAATTATTGATAGAGCAGAGATCTTTACAGCTTAAAACTGTAGACAAAAGTAGTTTTTAAACTCTAACGTGTATCCTGCTCTTCCCCTCTCTTTGAAGGAAGATATGGCAAAAGTGAGGTGGGGGGGGCTTTAGTTGGGAAAGGAGGGAAAGGAAGATGTTGGAGGATGAGGGCAAAAGAGAAGATGGAAGGAGGAACAAGAAGGGGAATGTTTATATTTTAACTAAAATAATACAAGTGAAAAGGAAATGATAACTAAGCATTAAAAATTCTAAAGCCTAAGGTCTCATCTATATTGAGTTGACTTTTGCTGAGGGTGGAAGACACAGCCTGAGTTTCTGTCTTCTGCTAACAACACATGTCCAGTTTCCCCATGACCATGTGTTGACTTTTGTACCACTGGTTCTGCTGATTCATGAGCACAAGAGATCATTCCAACTTTAGTATCTTTTTCTATTTGTTGTTCTTGTTTAATATTTTTTAGCGTTCATTGTAGAGGTCTTTCACTTCCTTAGGTTTATTGCTAGGAACTTTTTAATTTATGGGGAATGAAAACTGTTTACTGATTTCTTTCTCAGCAAATTAATTATTTGTATGGTAAAAGAGACTCATCCGGGTTGTGGGTGAGGGGAAAGAGGAGGATAGCAGGGTAAAAAGAATGGTACTTTTTTTTTTCAGATACTTTTGGCTTTAAAAGTTTTTGTCAAAAAATTGGGTATTTTCCTGATAGGCCTACTTTTATAGGGATCATTCCTGTTCTCTCTGCCCGCTGTCTTTACACTGTGTTTTTAATGCTTAAATAAAATATGATGTGGAAAGTTTCTTTCTGGCTCTATTTCAGAGGCCTTTTGTATTCGGTGGGTATCTCTAGGTTTGGGAGGACATTTATTTGAAAATACTATATATGCCGTCATTATGGTATTCTTTTTCTTCTAAGTGAATAATACCAGCAGTAGAACTTTTCAGATTCCTAAGTTTCTCCCATGTTCTGCTCCATTTGTTCAAATCTGCCTTGACCTGCAGCAGGTGATCCGATTCCTCCTCTTTGTTTTGCGGTCTCGAGTTTCTGTTTTCTGGATGATCTATTCTGTTGCTGAGGGACTTTCCTCTGAGTTTTAAGTTGAGTTACTGACCTGTTCATTTCTAGCATCAAATTACTTTGGCTTTTCTTCAGTAACCCTGTTTATTGGGTTCAGCTTTTATATTTTGGTTTTGTATACTTATAACTTGGATATTCTTTTCTTTCTTTGTGTGTGTGTGTGTTGTTTGATCATAGTCTTGATTATTCTTTTTAATTGCCTGAATTATCTTACACAGTTTTCTCATTTGGGCTCATTACAGTGAGATTAGTATTTTGTGTAGAGAATGTTGTCTTAATTTTTCCTGTCACTTTTGTTTTTGTGCTTAGACTTGTGCATGTGGGAGAGTCTACTAGTTACATCTTTCTTTAGTATGGCTCAAATCATCTTTCTTCTTTCAGTGTGTGGAAGCACAATGTTTTGAGAACATTAACTTTTAAAAGGACTGGACTTTGTTTTCTTTCACAGAATTTGTATTTAGGGCTACAGGTCTTTCATAGCACACCACTACTTATCTGAGCGAAAGCATCCGAGGCCCATACATCACTCTCTGGCCTGTGGCCCTCTGGTGTTGCTCTCATGCTCTAGTTTCTCTACCTTGAGTAAGTTCTGGTCAATCGAACAATGGTGGTAGAACATATTAGTTAACTGGATGTTTTGACAGATGCCTTAGAGGATATATGACTCTGTGTTGTCCTCAGATTATAGAGCTCATGTCTACAGGGTAGACCAAGATACCTGTGGGAAATATGCAACTTTGTACAGTCCTTGGATGGTGGAATCTGGGTTAGCAGGCAGGCAGTGCTTCATGTATGATTTGTGTGGCTCCTAGTGGTGTTGAGAAGGTGACAGGGCTAGGAGCACTTTTGGGGTGGGATGGCTAATTATATGAGGTGTGACACTCTATATGGTTCTCAGGTGACATGCCATGGGGAACAGAAAACAGTCTCCTCAGAAATTTTATTGAATGCAAATATTTTTATTTATTTTTGATAATTTCAGAAATGAAAATTTTCAACTTTTCTTTCCCTTTCTTTTCCTTGCTTTTACTTTAACCTTCCCTAAAACTCCTCCATGCCCCCAACTCCTTTCAAGTTCATAACCTCTTATTTAATTATTGTTATAGACAGAGAGAGAGAGAGAGAGAGAGAGAGAGAGAGAGAGAGAGAGAGAGAGAACACTACTGGATCCAGTTCTCCAGTTAATGTCATCCATATGAACGTGGGTTTTGGCTGATCAGTTTGTAGTAGGAAATCCAACTGGTTGTGATGGCAAACACCTGAATGATTTGCTCAAGGAGGCAGAAGCAGGAGGATCATATGATTGAGGCCTGCCTGGGCTAAAAAATTTTGGACTGAAGAGATGGCTCAGTGACTAAAAGCACTGGGTGCTCATCCAAAGGTCCTGAGTTCAATTCCTAGCAACCACAGTTTGGCCCCCCAACCATTTGTAATGGGATCTGATTCCCTCCTCTGGTGCATCTGAGGACAGTAATGATGTACTCACATACATAAAATAAATAAATCTTTAAAAGAAAGAAACTGAATGAAAGAAAACACCATCAAGGAACTTGTAATGGAGAAGACAGATTCTCCCTCTCTGAGCAGCCATTCATTACTGTAGTTCTTCATACAGAGGTGGGGCCTTGTGAAATTTCTCGTATCTATTTTTTTAGTCTAATAGCACTGTAATTATACCAGTCTTGTTTAGACAACTGTGTTTTTGTGATTTCATAAGTGCAGCTTCCCTTACATGTCTAGAAAATTTCATCTAGTAACTGGGTCCTGGTGTGTGGCTCTTACAATCCTCTTGCCATCACTGTTATGATCTTTAGGTGTAGTGGTTACTCTGTAGGTATTCCAAGTGTTTCTGTGAAATGCACAGCCACTTGTTCTCTGCATTTTTATGAGTTGTGGATCTCTGTAATAGTCTCCACCTGTTGCAAAAGAAATTTTCTTTGTTGAAGGATGAGAGCTAAAATTATCTACTGAAACTAATCTAAAAACTACAAACAATGTAAGGAGATATGTAGCAAATATGAGATTGAAATAGAAATAAAAGGTGTTCTGCATAAAAAATTAAAAATATAAAAGGTATATTCTCTGCTGAATTCTAACATTTTAAAAGAACAAACAAGAATGTTTCTCAAAGCCTACCATAAAACAGTACTGGAAAGATTTTCATAGTCTGTATTGCCCATATACCAAAATTAGATAAGGACACACACACACACACACACACACGGAGTGGGGGGGGGGGAGAGAGAGAGAGAGAGAGAGAGAGAGAGAGAGAGAGAGAGAGAGAGAGAAGAGGAGAGGAGAGGAGAGGAGAGGAGAGGAGAGGAGAGGAGAGGAGAGGAGAGGAGAGGAGAGGAGAGGAGAGGAGAGGAGAGGAGAGGAGAGGAGAGGAGAGAAGAGAAGAGAAGAGAAGAGAAGAGAAGAGAAGAGAAGAGAAGAGAAGAGAAGAGAAGAGAAGAGAAGAGAAGAGAACCTTAAGGTCATCCAATACATATAGATGCAAACTTTCTCAGTTAAATAATTGTAAAATGAGCTCAATGACACATCAAAACCATCATTTTCCATGAATAAATCTTCATTCTAGAGTTGACATATGCAAACCAACACATAATATACCACATAGAATCAAGGACATAAATGACATTATCATGTATATGTCAGATAATTATTTAACAGAGTCCAACATCCCTTGGTGATAGTAGCTTTCAAGAAGCTAGTCCTAGAAAGACACAATAAATATATAATATAATAAATGTGTTTATGGCTTGCATGTAATCAACACTAAACAGGGAATGTTGCAAAGCATTTCCATTAAGATCAGGAATCAAACAAGGATATCTACTTACTTTGCTTTTATTCAATGAATCCTAGAAGTCTTAGCTAGCACAATTAGATAATATAATAAAATAGTGATGCAAATGAAAGGAAGAAATTTAAGTTTCCATATTTTCATATGCTGTATAATCCTGTATGTAGGAGTCCCTGAAGATTCTACTACACAATTTATAGAATATAACAAATATTTTCCACAAAATAGTAAGATACAAAAGTCAATGTGTAAAACCCAATAGCTGATCTATATATCAATAATGAATATACAGAAGAAAGAAACTAAAACAATAATCTCAAGTACTAAGTTCCAAAAAATATTAAACAACAAAACTAACAACAGAAATGAAAGATGTCTCCAAGAAAAAAGTATAACTGAAGAAAGAATTAAAGAAAACACTAAAGCATAGAAACATGCTTACTAACAAAATTAATATCATTAAAATGAACATATTTTTAAAATCTAAAATTTCAATATAATCTTCATCCAAATTCCAATGATATTTTTCTTAAAATCCGAAAAAAAATCTTAAATTTTATATAGAAGTTCAGAAGACCCTGGATAGGTAAGCTAACCAAGAGCAATGTACTATAATTTCATAGGGGCAAGAGTAAAACGGACTCAGAGATCAATGAATGTTATAAAGGCCTCAGACATAACTCAAATTGGGGTGAGTATAGCTACTACCTCATATTTCATATAGGCATTGAAAGTGCACACTGGAGAAAAGAGATGCTCTGAGATATGGTACTGGAGAAAGTAGGTAAAAACATACACAAGAGTGTGGCAAGATTCCTGTATCTCATGTCTGCATAAAAATCAGCTCAAATGGATGAAAATCCTTAATGCAAATTCTGGACATAGATACATTTTTCTGAGCCAGGCTCTAAACATCTCAAGAAATAAAACCAAGAAGTGACAAGTAGGGTTGTCTAAAATTTAAAATCTTTCATAAAGCAAAGAAAACAATTAGGTGAAGTAACATGCTTATATAATGGGAGTATCTATTGGATAATTACATATGTATATATATATACACACACATATATATACATATATATATATTATAATTAGTATCTAGACCATATTAGTAACTCAACCAATATCCCAAACATAAACAACTCAATCAATAAATGAAATGATTAAATGAGTAGACAGCTTTCAAATGGTGAAATATAAATGCCAACGAACACATAAAAAATTAGCATTCTAAACTAGCAGGGCAATGGAAATTTAAAGCACATTGAGATCCCATCTCACTTTAGTCAAAATGGCAGTTGTTAATAAAACAAATAACAGCATATGCTGGTGAGGAGGCAGGGAACTCTTATATACACAATGCAGGAGATATACATTAACTACAATGGAAATGAGGCTGGGGAGTCCCCAGAACACTATAAATAGAACTACCATGTGACCCAGCAACACCACTCCTCAGTATATACTTTGAGGCCTGTAAGTTGACATATCACAGAAACACTGGCATATCCATTTCCTATTAGCACTATTCACAATAGCTAAGTCATAGACTCTGTTTTGAATCAGTCAGCAAATGAATGGATAAATAAAATGTGGCATATATACACGATGAAGTTCCACTTAGTTATAAAGAATAAAATTAAAACATCTGCAGGGTAACAGACCCAACTGGATATCAACATAGTAAGCAAAGCAGTCAGATTCAGGAATATATATCTTCTGGATTCTAGATTTTGTACAGTTAAATAAAATCATTTATAGACATGACATTGAGACAGATGGAGACAGAGCAAGACTGTGCTGGGAAAAACAAAGAGACTGTTGGGGAGGATGGAGCCAGCCCTGTGGATGAATATGATCAAATTGAATGAGATGCTTGAATAAAAAAAAAATCTGTCTTTATGAAATATATCACTATGTACAATGTATGTACACCAGAAAAGTCTGTAATTAAAAATTTAAGGATATATTGGAGCTAGAATTTTATATCATAAATAGAATATGAGTGCATATGTCCACAATCGCAGAAACCCTTGGCTTTAATCACTGAGATTTTGATCAGATGGAAGTATACATTCATACTGCAAGCAGCATGTTTAACATCTGCCAATTCATTCAGAAAAATTATGTCTAATATTTAAAATATAAATTAATATTTTTGTTGTTCACAACATCCCTTTTCTCATTACATTTGGTTGTTCACATCTGAAATTATTTTTAATTATTTTTAATTTTATTTGGTTATTTATTGCTTTTAGTAGCAATATTATATACCTGATTTTAACGAAGTTCCATAGATGAGATAAAAAACTCATAGAAATTGACCTTTTCTTAATTTGGCTTTTTGTAGTAAAAATAAAATGAGCAAATGTATTTTTTATACTCCCAATTAAACACCAGAATTATAAAGCTTTTAAAAAAGTAGTACATTGAAATAATTTCTACAGCTATTTCCTGGCTTGCTCTTTCATCAAGATTATTATTGTAGTAGTTTTGTAAGGAAACACTAGTGTTATCTACCATACATGGAAAACTATTTGTTGATTTAAAGTGCAAGAGGAGATTTTGGCATGCCCAAAATTTCACATGCAATTTAGTTTTCCCCATAATTACCTAGTCATGCTCCATACCCTTTACCACAAGATTCAGCTATTTCTTTGTTACATATTTTGTCTTGAGAGATTTGTTTCAAATGCAAATATTTAGTTCATTGACATTTTTTATTCCATTCCCTCTTTGCCAGAAAAAAGAAAGTTCATAACTTTGTTTCTTTGCATAATGCTTTATAAAACACTGGTCCTATAGGATCCAACGTTTTCATTTTCTCCTTGAGATCCCTGCTTTCAGCAACTCTTCTTCTTTTTAATTAAAAAAAAAAACCCCACAAAATCCTTTGATCAAGGATATCAAACAAAACATTATCAACTGTTTTTTTAAACACATGTCATATATATTTATATGACTGATTTATAAATTTATAAGTATAAATATATTAAAGTATTAATCACCAAAATCTAAGACAGCAGCAATTATTTTCATTTGTGCTTTATAATATCCAAACATGACGACACTTTAATAACTCACGTATTCATTCTACAGGTCTATCACTATCCTCCAGTTATGCTCGCTTACTGGTTCATTAAAAGTTCCACATGTTTGAGCATTTCCTTTTTATTCTTTCATTATTTTTAAAAACATGACAAACCCTTTCTCCATCAGTACCATCAACAACAATGTGTATCATGGACGCCATGTCCTTTTAAAGTAGCTTTGGAGTCTTTCAGAATATAATTAATCTGATTAGTGATTCGGCTTCCGTTTATGCTAACATTATCTAACACAAAGAGCCCCCTACAGGTTAAAGTTTAAATGTGGATTACCAGATAAAGCCAGTCCTGAGGAGCTTTCTATGATGCAAAGAAAAATTGGATTTGCTTTTCACCTCATCTCAGGCTCTGTCATCCTGGTTTTTGCCCTGTTCCCCTGTACACAGCAAGGATATTAATTTTGCAGTAAAATCTTTAAGCAATTATGCAGATAGCTCTGAAAAAGCAACATACACACAATAAGAGAAGCTTAACTGGAAAATGGACCCCAGATATTCATTAAAAACAGATGGCTACATTGCCAATAGCATAAGTTTGGATGTTTCTGCTAAGCTGATAATAATCTCACACAACATGAGTGGAAGATAAAGGTGCTAGCATGCAAACTGTGTTGTTTATGCTTTTTGGTTACAAATAATACAATAATGATTTATAGCTGTTGTTTTAATAAATGGCTCCCAAGTGATTCTTTACTCAAAAATGAAGTAATATTTTAATAGTCCATTCTACACTAAATATTGATACTTCTTTCAAAACTGGCAGACTAGGAGCAACTGTATTATTTCTATATTTTCAAAAATCGTTATGAATAGGGAATCTCATCTAAAATTCTCTTCAAAATTTTACCTTTAAGTCTAATGAAAATGGGAAATATTTAATCAATGTTCTTTAAAGTCTTTATAAAATATAATGTTATATTTGTTTAATGAGCAAATTTCTGTTACTTTGTTGTTTGAACTATTTGGTAAGTGGAAACTAAGGAATTTTGAACCTAAACTAAGTTAAAATAAAGTACAACAGAAAAAGCTGAGACAAGATTTTCAGTAAAAATATTTATTATAGAAAGAAACCTTATGCAATCAAGATTATAAAAAGAATAATCATAAAAATGTATTTATTCATTTATTTAAATAATAAAGAGAACTATTGAATTAACTATGGCTAAGACTATGTATGTCTATGTAATTAGTGGTATAAATTGATAAGTGATATAAATAATAAGTGGTAGAAGATTTATAGAGAATTTTAACCAAATGTTTTAATAACCAAAATTTAATAAAAAATGACCTTTAGGACAGAATTTACCTTAGGATTTTATATACAGTTGATCATGTGTCCTAGTTAGGGTTATGATCACTGTAACTATACATGGTGACCAATAAGCAATTTGGGAAGGAAAGTGATTTTTTTACCTATACTTCTAGGTAACTGCATCACTGAGGGAAGACAGGCACAAACTCAAACTGGGCAGGAGCTAATACAGAGGCCATGGAAGGTGCAGCTTACTGCTTGCCCATCATAGCTTGCTCAGCCTCATTTCACCCAGGATCTCTAACTCAGGGATGGCGCCACCCACAGTGGGTTGGGCTTTCCCCTATCAATCACTAATGAAAATACCCTGCAGCTGGATCTTATGGTGGTAGTTTCTCAATTTTGATTTCCTCCTTTGAGATGACTCCATTTTGGGTCAAGTTGGCATAAAACTAGTCAACACATCACATGACCAGAAAAATAGAAATACTGAGTCCAAGTGTTAGAGAAATCACCTTCACAATATTCACTGCTTTATATAGAGAGACTGAATTGGACGACTTGATTTCTGTGTTGTCACTTGCTGCAAGTAGAAGCTTCTCTATTGTGGACTTGGTAACACACTTATCGGAGGGTATAGTGATATGTCATTTGGAGTCATTTTATTACTATGATCCTTTAGTAGATTAACATTTTCCACTAGGAAGCCCCATGTTCTTGACTCCCATTTCAGTGTCAGATATGGGTTTCATTTTTTGGGTCCAGCCTTAAAACTACCCAAAAATCCATTGGTTATTCCCACAGCATCTGTGGAACATGTATTGGCAGGTCAGATGTTATTGTACTTTTATGGTTCAGAACTGCATGAGACTGATGAATGGTGCTCTCTTGTACTGTTAACTCCAGCTGATAGAGATGAAGCTTCCAGTTGCGTATCAGATAGATTCCTTTATGTTCTATAACATAAGTTATAGTATCTTCAACACTAGGGTATTACTGTTAAGTTCTAATGGGTAGCCAATACCTTGTAATGTTTGTGGGTGCCTATGAAACCCCATTGACCAACAAAAGAGGCAACTTGCCCCTGCTATGTTGCTCTGCTCATTAAGACCAGTCTACCATTGTCCAGATAGCCTCCAGGATGGGCACAAGATGGAAGACTCCCTTCACTAGCACGGCTTCTCCTTCTCTGTCCTCTTTGGGGAGAGTTCAAAACTCTCTACCTGCAGAATGTCATGTAGAAGATTACAGGTTCAACTTCCTTTCTTGTGATTCAGTTCAGCTAGCTCTTGAGATTCCTGAAATGCCTTCTATGCTAATGAGGCATTTTGGTACCTTAAGCCTTTAGCTTTGTCCATTGTGGATATTCTAACTGCTATGCCCGGAACTGTACAAGCCTTAGAACACCCCAAGTAAAGTTGATGTGCCTCACTGCAGCTGGTCATCATTTCCACATGTACTCACAGGGCTACCAAATCCCCCTGCCCCTCCTTCTTCTTATCTGCTATTGATCCACAATCCCTGAGGGCAGGGAGAGTCACACTGGCAGTAGGATTTTATTTGGTAGTGTGTACCTAGTTGGGATATGTTTAAATTATATGTGGTTTTGAAACTAGATTTTGCTACATAAATAAGGCTAATATGGATTTCTTTGTGTAGCAATAACTGGCTTTTAATTTGCCATCCTTCTGCCTCAGTTGTCTGAGTACTAAGATTACTTGTGTAGGTTATCATGTTTTTCTGGTATTTAGAAATGGCTTTTTGTCCTTTTTAGCAATCTGTGTTATGAATATCAATGTCATATAATCCAGTATTGTTATTTGACTTATTTTTACTGGATATATAGTATTTCATTGTTCAAAATTTCATTTTATCATTCCTCCATTTAAAATTAATAGAGAGGGCTAAAGATAAGTCTCAGCAGTTAAGAGCAATGACTATTGCTCCAGGTAACTCAGGTTTGGTTCCCAGCACCCACACAGCAGCTTATAACCATCACCAACTCCAATTCCAAAGCAGATGTTCTTCTAGCCTCTGTGAGCACTAGGCATCCACATAGCACACTGACATACACGCAGGCAAAACACCCCCACACATAATATGTAGCTTAAACACTGTTATCTTTTTAAAACTTGCAAAGTTCATCTGGGTGATTTTTACACAGTAAAATCTATGTAAACATAAAATCTGCATGAAACAGAAACATTACTAATGAATTAACTTTCTAGAACTTTTATAGGAATAAATACAAAATTGTTTGGGCAAACTGCTCGGTGATACAATCCAACAGTCCCTTTGATTAACTTAACATATAGTTTAAAAAATGCACTAAGAATCTGAGTAGAACTACCTTGTTGCCAAAGAAAACAGTGGAGTTGTTCTAAATTGTCTTTCTGGTGCAGTCTAAATTTCATCATCTCTGCTCTGTTTTCAACCTTGCTCTGTCCTCCTGGCCAGGCAGATCCCATGCTGTCCCTCTAATATGTCCTTTGTCTTTCTATGCTTGTAGGGATGTGTGAGTGCTTATTCTGCAGTGGTGAGCTGAACTCAGATGGTTCTGCGAATGCCTTAGCTCCTCTGGGAACCTTTCCTTTAACTCCATATGTGATCATAATTTGTTTTTGCTTTGTTTATAGTTCACTGTGTATATCTCTGGGTTTCTATTTCCTATAATCTTTTATATGTTCTTTCTCAATAAGTTACGAGCAACTCCAAGGTCAGAATTGCCTTTTATCCAGCTTGCATTTCCTCAAGAAGTTCTGGAAATGTTCATTAAAATACGTAATGACTTGAGAACATCTTGACAAGATAACAACAACAACAACAAAACAGTAAAATAAAGCTGTTGGACATGGAAGGGGTCGATTTTGAAGCAAAAAGAAGATTAAAATTACATTATGACAAATAAGGTGTAAGTATAAGAGAATACTTTTTGTTTATTAATGATCAGTTACAACCATTGAATTTTGTATTGTAAGAAGACGACAAGGCAATGGCTCTGCAAACCTCTTTGTTCTATCTTCCTTGTACATAGTTGTTTGGAGATATAGGAAGCAAGAAACAGGAGAACCTGGAATAAGACATATAGGAACAGTCCAATGAATAATGTATCCTTAAAAAGAAAGAATGACAGAAGTAAAGAAGAGAGGGAAGAAGGAAGAATGGCAGGGAGGGGAGGGAAAAGGGCAAAGGGGGACTGGAGAAGGAGGACAGGAAAGGGAAAGGGAGGAGGGGGGAGAAGGAGAAGGAGAGAGGGAAGAAGGGAGAAAGGGATGGAGGGAGGGAAGGAGGGAAGGAGAGAGGGAGAGAGAGAGAGAGAGATGGGGAAACAGTTTCCTATCTTCTGTTTACTGTAAGGATCTAGAGAGCAACCCATAGTGTGCGGTGTGGTTAAGAGGGTTGTGTTCCTTCTTGAAACTATATAAACATGGCCTCCAACTCATTCTGAATTTAGAGACTACAGAAAATGTCCTTATTCAAAGTCAACATCCCATTTACAAATAATTTATAAGTGTTTTGTTGCTTTTATATTCAGTTGCGAAATTAACACATCATTATTTGTCACTTGAAAAGATAATGTAAACTTAAGAGCCAGAATTACATATGTGGATCTTAACTAGACAATGGATTGACTGAACATTGAAATACTTTTTAAAATTCTTTTGTGCTATCAATATTCTTATCTCTGTTAATAGGTTCTGGCAAGTGTAAGCAAACAATGATAATAGAAGTCAAAAGACATTAATTTTAAAATAATGCCTGTGACTTGAAAATGACTAATCATCTTTTATTTCAGTGATACCAAGTAGTTCTTAGGTACTAAGAAATTAACTCTAAGAAATTAGCAGTTGAACATTAAATGAAAATCTAGTGTAGCTTCATATGCTGAAATTTTCTTAAGCAAACACATTTTAAACTTGTTAAGTTAAAAGCATTCCATTCATTTAAAGAATACTTATAAATTAAGAATATTAAGCAAAAGATGATGAAAAATAGATTATTTTTGAGATTCTGATGTAATTTTGAACTCTGATAATTGTTATTCAAATATGACAAAATACCTATATTCAAAGAACAATCTATTTAGTGCATTGAACAACCTGAGTCAGACTAGTCACTTCCACAATTAGACCTTGTGCAAATATGGCAGAGATCATGAGTCTAGGAAGAAGTAGAAGAAATCTACTCTGAAGTCATGAACATCATTGCAAATTCCATTTGACTCTACTGAACAAAGCCACCGTTTGGATTGGATGGGGAGGGGTTTGAGACAGGGCTTCACTTTATAGCTCCTCTTGGCCTGGAACTTGCTGTGTATTTCAGACTGGCCCAGGAATCACAGCATGCTTCAATCCATTTGCTTCAAAATGACATCTTTGTACAGATCATAGTAAGAGGTTCAAACACAGAGGTCTTCTTCTCTGTTATTCCTTTATCAATGTATAATAATATGTTTACCATTTACAAAGTAGGAAAGTTTAACTGGCCTAGCTGCATGCTGGCCGTGACGATGCCCACTTGAAGAATAACTTAAATATTAATGAAGTTACTTTCCACTATCCTATCTTATTTTTAATTTTTAGAAATATGGGACAAATAATATTTCCAAATGAGTATAAATTTCATTTTGTGGAAAGATCCAGTTTAAAACAATGATGTAAATATTAATAGAGTCTTTATTTTCCTCACTATAACTCAACTAAAATCTATATAAATTAAAACTATAAACAATAGGATAGATACAAAATGAAATACCCATTACTTTTTGAGTTCTTATGGCCAAGAAGCAAGGCATCTTCATGAGCATCTTCAATGAAGCACAATGCAGAGGTGACCTCTGGGCAGTGTGGACAGGATGGACCTTCGGAGTTTAGATCTCATCAGAAGGGGCTGCAGCCACTCAGCCACTACGGTGTCCATTATAAGAACCTTGCTCCTGTAATCCTCATTTTTTTTTAAACAGAAGGCAGAAATATGTATTTTAGTAAAACCTTTAAGTCTGTATGTATTTTAGCCAGTTTAATTCAATAGTGAAATGAAATTTATCTATAGAACATGAAGAAAACATGTCCATAGGTTGCTTTTGGCTCAACAAAATTATGTCACTCTGCTAGAGACTTTGATTTAAAAACAAAAGAAGATTGGGTTTCAAATTACCAGTTTTATGCGTACTATTATCTCCTGATGATGCTGATGACACATGATCACTGGCTATATAAAATAATTAGACACAGTTGGTGGAGCGTTTTAGATGTGGATCTGGAGGACCACGAGATTTGCCAATACACTAAGAAAGAAATGCCTTTTATTTCAAGGCAGTATTTAATATGTGTGGACAGACAGTCAATTTATAGAAGATCACATTCATTCTTCTTGGTATAGGATATACCTAATTCATAAAATTACTATAGTTTACAAGAATATATACCCGAAGAAAGCGAATATTAATGTAGACATGCTAATATGTTAGCATGACCAATTAATGTATCGATTAAGCAGTTAACATGATCAGAGATATTTATATCTGATTGTATGCTTTATATGCAGTGTCTTACTTGCTGTGCACAACAATCTTAAGATTTAGGTAATTCTATAACGCGTGTTCCTTTGATGAAATCAGAAAATACAAGCCATTTGCTCAATATCACTGAGATTTCAGGACCCCCAATTGCAGAATCTGGCCTTTTAAGGGAGTGTTTTGCGATTGTCATTATTCATGTTTAATGCCGAGTCCTGCTCAGAGCCAGCTGGCCTCATTGCCCGAGTGCCCATGAAGAGTATGTTATCATTCAAAACTGATGGCTAGCGAAACTGCGGCTCCAGGAAGGTGACTGACTTTCCCTATGTTCGGAGCACCGGGAGGACGGTTCTGATCCGAAGGCCTCAAACCAGGTGTTTTTGAGCACCTTGGCTTGCAACTGCAATAACATCGTTCAAACATATTCTTAGGTGAAGCTGTTCTCCCTTTTCAACTAAGACTAATACTCTTTGACTCTTATTGAATGTTAATACAGGCCAATTGAATAAAATGTCGCTTAGGAATGAAGACGTTTAAGTTTCATAAAAGCATAAGGTCCTTTTCGTTTTGAATCAGACTATTTACCTTTAATTTCAGTTATTACTCATCATAATGGGGTATGTGTATTCATCCCAATACAGTGATGTCTAAAGCATCTTAAATTAGATATTTGATTTTCCTACTTAATTACTAGATCTTAGAATACAAACAAGGTTTTATGAAAAACCGCCACTTTACTCTGGATTTCTTTTCAGAATATAGAGGAAAGCCAATTTTACTCTTTCCAGGTTAATTTTTGTGCATTTTTTCCCTTTAAGCTACAGAACATTTTATGAACATTTTATTTTACTGCTTAGAATATTACAACATGGGTGGGTGCGGGAGCACCCTCATAGAGGCAGGGGAAGTGGGGATGGGATAGGAGGTTTCCAGAGGGGAGAACTGGAGAGGGGATAACATTTGAAATGTAAATAAAGGAAATATCCAGTAAAAGAAAAAAAAAAGAGAAAAACCCATTTACAAGAAATAGGCCATTTGGTGAATAAAAAAAAATGTATCATAAGAAGATAACAATTAAAGCTTGCAGTTATTTTTTATTTTATATCCGGGTCATACTTTGTTTTGACGAACACTATTCTTTTCCAAATTATGTCTAGCCAAATTGTGCAGATTGTTACATCTTAATGTATCTAGGAATAGATTACACATATGTTTACAGAGAATTACCAGGATAGTAATTTGGGGGGACTTTAAATTAGTGATACAATACCTGTCTACTACATTAATTGGCTCCAATTCTATCAAAGTAAGTTACTTTTAAACAGTTCAGTCCTTCACTTTGAATAACCATGTTGTATGTGTATGGGGGACTTAAATATGCTACAACACCACAACATATATGATTTATAATTAAAATTACAAGAATAGCAACCTACAGCTTTTCAAAACCATGACCATAGAACTGTGGGGAATTTTTGAAATGAATCTGGAGACTCATGATTTAAAAGCTTAACTCTTCTTCTCTCTGTCCCATAATGTTGATCTTGGTCTGGTCTGTTCCTCTGTAATTGTTTGAATTGAATTATCCTTTATGACTGATAGTTTCTTATTAAATTACTTATTGATGTGGCTGACACTAGTTGAATAGATTCATTAAACTTCACAAGTTGTTGAAGCCTAGTGCACTGGAAAGGAAAAAAAAATGCCCTTCTTTTTAGACTTCTTAATGGACAAAAAGCGTCATGTTTTTTGAGGCCTTTTAAAGCATTTAATAAAGCATGAAAAGATATGACATCAATCCTACTGAAACACAAGAGAAAATGAATGATGTTACTGTAAATCTTTACATCAATCACATCCAATACTTTGGAAAACAATATAGTTTTGTTTGGATTTCAGAAGTGACAAACAACGTTTGTGACTGGCTTAACATAGTCACTTTCTATTAGTCAAGACCAGAAGCAAGTCAGAGTTAAAATGTGGCCCTGCGTTGCTAGGCAGCTGAGTTGTCTTGACACGGTGGTTAGTTTCCTTTTCACTGAATGACAACAGTGAAATGAAAGAAGTTTTGAAAAACTTGATAATGGTTTTCAAAGGAAACGAATAATTGGTGGTGCTCGCTTGTGCAGCACTGTGTGCAAAATTTCAGGCAGCCATGAGAGAGGACTGTCACTAAAAATTTAAAGTCTTGGACGAAAACTTGACCTAGAGTCTTCTCCAGGTTTTGGCGGTTCATTTTCCAAACACCCCTCTGAGACCAAGAGGTGCAGGATGAAAGCATTAAAACAGATGGGTAAAAGCCCCCAAAGAAAAAAAAGAACCAATGATTGTGATTTAATCCACTAATGAAAGGGAGGAATTAAGTAAAATCTTAAATATGAGCAACGTGTAAAAGACTGTTAGATCGTACCTATAACAAAAATGTATTAACCGCATGGTAGGTTACAGTCAAGCAGACGCTTGAATTAAACACATGGAATATAAAAGGGTCCACATTCACTGACTTACCCTGCATAGGATAAAGCAATTGTGCTAGCATCAGTTTTGAAGATATTCCTATCTAAAGGCTTATGGAAGTCACCACAACTTGAACATCTATTGTCTGATGTTAAAGTTAAATACAGCATATGTTTAATAAAAGCAAGCAGATTAACAAAAACATGAAGACCAAAACAAAACAGATAAAAAACAAAACAAAACAAAAATATACACACACGCGCACACACACACACACACACACACACACACACACACACACAGAGAGAGAGAGAGAGAGAGAGAGAGAGAGAGAGAGAGAGAGAAATACATGTATACGTGTTGCTCACTATTTCAGCCAAGTGCAAGAACTTTTTGTTTCACTCTCTTTGCCATTAATTTACCCAGAATTTTAAAAACTGAGCAAAATGGACTCATATTGAAAGAAAGGACCAATTAGTGTTGGATTAACATTCATGGTTATTTACAGTTGTTTTTGTACTTGTCCCTGTGCTCTGACTTCCTAAAATTTCACAACCCAAAGATTTAGAAAAATGGGGTTGTTTAGACGCAAAGTGCAATGAAGTGGCCGTGACTATTGTGTAGACACCACCTCTCTCATTATACCCTCTCAATCAACACTCAGTACACAGGAAACCGCAATAAAGCCCATCTGCCACGGTTAATCTGCAGGCAAACCCACACCCATGTCTATGCCCGTTACTCTCCAGCCTTATTATTCTCAGATCCAAAGCTTCATAAGGGATCAGCCAAAGTCCATTAAAGTAAATAATAGCCAGAAATGACAGGCTTAGCAAGGATTGGGAGGAAGTTGAACACCAATCTGAGCTCTGAGCTCTGATTAATAGAGAAAAGCATTAGGAGAAAAGGGGAGAAAAATGACCTCAGTCTGCTCCAAAGAATTCCTGAACCTTCGTTGTTAGGGCAAGTGCTACCATCTGAGACGTTAGTGATCCTTGAATTTCCTTCACTTTGATGCAGCTCAAATGGGAAAATTCTGAAGGTTCAGCAAGGTCCCAGACCTCAGCTGGAGAGCTGTCTGGAGTCAACCCTGTCAAAATTCTCTTGTGCAAGAGAAAGCCTTTATTAGCTAGATTGCAACAACAACAATAACAACACCCACAAATGCGCTACACGGTCTCATAAGGAGGCCTGCCTGTGCTCTAAATTGCCTATGCATTTATTGTTTCCTTGTTCATAGTCAGTTTTTAAAAGTCTCCAAACAAATGCACTAAAATAAAACAATAGGGATTCTTAAAATGAATGTTTTGCAGGAGGAACTAGCTGAATTTAGTGTGCTGATAGGCAAGTAGGTCTGTATTCCTGTGTGTGGGGTGGAGTAGTCAAGCACTTATTCAATTTAATTTTAAAATGTGGTATTTCTTTTCATCATACAACGAAGGGGAAACAAACCTTCGCAAGCATTTTAAAATCTGTTCAGTCAAGTAAAAATCTTAAAATATAGCAGATATTATAACTGTAGGTTTTTATATAAATTGACTGGTTGGGGGTGGTACAAGAAACAACACAATCCTCAAATTAGCTGAAAATTTCTTTCCCCGCCACTTAAATGTAAATACCTTTTGAACTTCTGTTTGGTTTGTTTCTTAATGTAAGTGGTCTGGGAGGGTCACACCCCACCCCACCTTTCTCCCCACATAGGCATATTTGCTCTTGAAATGGGACAGGTTTAGTTTGGAATTTTGCTACAGCTCTTCACAAAGCTCTGAAGAAATTTGTGTCTGCTAGATACCGTCTGTGGTCAGGAAGAATTCACTTCGATCTGCTCCATGATTTTTTTTTAAATACTTGTACAAAACCGTATTTGTTTTACAAAACGCAGACTGAGATGAGAGTCCTGGCGAGAACTCTCAGAAACTGGGAGGCTTTTTAAAGTAAGAGAAACTAACGGCACAGCTCTGCCTGCCTCTGCGAGATCCCAGTCTGAAGGGCAGACTGCATTTGGCACAGACAAGCAAATGCACGAAAGACCCCAGTGGTTTCTCAGGAAGATGGTAATGATCCTGACGAGGACTGGATATCGGGGAGGCTCACCTTCAAATGCATTTTTCATTCAAGTTTATATTGTAGCATGCAAATTTCGTAAATAAAGTGAAGAGGTAAGGGCAAGAACTGCGGCTAAATGATGGTGTATCGCAGACACTGCTGACGACTTGGTTAATGCACTCTTGATGCACATGTGGTACAATTTTCATATTTTAATCTTAAGCAGAGGACAAGAAATGACAATTATGAAAAGACAAAAGAGATGCCACCAGGAGCTGTAATTGCTAACCAGGCTGTCCAAAGATGGCAAAAGACATATGAAATCAATATTAAGTTTTCCACAAATGCAGGTATCCCGACAAGGAAATCATAGAACATCATTATAAGCAAATTCTAATACAATTTGGACAGTTTTAAAGAACACAGGATGAGCACAGAAGTTAAGGCTAACTTGCCCTCTGCCACTTTAGCTGAATTCTTGCAGAGGACAAAAGAATCCTGTGAATCATGGTTATGTATTTAGTAAGGATGTAAGCAGTGGTGGCTTTAATATATAAGTACCACCTCTCCCTCAAAATTTAAAGTATTAAAATCAGAAGGAAATTAAGTAGTTCTACTATGCAGTTATAAAAAGTTGAAATTCAGTTGGTTTAATATACAAAGAAGTAAAATGCTTTGCAAGTAAAACAACATCCTAACCATAAAAAGGACTCATAATTAAACACCGAAAAGAAGTTAACGATGAAGTTAACATCATTAAAAGCATTAATAGTAAGACTATTAAATATACACCTTAGGTGTAAACATTGAAATAGAAAGAAAATGGATCAGAAAATAAAAAAGAACTTCAAAGACAAGGTGTATTCAAAGTAAATATACCAATGTACTTTGCTTTTTAAGTTAGGTTTTGCATCTCAGGCTCCAGCTTTAGATCACAGTACAAGCATTTTTGAGAAAGTTAGGTCTGATTCTGCTCACATATCTCTGGGCTTTTTGGTTACCTTTGTGGGAAAGGAGCACACAGCAAAAAGGCTTGCGGTAGTTGTGGTGGTTATGGCTGTTTTTAAGGAAATCTTTTTTTGACCTTTTTCATTCCTTCAGAAATGGTTTTACATCTTTATAGAAATGACCGGAAGTATTGCTAACCCAGCTGAACATTTAAAACCTTTAATGAAATGAAATGTTTAGGATTTTCTCTCCTATCTTCTCATGATTCCTGTAATCAAGCTTCATTTTCAATTCAGACTTCTCCACCACTACACAGAATGCAATAGGAAACAATAACTTTCAATGTTGTGTGAAAATGCTATATTTGGAGTTCAGATTCAATGATTCTGAGAGTGACTTGGTTCTGGACACGTGTCATCACGCTCAAAGGCTCTTTCTGTGAGTGTGGTGATGGTGAGCATCAAACCCAAAACACGTGGATTGTTTGCTGTGTGCCTTTACACTTCCGAAGAACTTCGCCCCCTTGCACGTCACCTTCATGCCAGCAGACTTCTGTACATTCCCAAGTTATCTCGGACTTGGCATAAATAAAAAGAAAATACAGCCTATGCATGTAAAATATGCTTAAGGTCAATTAAAGGCATGACATCATATTTACATATCACAAAATACATGCTATATATGCATGTATATTATTTATGCATGCATATTATATCATATAATAACAAATGTGCGATGTCACACAGCATGAGTAAGATAGTAACTGGACTTGTGGTCTTGACATTTCTATTTTTATGGTTAGTACAAAGTAACTGAAATTTTAATGCTACTTTAATATAAGAAGGGTCTTAATAATAAATTCACTTTGTATTTATATATTAAATTATTTTTCTAAAAGGTCTGCACTAATATGTACAGTGGAATTGATTTGCTATAAATTTTAATATGACAAATTATCTTTTGACACAGCATATTACCAACACATTGAACTGCATTCTTTTCTATGTAGGAGAACAGTAGTTAAAAGAAAAGATATTGCCTTTTTCTTTTATGGAATACGAAGAAACTGGGGGCTGTTGATTATTTTAAAAATAATAAGAACCTTCAAATTCTCTATATGAGACTGTGTTATGGACTTTACATTAACCACAAGGTGTTTCTAATCTTTTAATTCTCTACATTTTCCCTGGTTTCATCCCTATATTTCAATTAATAATGACTATGAACGCAGTACCATATTTGGAGACTTCCAAAACACTCATTAGTATCTTAGTGCAAATTATACTTTAGAAGAAACTTTTGAAACTTTAAAATATATGTAATATATATGACTGTGTCAATGTTACATATGTGGAACTATATATTACATATGTATATACCATAGCACATATTGAATAAGAGTTAACTATTATATTATGAATATATATTTGACACTTCATCTCCTAGAAGTAAACAGTGATAAAATAGCAAAACTCCCCAGTTCAATATTAAAGAGCATTTCAATTTGCTTGTCTATAATCAATCTTTAAGTTTTAAATAATCCTGTCAGTGGATTAGAAGCAGACACTCCTAAGAAATACAGAATCATATGGAATGTGCACATCTACAAATACCCACAAATATTATTAAAATCCTGCTTATTTTTTAAAATCAAAGATTTTAGTGACTGTAATTATTGAAGCTCATCTCATTATGAAGTAGGACAACATAACAAAGAACACATCTCATTTAAAAGAGTTTCAATATAAAAAAACTCTCTCTAACTTGAGGCCACACATAGCTTATTTTTTTTCCCTGTGTACACAGAAACAACGTCGTGTGTGTGTGTGTGTGTGTGTGTGTGTGTGTGTGTGTGTGTGTGTATGTGTGTTTAATAGGATGCTGTTTATTCCACTATCTCTTACCACTCTGTCTCTTTGGATAACAATCACAGGACCCAGATGCTAAGGGTAAGGGATATTCTCCCACAAGCAGCTTCTGGCTCCTTGGCAGACGTGGTAGGCAGTTGTGTTGGCAGCCACAGACCTGCCTCTGGCTGTCTTCTGAGCTTTTGCTGCTGAAGGGGTGGTTGGCTTGCCCTGTCCTCCTGGATACTATTTCCCTTGACAGCCTTCGGTTTTGTGAAGCTTTATTCTATACAAATCCCTCCTGCAATCTCTGGATGAACTCTCTAAGGGCCGAAATGGAGCTGTTCTTTACAGTCGTGTTTAATGATCAGTTGAATTGCCAGGTCAGGTTCTCAGGAAAACCAAACCAAACCAAAACTTTTCTATTCCCTAGAACTACCGTATTTCTTTGTTTTACCCTCTACACAGTGTGTATCCACTAGGTTTCTAGGATGCCGGCCAAGTGATTTTGTATACCGGTGTGAGTTTTAAAGCATTCTTTGCTTCCCTGTACTCTTTTTCACGATCAATTTTCTACAAAATTTTCTCTGATTAAAACTATAAGGAAGGAAACTTGTGATTTTGATAGTTGACTGAGAAGCAATGTGATGAAATAAAAGTTGTGAAACGGAAGCGGAAGTGCTCCCTTACTCCCCGCATGTTTGTAATCTGAATGACATTTTAGAGCATATGCCTACATTGTACAAACAAAAGCACACAGCAGAAACAAAGCAGGTTTCAAAGGCACCAATATAACTGCCTACCCAATAATTTATAAGACATTTTCACACTTCCTCACAATAATTCACAAGTACCATCATCAATGTGTATCAGAGAGTCAGTGATTCATTGGCTCACTTATAGCTGAACATACCCACCAAGTCAAAACAGCACTGTACTTTAGTGTATTTTCTTTATACACAAAAACATTTTTAAGTTTTCTAAAAGAAATATCAGGCCTATTTTGCACTAAAAATGTCTAACTTAATAAATGAAGTCTCCATTGAAATCAATTGTTTTTTTATTGTTCATTTTTCCCCATGGGATTAAAGTCTCCAAGTTATCAATGTTTTCGATTAACAATCGAACTGCTAGACAAAAGAAGAAAATCCCAATTGAATGTGAGATTTCAGACATCTGAAGTTTATAATAGTCCTTGTATGCTTCATGAGAAATCCAGAGTTGTCTGATATATACAGCAATCTTATACATTTAAAACAAATATCGGAAGTAACTTCACTCGAGCTTCAAGGAGAAGTAAGAGGTCTACCGTGCTTGCTTAGCTATATTCATCTTTCAATAACGTTTTAAATATTGACTCCTTTGTGACTTCAAGTATGTCCTTATCCCGTACACTGTTCTATCAACCCTGTATTCGGTGTAGAAATGACCACATTTCAGTGTGCTTCCGAGTTTGCTGTTTTGTGAAACTATCCACATGCAGGAAGTGCATTCTTAGCTATATCAGCCTAAAATTTCAAAGACTGTTGACTCTTAGGCTGCTACAAAAATAAATATATAAACTTATTTTTGTTTCTCTATCAATCTTGCTATTTCTTCAACATATAACCCTTCACAAACACTTATAGAAATAAAAAATGTTAAATATTTAATGAAATATTTTGACTCCTCACCTTGTTCTAACTTGCTTCTCATTTTCTGTACTGTGTAAGAGCTCCAAAGACTTTAAGTATATATGTCGGTATGAATTTAGAACATACTTCATATGGGTTTCTTTTCCTTCTCTGAATTAAATAGTTACACTATTACCCCAAAACTGAGCTTAAGAAATAACTATACAGAAATTTTATTTACATCAGCAGAATTGCAAGTAACACTCTCCAAAATAATAAAGCAAAATGCAAACAAAAACTATTTTTGATTCCTCCTTCTACCAGTAGGTGTCACAATTGGGACTAGAAGGTGGTGAGCTCAGTACAGAATTCACGGCAAAGATCATGCCTTGCCTTTGTAATGCAGAAGGTAGTTTACTAAGAAGGCTCTTCCAAACAGTCCGTGAATATACCCAAATAAATGTGAAGCCATTTGAAATGTAAAAACTCTTCCAAAAACATGTTGGTCAATTCAACGAGGGCAACAAAACTAATTCTCGGAAGTCTTGAAGGACATTGTAGAAGTAAATAAGTAGTGTCCTGGTATGATCAGATTTTAAATAATATTTAAGATGAAATGTAAATATCAAAAATCAAGAGGAGAGCTGCAGCTTTGAATTTTGAAAAAAAAAAAAAAAAAAAACCTCAAGGGTAAGCACTAGCCTTTACCCCACAGTCGACATTTCAATAACACTTGGAAAGCCAGGTCATATTTTTAAAATAAACCTGAAAAAGCTAGCATATTTCCCATGTAGAAACAGAATAAATATTCTTATTCTAGGAAATGCTGAATAATTTAAAAAGTCTGGTTTAAAAGTCTGACTTTTTGCCTCCAAGGGTTACTTTAAAATTTGCGAAGCCAATTTTAACTTAATGTGCTTCAGTGATATGTGAATGTTAAATCACAGTTATTACATATTATTATAGAATGGCTATAAACTTTTAAGTTTTTCCAGAAATAATTTCAAATATGTTTACTTCATCTGAAGACTTTTCAGTCCCTTTGTTAATGTAAAGAATATGTAGGTAGTTGTGAAAAAAAGTATATTTTTCCACACTTAAATATAAGAAAAAATGTTTCCTATTAAAATTGTTTTAAAATCGACATTTGTGTGGGAGACTTACCTAAGGAACCGTAACTACAATAACCTGTTATCTCATTGTTGATTCGTGATATCTCAAGCTATCCAAGCAGCTCATCTGTCCAACCAGAGCTTTCTAGAGTTTTTATTACATGAGAGAAAGCATTCAGACACTGCAAACATGAGAATGCTATCATTTGCTATGTTGTACACTGTGTTTAATGATGATCCAGCTTATGTGAAACTTCCCAATAGAAGCGGAAAGTCACACTCCTCTTGCTTTTACCCGGGGAAGCTCCACTAGATCAGCTGCACAGAGAGGAACTCACCAGTAGAGGCCTCTCTAGATTTAACTTCCAATTGAGAACTCAGATTGTTCCTTCAATTCACTGTCGTTAACACAACTACTTGAAAAGGCTCTTGTTGCATAGGAAAAAAGATCACTCTTTAATGCCCTTTTAAGTTCCATGATGTTGATTAATGTTGCCCTTTACATTAATGATGTTTCAAGGAAAAGAAAACAAATTTAAAATGGATAAATTCTATTGAGGATGCATTAATTAGACAGAGAGTTTGCCATATGCTATGGCTGGAGGGCTTGCTGGCCTTTCTCTTGTAGTTACCTGTGTAAAACCCACCCTATCCTCTACATGAATGCCCAAGCTGAATAGCCATTTGAATGAAGGCTTTAGTTTGATTCGCCATACAAGGGGTACTGTGTCACTGTGTTTTCTTTCTAGGAGTCACTAAGTGATTTCTATATCTGTTGTCATGGTGATATGGCAAAGCAGGGGAAAATGGGGGCAACTTCAGGCTTTCTCCTCACCCTCGCCACTGAGATGTTGTTAGCAAGCCTATAAAACATTGGGCTTTATCTGGGGCTTCTTTTTGTTCTCTGATTGTCAATAAAACTCATTTTAAGGGTAACAAGGACATCTAAATGTCATCTGTCACAGTGTTAGAGAGATTAAGTTTGTTTAGGGACTTGTGTGGGACAAAGGCCACTATTTGTTCCATGGATACAAAGCAGTGTTGGCTATCACCACTCTTGATTTAGAAGGCGGCCCAGAGACTATCGAGGAAATATCATCTCTGTTCCAGGTGACAGGGAGACCCTTTTGACTTGATAGCATCACAATGCAAGAACAACAACCACACAAACATAGATTACCATTTTGAATGAAAATCAGTAATTCCAATACTCTGTTCCAGAGGCCCAACCACAAGTCTCCCTCCTCCCCCACCCCAGAGAAGGGGAAAGAAAGCAGTGAGGACCACAGACCTGTCTTAAAGCATGACGTACGCATGATGGCCCTGAATGAATGATAAAAGAGTGGAGAGAGAGGATTTGCAAGTACAGTCCAACAATAATGTGCATTCAGTAATTCAGCATCTGCTCAGTAATGAGGCTAAATGGAACATACAGATTAATGAAGACATTGGTATTATTAAAATCAAATCCTGTGGTTCATATGCTTTTCTTAATAATGAACACTGTGGCTATTGGAGAGGAAGAACAGGATTTTTTCTATTAATTTGGCACACATCCCAGATCTCATTCAACCAGAACCTATCCCTGCAAAACGCAGCCCATGGCCTTATAGATCTCAGTCTTTCTATTCAATGTGTGCTAATCTGAGAGAAAAATATTTTTCCCTTCTTAAAATGTCTTCAAAAAAAACGTGAACCTGAGGCCTAAGTAATAACTGATTAATATTAGAACTAAGAAAATTCTTCTAACATTCAGAGAGATGGGCAAGTATATAAAATGACAAGAATATAATGGAAGGCTCACATCACATCTGCCTGCACTATGTAAATTGATGCAGCTCCCTTGGGGTTTTTAGAGTCTTCTTACATCAGCACATCCCCAACACATTTTATAGGAAATATTTATGCCAGGGAAGATAACTATCCTAAAACTTAGGTGAAATGTAAATGTTTATAAGGTATCTCGTCCTGTTCATAATACTATTTATTAAATATGAACAGAAGCAGAATACCAGGTTGTGCTTTTCTCCCGCTTCTCTCTGAACCCAACCCCACATACTACACATACTATGTACTCAAATACATCACATGGACCACAGTCCACATTTGGAAAGATAATGATAAACTCCCTGATGACTACGGTTCTATGGAGAAAGAGTAATAGACAGAGAGGTAGAAATAGAGATAGACTTATGTGGAAATACAGCAGTCCAGTTTAAGGACAGAGTATACATTAAAAATATATTTAAGAAAGGCAATGTTTGTTTATTTGTGTATGTGCAAGTGTGTATATGTGTATATATGTATATACTTGAGTGCCCTTAATTCATTCTTTCCAAGTATTATTTGAAAATATCGTATAAATTATCATGAAAAATTTCTCATTATACAACAGTCAATTCTAGCAACTCTCACTATATATATCATTTTATTAGGTAACTAAACTAAAAGTTAAAGACTAACATCTACATCTGGAGCTTGTAAAGCAAAAATTCTGCAAGTTATCCTACCCACGGCTATGGATGCCTGTGATACCAAACATGTAAGAACTAGGAAGAACTACAGCTGGATTCCTTTTCAGAAAGACTCCTGGAGCAAATTATCTTGAACCCAGTGCGATTCCTTTTAAATTAAAAGACTTATTCTGCACAAACTAATAAAAACAAATACAGTATTGAGATACGGTTACAGTCATATTATGGGCCTAGATGACTTTTGTTTAGCATCTTAATAGCTCACTCAATTGTTATTCATTCAGCCACACACAGGACACCAGGGTGTTACGGAGGACAATACTCTTGGGGCATTTTGAGTTCAATTTGTGTTTCCCTACTTATGCAGAACATGTGTTGGCATCAGCTATGGTTAACACAGGGGAATTGCAATATACGATGAAGTTTTATCACATTGTTCCGAGATAATATTTTCTTTTCAAAACACAGTCTTGACAACAGCTGAAGAAGAGGTTTGCAGTACTGCTCTCAAGCATGAGAGATACATGTTTTCCTCTTAGTTTTAAACATATTTATTGTAGTTTTCCAGATAAGGAGGTACATGGAAGGGCTAAGATGCAAATTTCTAACAAAAGTACATTAACTTTTGAAAAGTAACACTGTCATTCATGATTGTAGCTGTAAATGAAGTCTCAAAATAGATCAGTTAGTATACTGAAAGTGACACACAAAGTGTGGACATGGACACACGTGGAATTTCCTAGGTGGAGAGTACTTTCCTTTCAAAGGATATCTTGTTATGCTAGATTTTTTCTAGCCTCAGAGTCAGGGTGTTTCTAATGAGAAAAGCAGAAGGAAATGGAAACTCAGGATTTATTCCTTTTACTGTGTTTCTCCTGAGATAAGAGTCGTCACAATGTCTCAGAACAGTTTTGCAGTTCAGATAGTGATTTCATTTTTCTGGACTTGGGTCATTGAGGCCCCATGCAATCTAAAGTGCAGCTGGCAAATTCATAGTAAGGTTTTAATTTTAAAATATCCACTGCCTTGAAAAAAAATATATCCGAACAGAATTGACAACATTTAAAAGATACAGTGTAAAAGAGAAAAAGAACCAGTTGAAATAAAATGCATTTCCAAATATCCATCAAACTTGCTCTTTTTAGGATGAATGAAGCATTCAATTTTACAAAAACCAAGTATTTTGAAGTTGTACATTAAAAAGAACATAAAATATCTCTTGAGAAGATTATGGGCTTTAAGAGTGGCTTAATCACGAAGTTGATGATTTTAAAATGTTATTTAGAGTAATGTTTTAAAACAAAATTACAGCTTTGAAAATGTCAATAAATCAAGTTCCAGGTAAAGAAGATAATTTTGTTTCTGTTGTGCTCAATGTCTTTTTTAAAAATTACAAAATGCATTAGCGCTGTAACTCTTAGGTCAATGATATTCTAAACTAAAATTCTCACTGCAAAACAAAAGTTATGGTTAACTATGACTTGTTAAAACAATCAGCATTTGAGAGCTGAGCAAAAGCCATTCTCCTAAGTACTTTCGAGTTGAATTGTGTGAGTCCTTATCACTTGGCCAAGGCTTATTCTCTCTGAAAAGGCCACAGTCTAATGTTCATAATGTCATGCACTTTTCCCACTGTATTTGCAGAATCTGAACGAAACATTTTTTTTTTAACCAGTGAAAAGAGAAGATTTTATTAGCTGTCTTTTCTCAAATTACAGTTGTCAGGATTACTCTAGTTCTTAAAAAAATTAAAATTCATTTTATAAAAATACAGATAAACTTTCTTTCAACAATAATATCTGTACTTCTGAATGTTTGGTTTTTATATGTTATTTCAGATAAAATTTTTAATGAAATTTGATTACATAGAATACTTATAGTCATTTATCAGTTTAAGGCTTTTTTTAAGTTCTAGAGAAAAATAAAAATTTAAAAACTTTCATTGTAGTAAAATGATTCCTTTAAGAATAAAAAAAAGTGTTAAAAAATGAGGATAATGTAATTTGAATTTTAACTATGAAAAACATATGTACATGATAATATAAATAATACCGAGTAAGCAAAATATGTCTGTCAAAAAATTGATTTTGCTCTTAATTATTGGCTATCCCAGGGTGACAAGTTATAACATTTTCCTTTAATATAAAACTTTCTGGTAGTACATTTAACTAAGAATGCAGTCAAGGCTGGGTGTGGTGATACACATCTTTCATCCCAGCATTGGGGAAGTAGACTAGGTAGGCAAATTACTGTGAGTTTGAGGCCAGCTTGGTATATAGTTAGACAATAAACAAACAAACAAACAAATCTGACTGATACAGTAATCACATTTCTACTTTCAGAAAATGTTTATCACTCACCTGTATACAAGTTTGTATCTTCAAGAAATACTTAATCTGAAGTGACATTTTCACTGGAAAGCAGCCATTTTGAGTCCTCTAAAGGTATCAGCTCCACTTCCTTGCTGGCAACAGTGTTTCTTCTAATCATCTTTTTTCTTCGTTCTTCTCATGGAGCCATTTATCTTAGGGTCTTAACGCTCCTGTTGTCCTTGCATTTTATCCTTATTTATCAGTCACATGTTCTTTTACTGAAATTTCAGGGTTTGTTAGACTACTTTTTATTCACATTTAAAAATAATATTTCACATTCTAGTTCTCATTACTTAAGGTCAATATTTGGTGGAGTTATTTTAAGTGAGTAAAATTTTTAAATGAGTAAAACACAGTATTTGGAATTTAAGTAATATTCTGCCTTTATTTTCTACTTTTTAATGCCAAAATTTATATCATATTTTGGCTACCTTTTCATCAAAAGATATTTTTAAATTATAAAATCCTAAAGGAAGGTCTTAGCCTTTTCAGATTTTAGCATGAAGGTAATTATCCATCATCTATGTATCTATGTATTTATCTATGTATCTGTCTATGTATCTATGTATCTGTCTACCTACACACATACATATTAATGGAAATAAAAACAAGGGCATAAATTCATAATTTTATATTACTTGAAATCTTGAAATAGTAAGAATTCAAGTCAAAATAAAAAACATTATTCCATATTTTATCCCAGTGATACTTTAAAAATTCTTCATGATATTGCTTGATTCCCCTTTTTTGCTCCAGTCTTGAAGGTTATTGGAATGATTACTAAGTTGAGTTCTAGCCTCAGAGTCAGAGAGTTCCGAACTCATATCTTAATTCCAGAATGAAAACTAAACTCACAAAGGTACAGGCATATTTCATCTTTATAGAACTGAGGATTATAACTGATTATAACTGTTCTGTGACACTGAAGTAGCATACAGCGTACTTCTCACAACCAGAGTCTTAAGAAAGGACTCTGTGGCACTGACAGTTGTGATGTTGTTACTGTTTGCTTATGACAAAAGCATCACTCAAATCATATTGGCTTAGGGTTAAGTAGACTGCGTTGCTACTAATATTTGTGAGGTGATTGGCCTATAGCAATTCAATTAATGTTGCTGAATTTAAATTTCTACTTCCAGGAAACACTGTATTTCTTTGAGTGATTAATGAGATCTGTGTTTTATCAGTGGGTGCTATTAATCTCATTTGTTGGGTTTCCCATCTTCCAGGCTACAGGTGCTTCCTCTATGGCTGTTTCTAGCTAATAATGCACAGTTAAGAAGAGATGGATTAGTTACAAATGATTGTGGTACACGGTATAACATTTTACATTATACTGTATGACTTCACATATGATGTCTAACATATATTCAGTAACTGTAAAAGAAATCCTCAAAAGCATATCTGTTAATGAAATATAGTTTAATAATTATGAATTGGTTAGCATTCATTAACTATTTAAGTATAATTAATGCTTGTATAATTCTGTTTTAAAAAAAACAACACTGTCTTAAAAAATAATGCTGTACCAGAGCTGGTGCAGAGCCTTCAGGGAAAGGGATACCCCCAACTCCTTACGTTAATTATTTCGAAAGAAAACATTTTGTATGCAATCAACTACTTGGAAAATTGTTTATCACTCATATATATACCCAAGTGTCTCTTCTCAAATTGCTTCTAGCCTTCGAACATCAGGAACTTGGATTAGATCCCCTGTACAGACAAACAATAAAGCCACCTTAAGGCACACCTAGGCCTAGAAATCCTTCTGTCAGTCTGTCAAAGCATGTATTAGTGTCAATTACTATATTCAGTATTGCCTTAATAACTGTAGGTCACTGTGATAATTGTATAAGCTATAAATGCTGTAAACAGGTATGTTAAATATGCCTTGTAATGACCTACTTTTTGATCAGCTAATAAACTTAAAGATTTTAGATATACTTCTAATGGAAATATTTGGGTATTTTCTTCTAAGATGCATGTCCTTGTGTAAGCTAGCAGACGTTTCCTTTTGTTTGTTTGTTATTGTTTTTTAAATTAAACCATGATGAGAAATTGGCACACCAGGGAATCACTGCCATAATAAGAATTCCCTGAAAAATCAATTAAAACAAAATTAATTAAATTAAATGGACAAAATTTCTGAAAATTCAGTTGCATTAAAGCTAAATCACACTGCTCTACACTAAATGTACTTGTTAATATTTATCCTCAGTTGCAAATATGTTATCTTTCTTTAGACATCAATTTTTATTCCCAAATATTTGGATTAAAGGAATATACCACTATCCCAGCTTAAATCATTTATGAATTTATTCGGTTGAAATTATGATTATGTTAGTTAACACAGAAAGAATAACATAAACTGATGGCACTGAAGTTTGATTTACAATGTTCAGGTTTAAGGACTTGGTGAGATAGTTAACTTGGCTAAATGCTTGTTTCATGAGCACAAAGCTGTAAATGTAATCCCTGGGACTATCCTAAAAATATGAAAAGCAGATGGGACTATTGTCTATTCCCATTGCAGAAAAAGCAGAGACAGGAAGATCTTTAGGTATTGATGGCCGGCCATTCTTGTGAAATCCATGGCCAGGCATTCTTGTTAAATCCATGAGCTCTAGGTTCAGAGACAGAGACAGAGAGAGATACAACTCAGAGACAGACAGCGATAGAGAGACAAAGAGAAACGGAGAGAGACAAAGACAGAGAGGGACAGAGGTATTAAATCAAGTAGCTGTTGAGGAAGACACCCAACTTTAACTTCTGGCCTCCATGAACACACATGTACATGCACACATACATATTGTCTTAGTTAGGGTTACCATTTCTGTAACGATACAGCATGACCAAGTCAGCTCTTATAAAGGATGTTTGATTGGGTCTGGTTTACTGATTCTGAGGTTCAGTCCATTCTCTTCATGGCTCAGAAGCATGGTAGCATCCAGGCTGACATGGCACTGGAGGAGTTCTATATCTTGTTCCGAAGACAAACAGAATACTGACTTGCTGGAAGCTAGGAGGAGGGTCTCAAAGCCCACTTCCACAGTGACACAATTCCTTCAACAAGGCCATACCTCATAATGGTGCGACTCCCTGGGCTAAGCATATTCAAACCACTGCATATATTGTCTTAGTTAGCCTTTTTATTCATACGATAAAACACCATGACCCAAAGCATCTTGGAGTAGAAAGAGTTGATTTCATCCTTCTGCTCTCAGGAACATCATCACAACACCATTCACAGCATCACTGAGGGAAGTCAAAGCAGGATCGGGAAAGGAACCTGGAGTTCAGCAGGAACTGAAACAGAGACCTTGTCGTGATCCTGCTTAATGACTTGCTCCCTGTGGCCTGCTCAGTTTGTTTTCCAATACCACCCAAGACCACCTGTCCAAGGGAGAAAACACCCACAGTGTTAATCAAGAGAATGCTCCACAGATCTGTATACAGGCAATCTAGTGGAGGCATTTTCACAACCGAGAGTCCCTCTTTGTGGATAACTAGCTTGTATCAAGTGAACAAGTAAATAACCAGGGAACTTATGTACACATGTGAAAAACCACACACACACATACTTGCATGCATGCACACATTCATGAACACAGTTACCTAGTTAAAAATTAGGAATTAAGGGACTGAATAGATGAGGGCAGGACTTGGAAGGGAGAGAGGAAGGAGAGGAGAAAATGGGGGCAGGATCAGGTGTGGGAGGAGAAATTGAACAGAGGTGTAGAGCAGTGGGTGATGGGGAATTGGGGGTAGCCATTAGAAAGCCTCAGCTGCCAGGAAAGCAAGAGGCTCCCGAGATCCAATGGGGGTGACATTAGCTGAAATACTCAACAAAGGGGAGAGAGAACCTGTAGAGACCACATCCAGATATTAGACATGGCCCCTGGTTGAGGGATGGGGCCACCCACCCATCTCAAAAATTTTAACCCAGAATTGCCTCCTGTCTAAGGGAAATACAGGGACAAAGAGTGGAGCAGAGACTTAAGAAAAGGCCACCCAGAGACTGCCACACCTAGAGATCCATCCCATATGCAGCCACCAAACCCAGACACTATTGCTGATGCCAAGAAGTGCTTGCTGACAGGAGCCTGATATAGCTGTCTCCTGAGAGGCTCTGCCAGAGCCTGACCAATACAGATGCAGATGCTTGCAGTCAACCATCGGACTGAGCATGGGGACCCAAAGGAGGAGTTAGGGGAAAGACTGAAGGAGCTGAAGGGATTTGCAACCCCATAGAAAAAAACAGCAATATCAACCAACCAGCCCCCACCACCACCACCACCGAGCTCTCAAGGACTAAACCACCAACCAAAGAGTACATATGAAGGGGCCCATGGCTCCAGCTACATATGTAGCAGAGAATTGCCTTTTCTGCATCAATGGGAGGGGAGGCCCTTGGTCCTGTAAAGGCTTGATGCCCCGACATAGGGGAATGTTATGGCTCTGAGGCTGCAGTAGGTGGTTGAGTAGGGGAGCACCCTCATAGAAGCAGGAGAAAGGGGGGATGGGATACAGAATTTGTGGAGGGGAAACCAGGAAGGTAAATAAATAAAATAACAACAACAACAAAAAAGAATATAGAGATTGTTCTTGCAAAGGACCTGAGTTCAGATTTCAGTACCACTATTGGGTTACAACTCTAAGTCTAGGAGGCTTTAATACCTCTGACCTCCACAACCACCTCAGGTCCCTATACCACTACATAGACACATAATCATACACTTAAGTTTTAAAAGGAAAAATACGAAATAAAATTCTGTTACAATTAAAACAATTTATTACATTATTTATCTCTTATAGTTGAACATATATTTCTATGTAAATCTGATTTATATTTGAAAAAGAAGTTACAGAGACAAAATTTGGAGCTTTGACGAAAGGATGGACCATCTAGTGATTGCCATATGCAGGGATCCATCCCATAATCAGCTTCCAAATGCTGACACCATTGCATACACTAGCAAGATTTTGCTGAAAGGACCCAGATATAGCTCTCTCTTGTGAGACTATGCCGGGACCTAGCAAACACAGAAGTGGATGATCACAGTCAGCTATTGGATGGGTCACACGGCCCCTTATGGAGGAGCTAGAGAAATTACCCAAGGAGCTAAAGGGAACTGCAACCCTATAGGTGGAACAACAATATGAACTAACCAGTACCCGGGAGCTCTTGTCTTTAGCTGCATATGTATCAAAAGATGGCCTAGTGGGTCATCACTGCAAAGAGAGGCCCATTGGACTTGCAAACTTTATATGCCCCAGTACAGGGGAACACTAGGGCCAAAAAGGGGCAGTGGGTGGGTAGGGGATTGGGGGGGTGGGTATGGGGGACCTTTGGGATAGCATTGAAAATGTAAACGAGGAAAATACCTAATAAAAAATAAAAAATAAAAAAAGAAAAAGAAAAAGAAGTTAGGTCAGTGATTTTTTTCCCCTCCAAATTCAGAATTCAAGCATCTAGACCAGTGGTTCTCAACCTTACTAATCCTATAATTCTTTAAAACAGTTCCTCTTGTTATGATGAACCACAACCATGAAATTGTTTTATTGCTACTTTATAGCTATGATTTTACTACTGCTATGAGTTTTAATGTAAGTATCTTATATGCAGGATAACTCATATAGGACCCCAAAAGGGTCATGACCCACAAGTTGAGAACTACTGATCTAGATAAATGATAATATTTTACATGCTTGAAGAAACCAAGTCATTATTAGACACAATAAAATAACTAGATTTTATTAGTCTTGTAAATGCTATACTGCTTAGTCACATGGGAAAGCAAATGCCTGTTACTATAATTTCACATTCAAAGTTTCAATTGCATAATAGCAAATACAGCTATATTGTATTTTTTACTTAGATGAAAGAAACTTTGGAAATTCTCATTTTAAACAAATACCCTGCTTATACTCTTAGCATTAAATCCACACTGTTCCATAGAGACAACTCTATTTGCAAGTTTTATTATAATAGAATACAATGTCTGAAGTGAAGGAATGTGTAAATAAATCAGGCTTCTTAAAAAAAATAGTCACCTTTATGAAAGTCCCACTAACAATGAAACTTGTTTTGAATTGCATTTTTGTTTAAAAATATATGCAGCACACTGACAGTCACATCCTTTCAAGTGTTTTGGAAACAAGAAAACAAAAGGAAGTGGTGTGAAGTCATAAACTGTAGAAGACTGAAAATGTTGACTTTTTACATTTCTATTTGACTCTAAGTGGCAAAAGGGAAGCTCCCATCTCTACTGACTTGCAGAGTTCTCTGAATATTTGGTTACTGTTTGTCATCAAGGAAGGCGTAGGTGCTGTGAAATGACATGGCCCACATGGTGAATCATCCAGAATCCCTGACAGAAACCATCTGAGTGACCTCCTTCTATTAGAAGAATCATCGTGGCAAAATGTAAAACAAAGTTATTCCTGGCAATATCACTTCACGTTAACATTCCTCTACAGTTCCAGGCTATTTAAAAAAAAAATGAGAAACCATTTCAAACTTAGTTTTTGCTGAGTCTCAGGAAAGATTAGCTTGGTGTTTTCTGGGACTCAACAGTGGGAGTTGGGGTGAGGGTGTCTCTGACTCTTTTGCTTGTTCTTGGGACCCTTTTTCTCCTACTGGGTTACCTTGTTAGGCTTGATATGAGTGTTTGTGTCTAGTCCTATTGTAAGTTGTTATGCTGTCTGTGTTCAGTTGATATTTCTGGGGAGGCCTGCTATTTTCTGTAGAGAAATGGAGGAGTGGTAGGGGGGGCAGGAGGGGGACTAGAAGGAGAGGAGGAAGTGGAAGCTACAGTTGGGATGTGTTGTATCAGAGAAGAATAAAAAGAAATACATGAAGAAGGGAGCATTCTAAATAAACGTCCCATAAGAATGATCAGAGTTTTGAAGCAATGGCGGGTCATAACATCAAAAAACCCCAGGACAGGGGAGATAGCTCAGTTGGTAAAGTATTTGCAGCAGAACCCACATGTGGTGAGTATTGGTAGAGCTAGCAATGGGGAGGGAGAGAGTCAAATCCCAGAGCTTACTAGCAACCCAGCTTGAATATCTGGTGAGTTTTAGGCCAGTGGGAGATACTATCTCAGGACAAAAGCAGGGGGAGAAAGGGGTGGGTATCTCTCAAGAAACAATAACTGAAGCTGTCCTCTGAAGTCTATACATGCACATACATGCACAGCTTTCAAACACTTGTGCAAAGAGACACAAATGCAAGAATAAAATGCTAATTTTATCTTTTACTCTTTCTATAAGTGTGAAATTTTATTTGCCTCTTCAGATTTTTTCCTCTTTTGTTTTAATTGTTAACATGATATTGGCATTTACAATCACAGCTATAAACTTTGGTGTAGAGATTTAAAGAATATGAATTCAATACAGTTGTCTCAGTATATACAAAATAATTATTCCTGTTTACACATTTTATACTCTTCTCCTTTACTGAAGGGACAAGGTAGGGTTGTCATGCTTTTGTGGATGCTTGATTTTCAGACATAGTCATTCACACAGTAACAATTCTTCTTTGTGTAGAACCTTGATACAACAAACATATTCTGAAATAAGGAAATGATGGTGTATCTTACTTTTGTATGTTTGTATTTGTACTTTGTATGTTTGAAGATTATATTAGTAGCCACCATAAACATGCAGCTGCTTTAGAGATACAGTTGTTTGGTTTGCCCTTAGAGTCTACCATTAATTGAATTGAAGATTGAAAACTGATATTTAGAAATTGGTTGGTAGAGATTATTTATGGAATAATTTGCTATGTGACCTTAGAGACAGAGTGCAAGTTATGGTGCCTTTGTGTTCTATTTTAATTTTATTTTTACATTTAATGTGTGTGTACATGTGTGTGTGTGTGTGTGTGTGTGTGAGAGAGAGAGAGAGAGAGAGAGAGAGAGAGAGAGAGAGACAGACAGACAGACAGACAGACAGAGACAGACAGAGAGAGAGAGAGACAGAAACAGAGACAGACAGAGAGAGACAGAGACAAACACAGACAGGGAGAGAATTTGTCTGTGAGTATGTGTGTGTGCGCGCGCATGCACACACACGTGCTTGTGTGTGTGTGTGTGTGTGTGTGTGTGTGTGTGTGTGTGTGTGTGTGTGTGTGAATGCATACATACCATTGCACACATGTAGAAATCAGAGAACAACTTCCTGGAATTGGATCTCTCTTATGATATTGGTCCTGGAGATTTAGTTTAGGTTGCTCGGCTTGGTGCCAGCTGCCATTTTTCATCTCACTAGCTTGACTTCATTGTGTTTTAAGCTTCATGGACACCAAGGTTAGCTGTGTCCTCATGAAAAGGCTGTATTTTTATTTTAGTGTATAAAAAGATACCAGAAAGTTACTAAATCACAATTACATTATTTTTAATTATAGTTCATGGAAATTCTTTAATAATTTAATGCTAGAATAAAGTGCAAATATTCAAGTGTGGATATATATATATGTATATATATATGTATGGATATATATATATATATATGTATATATATATATGTGTGTGTGTGTGTGTGTGTGTGTGTGTATGTGTGTGTGTGTATCCTTTAGTGTGCAACTTTGAAATTTTCTTCTGAATATAAGACTGAGAAGAACACATAATTAGAAGTGTTAATAACCTAATTTTGAATCTTCTTTCTATAATTTATTAGCTTTATATCCTTGTAAAAGTGATTAAGCAGTTTCAATTTCCCGAACTTAAACAAAGGAAGTTTAATACAATTTACTGAAAAGAGGATTTTGCAGATTAAGTGAGAATCAGATAGATGGAATAGTATAAGCTCTACTAAGTTTGGTTCAGGGAGGCACATTTTACAATTCTTACCTGAGACCCCTAAAAGCTGGTCAACCCTGAGAAGATGAAGAGCCACGACTATCAATGACATTATAAAGAAGTCCCTGCTGTCTCCAGGGTAATTTCAGTTTCTGGCAGATGTGTTCTCTTTAGGTCCATGAGGGCCTCTTCAAATCACTCATAAAGTGTCACTGGGTAAGCCACTTTTGGGAGGAAGCCAAGCTCTTTTGGCAGCTGAATAACTCTTTCAGGCAAGTATCAATCTATTCAGTGCACTGAAACAGGGGATTGTGCATGCACTGGAAGAATTTAATTCAACAAGCACGAATTAAATGTATTCTGTTTACTACTTTTTGGTTTTTAAAATATTGATGTCACTATCCTCAATCTATGGGTCCCCTGACTCAATCTCCCCAGTGCTGACATTTCAGGTGTGTTCTACCACACCCATGTGTCATGTAATTTTAAATGAGATTTGGTTTTATTTTATACCTGCTATTTTTTTCTTCAAGAAAATAATCTTGAAATAGTGGCTATTTGACACCATTACAAAAAATGCTTTAAAAATAGAGTATTTTGGAATAAACTTCAAAATAAAGTACAAGAAATTCTTGAAACATTTTTGTCATTAAACTTTATTTAGAGTGATTTTCTGGGTCCATGATTAACTTGGGGGGGGGTACTTTCTTAATAGGTCTGTAAAATACTTAATTGTCCAGGACAAAAAAAATTGCAGGAAGTAACTATTTAATGTTATCTGAAATAAAGTTACAGAAATGTTTGAGGTTTCGAACACTCATTTGAATAAATTTATGGTATGTATGAAGCTTGTGGACACAGGCCATTTACTGGTTACTATAATTGACAGATTCTAAAAATGAGATAAGGTCAATACAAATCCAGGAGATTGGAGAAGTTAGGATAAAACTGTGGGTTCTGTGTTAATAAGATTACCAAGTTGTTTGTAGAAGTCAATAAAGAAGACCTAAAAAATAAGGAAAATCCCACACATCACCACTAGAGATACTGCGCTAAGCCTCAGTAAGTTCTGGGTTAGAATGAGAAATACTGCTTGAATGCAAAAGGTGGAAGCTATTCCTGACACTGACCTCTGGCTTCCACATACATTCACACACACATGTACATGTACACTCATTCACACACACCTGTGACTACCCATGTGAAAAAACCTCATACATACACTCATCCCCTCACACACATGAAAAAATGGAAAAAAATCTAGTATAGGTTATGACACATGCAATACAAGAGAGGCAATAAGATAATACATTTTAACAAGAAGGTTCTACAAAACAAAGCTTTTATAATAAATGAATACATCATATGTTTCTTATAAATTTTTATAGTAATGATTATGATACAAATATTCTGTTTACATGGTAGAAAAGTTATACAGAGCAAATTGTCCAGAATGAAAACTTATCAGTGTTTTCACCTTGAGTTCTCCATTTTGATTTGAGGGCCTTTCCACATCATACCATAAACCAAACTTTGGATTTTTTTATTAATAATGCATTCAGTCAATGAGCAGTAATATTAGCAGTATATCACATTCTTTCTGGAATATATATGTATACATATATAGAGACATTAGTGAAAGGATTTGTTAAATTTTCTTTCAGTTAATTGTCTGTTTAATATTTATCTTTAGGTTTACTATTAACACTATTGAATATTGTTATATTAAAATTTAAGATATGTATAACTGCAAGGTAAATATTTAGAAGTACAATTTGGAGTGTACTTTGAGTGCATTTTAATTTATTATATCATTATATAGTAACAAAGTAAGTTTCTATTTATGTCCAGAAAAGCAGATTAGAATTGTTTCTATTTATTTATTATCATACTACTTTCCACTATTTAAAAATATGTTTATGTATATACTTATCAGTATGGTAGCTGAAAATATTCTTAATTGTTTGAAATGATTTTTAAAATATGATTAAAGTTGAGAGTCCGTAATGCTATTTCTTTGCCTTTCTGTAAAACTGACCTGTTGACAAATTTACTGATTTGTTTTTTATTTTTAGGTTTTATTTATTCAAAAGAACTTTTCTGTCAAGTGAAACATGTGCACTATAACATATGTTATGATCTTCATCATCTTGTCATTTCTCTCTCTCTCTGCTCGCCATCCCTAGTTGTTACATTTGTTGTATTAATTCATTTAAGATGTTTTTATTGGCCTATGTCCAGTGTAAATAGTGATGGATTTCATGAAGGTGGCTTCTTCCACATGCATATGTACTTTCATTGGAGCACATCTCATGACCTCCTCTCTATCTCTCTGCCCTGTCTGTATAGTCTCCTTTCTCATCTTAATGTCCCATGTCATTTCATATAAGGCAAATTTCATTTTTATCTTTTATATAGTTAATTAATTCAAAAGTCATATACTTTTCATAGCACTCAATATTTTACCTTTATAATATCTTTAATTGAAAACAATGAGCAACATTCCTTTCTATCAATGAATCATTATTGTCTAACATATCCCTTGCCACTAGTTAGTTTAGCTGACCTAAATGGTATTCTGTGGTATAGAACATCCATCTATTTCACATTTTCTTTGTACTCATGTTCGTTTCTTCTGATATATCATTTTATACAGTGTTTTTATTATCAAGAACATTCTTGGCTTTAGCCCCCTAGAAACATATTTACCCTTTACTTGTCACCAAAAGTAGATGAGTAATCTCAGTTCTTGTAATTTTTAAAGTTTATTTTTATAACGTGTGTGTGTGTGTGTATATTTGTGTGTGAGTATATGCATGTGACTACAGATGCCCATGAGGACCAGAAGAGGAAACTGATACTCACTGGAGCTCCAGTTACAAGCAGTTACAAACTGCTAGATGGAAGTACTTGGAATCGAACTCAGCCCTCTTCAAGAGTAGTATGTACTCTTTATGCAAGTATATAATTTTTATTTGAAATTAAAACATAATTACATCATTTCCCCTCACTTTTCTCTCTCTACCCTTCTCATGTATTCTTTGTTGTTGTCTTTCAAATTCATATGATTCTAATTATTCATATATATATATATATATATATATATATGTGTGTCCTAAATATATAAGTACCACATGTTCAGTTCATATAGAGTCACTTGTGTCACTTGTATATATACAGTGACAACTGCTCAGTCTTCAGGATGCCAGTTCTTGGCTACAGTGTTGGCTACCTTGTCAGTTGTAAGCTGTAATTCTGATCATAAAGGTTTATAGTCACATACACCTGTCATATTAATGGCATTATTTATTCTCAGTCTGCTCTGTCTTTTTTGTTGTTGTTGTTGTTGTTGTTGTTAAACTTCTTATTTGGTACTTTCTCTAAACTTCCTTTGTCTTCTGTTTTTGTAGCAACTGAAGGCTAGAGAGAAAGTCATTCCAGAGAGGGTAGACAAAGGCTGAAACAAGAAATTCAGTTCCTGCCACTGTGAGTAGACCTGCTTTTCCCAAAAGCTGCTGTTTTTCCGACTAACATCCCGATAAAAACATCATCTGAATTACCTTGCGCCTGCTCCCACAGCCCCTTTAAACTTCTATTGTCTTCGGTTTGCTTTAGTCTGGGGGAAAATGGGCTACGTCTGAGGCTGAATGAGACTCTGACTTCCTATCATTTTTATGACTCTATCATCAGAGGGTGCCCGCAAGAGAGGACATTTCCACCTTTCTTCAATGATGTCTTTCATCACTTTTCAGTGCGAAGCTTCAGGCAGACAGGCTGTAGACTCCTCTGTCCTCCAAAGACTACAGTGGTAAAGCCACTCCTGAAAGATCAGACCCTTGCTAATTACAGCACTAACATCTATTAACTTTTTCATTCATTGCCAATTTTTATTCATTTCTTAAGGCTAATACTAATTGCAACTTTAAAACAATAATAATGCTAAATAGGGCAAGCAATCTGGGAACCAAAACTGTGTATTACCCTCTTCAGACATAGGTTCATTATACATACACAGGAGGGCAAAACAGGGCCTTAAGAGCTGGCACTGCAAAAGTATTTTTTAATTTATATTTGTTTGAGGGTTATTGAACATACCTTTTAAAACCTATAAAGTGAGAGTTTGAAGATAATCAACTTGGCAAGCAGTCTCAATGGGAATTTTAAGATGAAGGAAAAACAATAAAGAGGAAATGCTAGGAGAAACAAAACATGAGTTCTTATGAAGTAATTTGGAATGAACCAAAGGACTTTCAATAAACAGTGTCTTTGTTAAACTTTGGTTTTGATTAAGTTAGCATAAATCACAGGGATATTTTGCTAGTTTAAAAATGACTTTCCCAAAATGATCTCACAGCTTCATTTTCTAATTTACTTTGTAGGTGCAATTATCAGACTAAAATGACAGTCAAAATAATTGATCCTAATTGGGAGAAGAGTTGGGTGTATTTTTATTTCCTGGTTTATTAATTTGATAGGCGTTTTCTGACATGTCCGTTCTTATAATCATACATGTCTTAGGTAGTAAAATCAAAATTATTGTCTGAATGAACTCCTAGGATCTCTGGCTGCAGGATTTATTTTCAGTATTATTTAAATCTCCATCTTTAAATTCTGCTTCCAGAACCATGCTTTTCCATTATTATAAGGAACTAAATTAGCCATCTGTTTTATCATAGGATACACCAAACATATAGAAGTCAAAGGGTATCAGCGTTAACAAACTCTGGTTTGTAATCAAGTATTAAATGCATCATGATCATAAGCATGTTTGACTGTCCCTAATGCCTGGCCAAGGGAAATGAGTAGTGCATAGCTGGCACCACTCTATTGATTTTTGTTTCTTCTGTTTAGGTAGCTGCGTTCCCGAGTTGATGATAGGATCTGTGAGCTGAGATAACCTGTAAATGCTAGGACCCCACAAAAACACCACTCTAACAGCCATAACACATACAGAGGACCTGGAGTAGACCCACGCAGGCCCTGTGCTTGCTGCTTCAGTCTCTGTGAGCCCATGTGTGTTCTGATTAGTTAACTCAGTGGGCTATGTTCCCTTGGTGTCCTCCATCCCCTCTGAATCCTACAGTCTTCTCTCTCCCCATGCCAGCAGGGTTCCCAGAGCACAGAGGGGAGGGACCTGATGGAGATTTCCAATTTAAATTCTCTCTCTTCATAATGTCTGGCTTGGGTCACATTCTAATCTAATCTATTTATGAATGGCCCACTCTATCACTATTCTTTTGTAGGAACCTCTACTTGAGGTCATAACTTTCTATCACACGTTTTGCAATCCCACTGCCTTTGTTTCTCACTGCATCTAGCTACCAAATGAAAATGTACTGTAGATTATGGTGATGGCATATGCGTGTACCCAGTCATGAGGGTACCTATGGAGGAAGGTCACAAGATAAAGGCCAGGTTAGACCCCATTTTAAAGCCATATACATATGTGAAAAGACAGTGTTAGGTGCAATAGCAGTAAATACCCTTCTGAAGTCGAGAGCAGCAAGTTGAATATTTTCACTGTGATTCAGGGATGTGGCACAACTCAGAGAGCTAGCATCTTTCTGAAGAAATACCTCAACACATACTAAATGGATATGAGAACCATATTAAAGGGAGCCATATTTGTAGCAAAATGTAGGTGCCCTTAAACTTCAATATGATATTTTTCAATAAGAAAATTTTTATGGAAAGAAATCAATCCTGCCATAATTTTCTTTTATAAGTCATTATACTGAGTTTCACAAGTGAGCATTTATATACCTACCAGCAAGTAACTTAATATTAAATTCTTTGGAAGATTATTTTATGACTTATAAGATTCTTAGTTTTTTCCAGACTTAAACATTAAAATCATAAGGTGTTCAAAAGTCGTATGGCATACTATATATGTGTAAACATAAAAATCAATGGAATTTTAATCTCATTTAAGCTGCTTTCACCAAAAGAAGCAAAAACCAAGTACTGTTGATTTTTAAACTATTGAGTTATTATCAAAACTATTGCTTTGTAATCATAAGAATGGAATTGTCCATGAAAATATAGAATATATATGAAGGTTGATAATGTATAATTTGATTAGGTATATAGAAATCTACTTAATTTTCTGGAAAAAAAAAACCTAACAACAGCCACCCAGTAAAATGTCATCTCAGACATTTCTTTTCTTCTCGTGGTCACTGACAAACCATTGTCATCCATTAGGCTCCACCCTTCGTGTTATGTATTACTCATATTTAGACAAATTGATAATGTCATGCACCCATGTTTTCATTTTTTCTCCTATTTCATTATTTAAACCAATTTTAGATTTAAATATATTTTCATCATATTCTTCCTCTCCCTCAAGTCCATCTATATCCTCTTCTCATCCCTTCCCACCTAACTTAGGTTAAGGTCAAATACTCAGGTGACAGCAGATGCTGGAGGATGTGGAGAAAGAGGAACACTCCTCCATTGTTGGTGGGATTACAAGCTTATACAACCACTCTGGAAATCAATCTGGAGATTCCTCAGGAAATTGGACATAGTATTACCCAGAGGACCCAGATATATCACTCCTGGGCATATACCCAAAAGATACTCCAACATATAACAAGGACACATGCTCCACGATGTTCTTAGCAGCCTTATTTATAATAGCAAGAAGCTTGAAAGAACCCAGATGTCCCCAGAGGGAATGAATGAATCCCTTAAAATAACCAGGGAAATATAAACAAACATTGGAAGAAAATGGATAAAACTGTTTAAGACTGTAAGATGGAAGTAGAATCCATGAAGAAAATCCAAGCTGAGGGGATTCTGGAAATGAAAATATCGGAATCTGTATATGAACTACAGAGGCAAGTGTCACCAACAGAATATAAGAGATAGAAGAATCTTAGGTGTTGAAGATATGATTAAAAAATGGATTCATTGGTCAAAGAAATACTAAATCTAAAAATAAATCCCTGACATATAGATACAATATAGGAGGAAATTAGCTTTGCAGTGGGGTCTGAAAATGGGCGGGGTTCAAGGGAAGGCAAAGAGGGAGGAGGAAAGTGATGTAATTCTATACCTTTTTTAAAAATTATTTTATTTATTTATATTCCAAATGTTGCCACCTTCACTGTTCCCCTCCCAAGCTTATTCTCTCATCCCCATTTCCCTTTGCCTCTGAAAGGTTGTTTGGTTGTTTCTTTCCATCTCCAGCCCCCCAAATCCTTACCCACCCACCCAGCTCCCCCTTCCCTACACGGCATCCCCCTTTCCTGGGGCACTAAGTCTCTACAGGATTAGACACATCCTCTCCTACTGAGGCCAAACAAGGCAGTGCTCTGTTACATATGCTCTTTAGTTACTGGTTTAGTTTCTGGGAGTTCTCAAGGGTCCAGATTAATTGACACTGTTGGTCTTCCTATGGCTTCCTTCAGCTCCTTAGTCCTTCCTCTAACTCTACCATACGGTTCCCCAGCCTCAGTCCAACAGTTGACTGTAAGTATTTGCTGAGGTCTACCAGCATTCAACTACTGTTAGACCTCAGCAGGACAGCAATGCTAGGCACAATGTGGCATCAGTAACAATGATTTGGTGTCTGTGCACAGGATAGATCTCAAGTTGGGCCAGTCACTGGCTGGCCTTTCCTTCAGTCTCTGCTTCATTTTTGTCCCTGCAATTCTTTTAGACAGAATCAATTCTGGGTCAAAACTTTTAAAGGTAGGTTGGTGACCTGATCCTTCCACTGGGGGCTCAGTCAATCTACTGGAGGTAGTCTCTTCAGGTTTCATCTCCCCACTGTTGGGCATTTTGGTTAAGGTCATGCCCATTATGACCTGGAAGCTTCTCACATGCCAGATCTCTGGGACTCTCTAGAGGTTTCCCCTCCACCCACCCTCCTCAGCTGTATATTTCCATTCATTCTCCTGGCCCTCTGAGCTTCTCTCCTGTCTTCCTAACCATACCAGATTCTGTTCCTCTTTTCCTGTTCCTCTTTTCCCTTCTCTGTCCCTCTTCCTTCCAGGTTCCTCCCTCCTTTTGCCTCCTATGATTATTTTGTTCCCCCTTCTAAGTGGGATTAAAACATCCTCTCTTGAACCTTCCTTCTTGTTAAAGTTCTTATGGTCTGTAGGTTGTATCATGGGCATTTTGTACTATTTACTTATCAGTGAGTACATACCATGAATGTCCTTTTGGATCTGAATTATCTCACTCTGGATAATATTTTCTAGTTCTATTCATTTGCCTGGAAAACGCATGATATCCTTGTTCTTAATAGCTGAATAATATTCTATTGTGTAAATAAACCACATTTTCTGTATCAAGTCTCTGGTTAAGGGACATCTAGGTTGTTTCCAGCTTCTGGCTATTATGGATAAGGCTGATATAAAAATGGTAGAGCATGTGTCACTGTGCATGGGGGGACATCTTTTGGGTATATTTCAAGGATTGGTGTAGCTGAGTCTTCAGGTGGAGCTATTTCCCATTTTCTGAAGAACTGCCAGATTGATTTCCAGAGTGGTTGTACTAGTTTGCAATCCCACCAACAAAGGAGGAGTGTTCCTATTTCTCCATATTCTCACCAGCATCTGCTGTCACTTGACTTTTTTGATCTTAACCGTTCTGATTGGTATAAGGTAGAATCTCAAGATCCTTTTGATTTGCATTTTCCTGGACGTTGACCATTTCTAGAAGAATGCAAATTGATCAATATTTATCACCTTGTACAAAGCTCAAGTTCAAGTGGATCAAGGACCTCAACATGAAATCAGATACACATGGGAAATACCCTAGAACGCATTGGCACAGGGGACAATTTCCTGAACAGAACACCGATGGCTTAGGCTCTAAAATCAATAATTGACAAATGGGACCTCATGTAACTAAAAAGCTTCTGTAAGGCAAAGGACACTTTCAATAGGACAAAATCACAACCTACAAATTGGGAAAAGAGCTTCACTAACCCTACATCCAAAAGAGGGCTAATATCCAAAATATAAAAGAACTCAAAAAGATAGGCTCCAAAAAAACCAAACAACCCAATTAAAATGGCCTACAGAGCTAAACAGAAAATTCTTAAAAGAGGAATCTCAAAATGACCAAGAAGCATTTAAATAAATGTAATTCTATATATTTTGAAAGCATATAGGATTAAATATTAAATATTAAATGAAATATTATTTACGAAATAAGATGATTAAATCAATATATCAAAACACAAAACCTTGAAAACATTTTACTTATCTTTGGTTTCCCCTATCTGGACAGGGTCATTTATTTGTTGTTTGCTTGTTTTAGTAGCAGGCAATTTTATTCTGAGGGAAAGAAAATTAAAGGTTAGATACACTGCAAAAAATGTCAGGTATTGAGCTGAAGTGCCTAAACAAAGATGTAATTTTAGTGGAAGAAGTAGTGTAATATTGAAGTTTAGTAGATTAAATAAGAATTTTAATGTGTTTCTACTTTTGTAACAATAATTGTGGCCTATAGAGTTGATATGGTACAGTGAAGACAAAAAGGATGATATATTCGTGATTTCTATGATCAAGGGGACATTTAGGTTTTTTTATAATTTATATCTTTATAAACCAATAAAAATACAAGTTAAAAATGTTTAATACAGAAAATGAAGGTAGAAATATGTGATAAATCTAGACATGATGAAACTAAAACACATTCTCCAGATATAAAAATAGTTTAAAAAAATTAGTGTTAATAATTTAAATAAAGTGACTTCCCAACAATATTAGAACATAATAAATATGTTCAAATCATAGTGTAATGGAACGTAATTTAGAAAATGTGAGGGAAAGAAGATGCCCATAAAATGTTTGCTATTGAGTATCTCCTAAGACCCAAAGCTTGGAATCCATATTAAGGATCAGTGATGAGGACAAGAGTAAAGGGGAAGTGATAGGAGGGGTGTGTTTGGATCTGACTTTAATACATCTGAAGGGAAAAGCAATGGTAAAGTAGTTGGTTAGAGCCTTAATAATGACATGGTATAGAAAATGTGATAACATCGGAGAGAGAGAGAGATACTGTCTGACACCCGAGGCTGTGGAACAAGATGAAGATTGGATTTTGTGTGTGTGTGTGTGTGTGTGTGTGTGTGTGTGTGTGTGTGTGTGTGTAGTGTACATGCTATGGAACCAGAAACTATATGAACTAACTCCCCAATTATTCCTTAAAACACAGGCTGTAGAATCTGTAGCACTATGGGGGAAATTAGTTCCTGATGAGCTGACTCATGTAAGACATTAGGGACACATGGTTATCTTCAGCTGAGGCCTGAAGGGTATTAGAGAAAGTACATGATGGTTAAAAAAAATATGGAGAAATCAAGTTGGAACTGAGTGGGAAGCTTCCCCTCTTTGGCTAGACTATAAGACATGTCACATGATGCTGGGATAGAATTGTCACAACAGTCCTACTGGATGCAGACCCTGAATGCTATGTAACAGTCCAAACAAGGTAGACTGAGAAAATTGTGTGGACTATTGTGGGCTCAACCAGTAGCTTTCTGATTTGAGTAAAAGGCCACCACATGAGGACATTTGTATCTGGTAGTGTACGTTAGGACAAAAAATTGGGCTAGAGAACTCACAGGCTTCAGTGGGGAAGCAGTGGGTGCTGTCTTGTTAAGTGGACACATTATGTTTTTCAAATTCTCTTCTAACTATTCATATCTGTGGCCATTATTATGGCTACTGTCTTATTTCATCTCAGAAGCTCCTTTTAGTAGGGAGCACCAGTTTCTAAAAAGATTCATAAGTGATCAAAGAGTGGATATGTGACTGCTGAACTCTCAGCTGAAAACAGGATATCTCTATTATTTCCTCAAGACTCAGGGAAAATTGTGAAAGAGAGAGCAGAAAAGAATATAACACCAGAAGAAAGGGAAAAGTATTGTGGCACACTGTACTCCTGACATCATATACCCACTGCAAACAGTAAGGAAAACACTCCATGAGTTTTCTCACCATTTTTCTTAGAATTTCTATTGCTGTGAGGAGACTCTACAATCATGGCATCTCTTATAATTGAGTGAATTTAATTGGGGCTGGCTTACAATTTCAGAGGTTTAGTCCATTGTGTCATGGCAGGAAGCATGGCACATGCAGGCAGATATGGTGCTGGAGAAGGAGCTGAGAGTTCTACATCTTTATCTACAGGTAGCAGGAAGAGATGGTGATACATTTTCTCCAACAAGGCTACGCATACTCCAACAAAGGCATACTTCTTTTTAGTGCCATTTCCTATGGACCAAACATTTAAACACATGAGTCTATGTAGGGTGTTCTTATTCAAACTATCACACCATTGTTACTTGGATCTGAGTGTATCACATTATTATCCAATTTGAAAATATGCCAAGTGAACTAGGACCATGTTTAATTCTATAATTGGAGGGTTGTACATAGCGTTATTGCTGCCTACCAAATGTGATTTAATAGCTGTAATAAGAAGGGCACTACTTGCACATCTCTTAAATGATACCTGGAAATTGAGATACATGTTCTTGGTATATTTAAGGTTTGACTTACAGTGGGATTAATGGTCTGCTACTCTGGAAATTCAAAATCTGTTAGGTTCTCTATGCAAATCTAGTAAGAAGCAGTATTTGCACTGCCCAGTACCTATTTATTATAAAAGTGAGAAATGTCCAGGGTGGAAAAATTATGAGATGAAAATCACGAATGTTGATATGAAACCAAAATAAATATGGATATTGTGTTCACCATTGAAAACTTTTCATTGTCATTTTTAAATGAGTCCTTATCTTCTTGGATGTTGCCTGCAAAATAATAGGTTCAGATTATGACTTGGACAATCAAGTAAAAGGTCTGTCACTGTAAAAGATATGTTGAGCTCCTCATCATCAATATCTGCAAATGTAAACTAAGAGAAACCAAGGTTTCCCTAGATATTATAGAACAGCAGAGACACTGTCAGTCTCAATCCCTTTGGCAAACCTTACTGTTGTGGTTTTAGTAGGAATGTCCCCCATAGACTCATATGCTTGAATGCTTGACCCATAGGGAGTAGTGGCACTATTAAGTGATGGGGCCTCGTTGGAGAACATGTGGCTTTGTTGCAGGAAATGTGTCACTGTGGAGGCAGGCTTCGAGGTCTCACATGCTTAAGCTAGGCCTAGTGGGTCAGTCTCCTTCTGTTGCTTGCCAATCAAGATGTAGAACTTCCAGCTCACTCTCCAGCACTGTGTCTGCCGGCATGCCACCGTGTTTCTTCTCACCATGACAGTAATGGACTAAACCTCTGAACTATAAGCCAGCCCCAGTCAAATATTTTTCCTTTATAAGAGTTTCATGGTCATGGTATCTTTTCACAGCAATAAAACCCTAACTAAGACAGCTATTATTCATAACTGTAGGAAAATTATAGTCAATTTTATGGTTGGGCGATCACCACAACACACAAAACTGTCTTTAATGGTTGCAGCTTTAGGGAAGGTTGAAAACCACTGTAAGAGAGTTAAGACAAAATTTTATTAGAGTCAAATCTTCATCCAATATGATGATGTCTTTAGTAAAGAAGTAGACAGAGACAACAGGAAATGTCATGCAACAGAAACAAATTAATTGAAGAGAGACTGCTTCATGTCAAATGATAAGTGTTAAAGGCTACCATCAGAATATTAAAATAGGCTACAGGAAACCAGTCTTCCTGACTCCAAGATTTCTGTCATGCAGTCCTCAATACTGTGAGAGAGTTCTATTGTTTACTATGGCGGTTCTATGAAACTAATTCAGTGACCAATAAGTAGTTGTTTGAAAAATATCAGACAAACTTTATTTTCATCTTAAGTCTTAATTTAAAATGTAAAAGAATAATCAAAATATATCACAAATGTTTCAGGAAATAAAAGAGTAAGAAAATAGCTTACTTCCTTCATTTCTTGGAAAAATTTCACTTTCCTATAATATTTCCATAACTAATATAAAATTACTTGTATATTGCTTCAAAGATGAAATAAGCATGCAGGAGACATTCTGTGTGATGCACATTAAAAAAATACTACAGTAAAATAAATCTGATTTTGTATGTGTGCCCACAGAAGGCAGCATCATTAAAACTGTGTGTTATTGGCTTACCAGACATGATGAGGAAGACATTTCACATAAGGTGTCTCATTTAAATCTCAATTGTTTCTTTTCCATTTCTCACAAACAACAAAATCTCTACAGTTTGATCTGCCTCAGCTTGGGAAACACTGCTATGTCAGTCAATGTACTCAGTTAACTATTTCAGTGTCAGTAATTTTCAATTCTTGCCTTAACAGTTAAGTTAATATTTTTGCCTTTCTTACAAACTATTAAAAGGAGCAACTTCTGGTGAATCTGATGGCATAGATACTAATAATATTTTACATTTTTCAGAAAAGGCTACCAAATCTCAGAAGCGCAGTAGTTTGCTAAGTACAATATTTCAGTAAAAGTGAAGCTAAGGTTTGAACTCAGTTTGCCTTATATGAACATTTATGTTTGAACCACAACTTTCTCTGCTTTCTCTGGTCTTAGGATTTAAAATCATACACATGAGCATTTTAATATAAAGATACAGATTGAAATTTCTAAAATAAATAACACTTACATAGACCATTTATTGTTGTGATTCTATATATAGGGTCAGTACAGTGAGATTTTTCTCAAATTTTGAATCTTATCAAGTCTGGAAAGTTGCTTCATCCTTTCAAGGAGAAATACTTATTTAAATTCTCCATGGAGTATTCTTGTTTGTTGCTGTCCCTAACATTTTCTGTAGGAATATGTGACTCTTAACATTTACAAATACTCAAAACTATTTATTGAAAATAAGATGTTCTTGGAGTTTTCATTATCTGAATTCCCCAAAACAGAACTGGTACCAAGCAAAGCAAACCCTTAGGGAGAATGCCTGGTAAGAATACTGGAAATCATAAAAGTTTCCCATAAGTTTTTCTTCCATCATTCAAAATTCTAGCTACAATTTTTCTCCCGTTCTTAAACCTGTCATCACCACGTTCCAGAAGCATTTGTCATTTAAGCTAACAAGTCACTCTAGAATGGAGAAGACAACATATTTGTGGAAATAGTTTGACCAAGTGGTTGGCCTTAGTCAGGTGGCTACTAGCCCAGCTGATCTTTTCTTCTAAGACTAAGTGTTTATTCCCAATTTGTTGAAACAGGCTTGTAACTGTGTCAGGAGATAATATCCATTGAAATATCCTTCTTCCCACTTCTAGATTATATCCAGTTTTGACACAAGTGACTAAAGGAAGCCATTTATTTCATATTGTTGCTAGAAGGTAGAGAAATGAACCACATGACATTTTCCTTTAAAACAGGTCGCAAGTGGAAAAGCCTGGAGAAAGGAAACTTCAAGAAGACTTTTATTCATTTTTCAGAGATGCCAGTAAAGGATGCACTTTCATTTATTCAAGAAGATAGAACGTATTTAACAATAATCATATAATCCAAGTATTAAAGTGATTATGTTAATTTTAATATCCATAATGTCAAAAGGTTACATATATGTAATTTATGTAAAAATTTCCTAGTACCATTATTTATAAAGCTCAATAAATATCCAAAGAAGCAATAAATAATAAGAAATTATGATGGATTCTAGGAACTGCTTTATACTATAAGCATTTATTAGATGACCAAAATCTACATATGACATTTTCCTATAAAGTTTAATTTTTAAATTTTTTTGTTTTCTTTTTTATTGAATATTTTCTTTATTTACATTTCAAATGTTATCCCCTTTCCCAGTCCCCCCACCCCCAGAAACACTCTATCCCTTTCCCCCCGTCCTCCTGCATCTATGAGGGTGTTCCCCACAGTCGAAATTCCCTACACTGGGTCATCGAGCCTTCACAGGGCTAAGGGCCTCTCCTCGCATTGATGCTGGACAAGACCATCCTCTGCTACATATACAGGTAGAGTCATGAGTTGCTCCTTGTGTACTTCTTAGTTGGTGGTTTAGTCCCTGGGAGCCCGGGCGGGGGGTCTGGTTGGTTGATATTATTTTTCTTCCTGTGGGGTTGCAAACCCCTTCAGCTCCTTCAGTCCTTTCTCTAACTCCTCCATTGAGGACCCCATTAAGGATCCTGTGCTCAGACCAATATTTGGCTGCGAGCATCAGTCTCTCAGGAGACGGCTATATCAGGCTCCTGTCAACAAGCACTTCTTGGCATCCACAATAGTGTCTGGGTTTGGTGAATGTTTATTTTAATATACATCAAAATCCTTAAAATTACTTGAAATGTCTAGTATTTATGATATCATCAGTATTACTGATATCACAAAAAAATCATTGTTATAGCTTAAAACTTTAAAGAAGAAATTTCTTTCCACTATAAAAACCCACATTGATTATGAGTATAGATAGATAACCTCTAGGCTTCTTTCAATGTTTTAGACTGTTAAATATTGGGAAATCTTAGACATATAACTGTAAAATTAATATATCCTGTGTGAATAAAAACTAAAGTATATGGGGTAAATTATTTAATTCTTTATATCTCAGATCATATGTGAAAATGACTGTTTGAGAATGGATTATATTGTATTGGAAAGCAATAAAACTTAACAAAGTTTCCAAAAAATCTAGGAGTTCTCTTTTTCCCCCCCCCAAAAGTTAGTTTACATCTGAACTTGCAGAATTTTTCTTGTCTAAATGCTGTTCATTCTGAGAAAACTAGTTGAACAGTATTCCTATATATTTCCTATATACTATAGTAGTTTAGTATCAGTATCTATTTCCATGGCTCTATAATATGTTGAAGTTACATAAGACTGATTAGACTGCCCCACCTGGGGATCCATCCCATAAATAACCACCAAACCCAGACACTATTGTGGATGCCAACAAGAGCCTGCTGACAGGATCCTGATATAGCTGTCTCCTGAGAGGCTCTGCCAGTGCCTGACAAATACAGAAATGGATGCTCACAGCCATCCACTGGACAGAGCACGGGTTCCCCAATGAAGGAGCTAGAGAAAGGACTCAAGGAGCTGAAGAGGTTTGCAGCCCCGTAGGAGGAACAATAATATGAACTAACTAGTATCTCCAGAGCTCTCAGGAACTAAACCACCAGCCAAAGAAAACACATGGTGGGACTCATGGCTGTAGCTGCATATGTAGCAGAGGATGGCCTGGTCGGTCATCAATGGGAGGAGAGGTCTTTGGTCCTGTGAAGGTTCTATGCCCCAGTATGGGGGAGTGCCAGGGCCAGAAAGCAGGAGTGGGTGGGTTGGTAAGCAGGGGGAGGAGGGAGGGATAGGGGATTTTTGGAGGGGAAACTAGGAAAGGGGATAATATTTGAAATGTAAATAGAGAAAATATCTAATAAAAATCAAAAAAGAGAAAATATCTAATAAAAAATAAAAAACAAACAAAAATCAGGATGTTTTTCAAGGCTTGGTGCAATTACTCTTAAAGCAATCTAAATTTTTTCATCATTTCTTTAAATTACAATATAATTACATCATTTTTTTACTTTCCTTTCCTCCCTGTCTTAGATACTTATCTATAGGTGTGATTAAAAAACCATGACCAAGGCAACTTATAAAAGAAAGGAATTAATTGGGATTTATAGTTTCCGAGGGTTAGAGTCCATGACTATCGTGGCGAGAAGCTTGAAAGTAGACAGGCTTGAATGGTACCTTAACAGTAGCTGAGGGCTGCTTACATCTTGATGCATAGGCATGAAGCAGTTAACTGGGAATGGTTTGGGCTTTTGAAACCTCAAATACCTACTCTCTAGTGACTCACTTCTTTCAAGCAGATCACATCTCCTAATCCTTCCCAAACAGTTCTACCAACTTGGGACCACTTATTAAACCATAGGAGCTTTCAGGGCCATTCTCATTCAAACCATCGTACTACCTCTAAACCCTCCCATATACCCCTCCTTGTACTCGTTCAAACTAATGACCTCTTTTTTCGCTGATTGTTGTTGCATGCATGTATGCATACATACATACATACATACATACATACATTTATCTAAAAAAGAGAGTTTTTTTAACAACTGAAAATATTTTACTAAATGTAAAACTCCATATGAGGAGCTAAGTAATAGAAGAATCCAGAAATTTGGTCTCTCAATTTAATTTAGAACCAAGCATTGTAGTCACAGGGCATAGACACTACTTTCTTCTGCAGTAAACAAACTCTTAAATGTAATTTCTAGCTTGGTGGTATGTAACCTGAAAGATTACATCAACAAACTGCTGCGAAACAAACTCCTTTATATCAAAATTTAATGTTCTTCTTGTCTTTGTTTGAGGGATTTTGCTTTTTGTTGTTTCTATTGTTGATGGGGTTCTTTTTTTCCCCAAAGAGGATATAGAGAGAAAGAACTATATAAATCAAGCTGTTCTTTATGAATCCAATTCAAGAAATCCTTAGGTGAGGTGTGATAGCAATGGTATTTATGATAAAGAAGCCATAAGTAGTAACTGTATAATGTGTATGGTGAGGTCTACATAGGAAAAAAGTACTAAAACATTGCTTTTTCAGATTTTCAATGAAAAGAATGCACTCCAAACTAAAATAAATAGACAAAGAACCTCTGGCAGATATACTATAAACATGTTAAAGTATTTCTACTTTTAAAACTTGAAATTGTGTTTGTTCATCAGGCTGTGGAGATAAATTCACCATGTATCTCTACAGAACTTGAAAAAGGCTCACATTATTTGGAGATTCATCAGTGCAGAAAATGTAAACTTCTCTCCATCTCCTTCAGGCTCACAGTTCTTATCAGGCTTAAAGAGAAATGAACTTGAGTAATAACTCTGTAAGAGATGTTTTCCAGGAGCTGGTTTCCAGGTCTCCTTAGTCCAGCTGCTACTGACTCACACAGGAAGTGGTATTAGGAGAAGGGAATCAGAGTAGCAGAGAGACAAAGCAAATCAACCAACCATTACCTTTTGTGCCAAGCAGAACAATGGCGTAACTACTGTGGTTCAAAACAGTCCCTCAATTCCACTCATTTATGCTGCTCCGGTTGGTAAGACCACCGGGAAACCTGTGAACCACTTTGGAACACACACTGAATCCATAGCACATCTCAGTTAATACTCCCTTCTGCTCAGCTAGAACAATGAAAAACACCAAGCAGTTTAATCTCCGGCAATAATTCCCTTTGTTAGGTTGAGAGGTTTTCCCCTGAATTAGGTTTTAAGATTGGATTTTCAAAATTAGTTGGCTCTTCTATGTATTGTAAAGCAGATGTAGGTGTGTTTTTAATGAAGCCTGTGTGCTCGTTACAGTTTTGCTGTTATTCCCGATTTTTTACTTTATCTGAAGTAAAATCAGTCTTTTGCTAGCGTACAATTGTAACTGAACTGCATAGTTGTTAACACTCTTGTCCCAATTTTCTTTACAGTTGTTAGAAATGCAAATAGGTTCTTTATATCATTCCGTAGAACTAAATTTGCTGAGAAAGTTTTTAAAAAGCTATATTGCATATTATTTTCTTATTTATGTAAATATTGAACATGTCAGTCATTTAAACACACTCTAATCTCAAATTCTTATAATAACAAACATAAGTGTATATTTGCATAATATTTAAAACATTTATGAGGTGCATCTACCTATATGTCTATGCAGAGAAGAATACTTGAGGGTGGGAATTATCTTCTCATTTTTTATGTTTGAACACAATGAACTACTAAGGCTGACCTCTGAAGAGTGTGACAGTGGCTTAGGACTGCATAAACCCAGAAAAAGAACATCAGTACAGAACACATATAAATTAATTACTTATAATCTCAAAAAATATTTAGAATACAAATTAAGATTTGTATTGTTTTCTTGTTCCCATGCAAAAGGGTATTATTTGAGAAATAATTTTCAGCTTACACAAATACTGTAAAATTTTACTTTAGTTCTTGATGGTTGTTACATTTCTGTTTTAAAACTAATTGTGATGATTGTACAACTCTATAGCCATACTTGAGTGCTAGTTGACTATATATTTCTCATGGTAAAATTATATTATGATCTAGTCAAAGTTGCTTTTTTAGTAAGAACAATTCTTACATTACTAGATGACCCAACATAATATTGTAAGCTATTTCTTTCTCTTTTCTTTTCTTTCCTTTCCTTTTCTTTTCTTTTTTCTTTTCTTTTCTTTCTTTTTTTTCTTTTCTTTTCTTTTTTCTTATTCAATATATAAGTCTTTTATTGTCCCCATAGAGCCCAAATTGTACTTGTAATCAAAATCTTGTTTCTGGAGCTGGAAACCTTAGGTCTTACCCATCAGCATGCTACAATGTTCCCTTTTCAGACACACAGATGTCATCCAAAGACTTTCTGATGTCCTTGTTTTTAACTGTTGTGACTTGCTATATCAGAGCTGCTGAGTTTGAAACAAGTTCAATATCATTTATTTAATTCAAGGAATAATTCATTCTTCTAGGCTTGAGAGACAGAACAAGCAACACCTGTCCTCATCAGGACCCTGCAGATGTAGTTTTCACCCAGAAATTTTAGATTTCAACCACAGACCCATTCTGAATAACGACATTGCACAGACCCATTCTGAATAACGACGTTGATGGGGAAGGGAGCATATGCAGACCTCATCTTGTAGTGGAAGCCCAGCGTAACACCCTTGATCATGTTCTGAACATGACTGCAGGTAGTTCTGACAGTGGCCAGTTCCTTTCTGTTACTCCACATTTCATCAGCCCAGAACCTCTTCTTTTTCTTGCCAAGGAGGCTTAGTTCTACATTGGTGTGATTGAAAACCCTCTGCAGAATTTCCCTGGGGCTCTTCACAATGGCTGTGCACCCCTTCAGAATGATGCTGACATCTTCTGGAATGTCTTACAGTCTGGTTGCTGAGAATGGTCTCCATTCCTGCAGTAGATGGGGCAAAGAACTGTAAGATATCTTTTAAAAATTGGTTTCAGAACATTCTTTTTTCTTTCATAATTGCGTAATAGGAAAAGACATTTCATATTGAAACACCTGTGTAAAAGTACAACTGTTCTAAAATGATTTATGAAACTCCCGAGTGGGTGAGTGTCTGACTCCAGTGACTTCTCTTGGGTTCTCTTCCTTCTGTTGGTCTGTCTTGTTCAACTTTGATATCATCATTTTTGTTTTATTTTGTTATTTTTTTAGAACAAAGATTTACTTTTTACTGACTTTTTTAAAATATAAAAGTCATGTTTTTAGTAATCTAAAAGCAGTATATTTTCCAATGCTAAAAATAATTTATATTAAATATTGAAAGCAAAAATTTAGTGAACCTATTGATTATTCAAGACAAAAAATAAACTTATAAAAATTGTAATATCAAAACTTTTAAATGGTTGCTATGTTAAATGATCCTTATCCATAAAAATAATGTTTGGGCATTATGATTCAAATGAATTAATACTCCTTACAATTTTTCCTGCTTTGGTTTTTGGTTTTTATGAAGTGAGAACTTTTTTTTTTTTTTTTTTTTTGACTGATTGAAATCCTCATGATGAACTAGGTGCTGCAACAGCTGCCCTCTTGGGTTTAGGTGTTGTTCCTTCACAGAATTCACATCCATGTTGGAATCTCTGCTAAAAAGTTTTAGGTGCCTCAGTCACCCAGTCCCGGTACTGTTTCATCTTTTAGCTTTGGCACTCCGGTGATACCTCCTCCTGAGCTTGGCAGGGAGGCACATTTGCCACAGGCCGACTTCTGAGAGCGGTAGGCCTCAGAGCCACAGAGGCAGCAAAACATGTGCATCCTATCGTGATGCTTTCTGAAGAATGATGTCCCTTTTGTCATCTTGCATCTAATTCAAGCTTTCATAAGCTACCTAAGCTTTATAAAATAATGGAACAAAACCCTAAGATTTTAAAACAAAACCTTAGAATCATAGATGAGCCAAAATGTTTAACCACATTCTTTTGGACAGTAAAAAGCATTTGAGGAAATCTGAATTCCAGCAATAACAAGTCTTTGGGCAATGTCTACTTTGATGGGCCAAGACGAAACTTAAAAATCAAGCAGGTTACTGGGCTTGGTGGCGCACGCCTTTAATCCCAGCACTCGCGGGGCAGAGGCTGGCGGATTTCTGAGTTCCAGGCCGGCCTGGTCTACAGATTAAGTTCCAGGACAGTCAGAGCTACACGGAGAAACCCTGTCTTGAAAAAACAAAAACAAAAACAAACAAACAAACAAACAAAAATCAAGCAGGTGAAGCCTTCTCTTCCACTGGAATTGAGGTGCAAAGCTAAATGTCTGTGAAAACCGACTTCTAAAACCCCTTGTTAGAATCTCCACAGTGACCAAAAATCCTCAGTCCGTCCATATCCTCTATTTACTTCCTGTACTTCACAGCCTGGACCTAGTGAAGAACTCAGGGCTCTTCCCCATGTCTTCTCAAATTTCCCAGTTTCAGAGACCAGAAAGATTGGAGACATTGGATCACCCAACCATCAGCTGTGGGTTACAAAGAGAAAGTTCTCCGAGGACTAGGTTGAAAGTGAGAAAGAAGTGGACATGACTAGGCAGTAATGAGACAGGAGAAAGCTGTACTGATGATGTTAACTCAAAAGTCTGTAACTGGGTGTGGTGGTGCATGTCTTTAATCCCAGCTCTGGAGAGGTAGAGGCAGGCGGATCTCTGAGAGTTCAAGGCCAGCCTGGTTTACCTAGTGAACTCCAGGACATTCAGAACCGAATGGTGACTCTTTCAGAATAAAATAAAATGAAAAAGATCTGTTAAAAAAACAACAAAAGAATATGCACTGGAGGGACCAGAGACAAGGCACTGTTCTAAGCATGTGTGGAAGGAAAATGGCAAAAGGTCCATAAAATTAAGATGAACTTTTCTATGTAGTTCAGGTGATATAAAAGCATAAACACTCAGCAGTTTTTAACTTGCAAAGGTGCCACTTGTATAGAGTTCACAACTATGAGTCCATGTATAAGTGACAGTATTTATGACGACAATATTATTATTATTAGACAATATATTTATAAAAGTGTTTATGGAACAATCTTCAGATTTTTTTCTCACCTTTAATTTGCATTGCTTATTCTGTTGGCCTTCTATGTTTCTTTCAAATAATTTTGGACAGATATGTGGGAATTGTGTACTGCGAGCCTTTGAAGACAAAACTCCTTACCTACTTTCTGTTCTAGTCTAGAACCCAGTGTTGTTCTGAATGGTTATAATTGGGAAGTGATATTGTTTCAACAACTACGTAATGCATTCTAACCTTTGTTAGGTTCTTATTGTTTAAAATAGGGAAAACAAAGAAAAAACCCAAAGGAAATACACGTACTATATGAAATACATTGGTTAAAAAAAATAGTGAGCTCCAAAACTATTAAATTATAGCTGCTCAATTAAGATAAATTGAAACCTGTGAAAAAAACTTAGCTTTTTCTTCTTCCTCCCTTCTTCCCTTCTTCCCTCCCTCCCTCCCTCCCTCCCTCCCTCCCTCCCTCCCTCCCTCCCTCCCTCCCTCCCTCCCTCCCTTCCTTCCTTCCTTCCTTCCCTTCCTCCCTCCTTCCTTTCTTCCTTTCTTCCTTTCTTTTCTTCTTCCTTCTTTTCTCTCTCCCTTCTTTCCTTTCATTTTCTTTGAACTTTTTAAACCAGGGTTTTACTTTGTAGCCCTAGTGGCCAGAATTTTACCTTGTAGTGCAAGTGGGCAACAAACTCATGAAAGTCCCCTCCTGCTTCATCCTCTTGACTCTGGGGATTTCAGGCATAACTAGAAATATTTTATTGTACCTGGCTTTAATGTTGTATCTTCATGTGAGTTGATCTTGTGAGAAACTGGCTTAACTAGCATAGTGGAGGTTCATATCAATAGAGCAGGTACCTTCAGTACTTCTGTGGGAACTGACTTCTAAAACCATGTGTTACGATGCTCACAGTAACCAAGAGAATGCTCAGTCAGCCCAGTTCCTGGATTTACCTTGCACTTCACAGCCTTGGCCTAGTGAGGACAGCAGGGTTCTTCTCCATGCCCTCTCAAATGTCTTGTCATTTAAGACAATAATGAAGTATTATTGGTGGTCAAGGATATCAAGAATGACTGAAAGGTTAATAGTGCATCTTGCCACAGCCTCACCTGTCAAAGGTGTCTGTTAAAATCAAGTTTGCATGTATTTTTAAGTTCAGTAATTGAGGCCAATAGCTCATAGATGGAATATGATCAAGTTTGATGTGACATTCCTGAGAGAATTGTGGTTTGCTTGAAGTTCTCACATTTGTAGGACTGAAAAAAAATGTCATACTATTGGTGGGAGTGGGGAATACACTCCAAATTTTTATCATCACAGAATGTGTGCCATTTATTTAGTATATATATATTCTTAAGTATGTATTATACATATATATTCTATATTTCTAAATACAACCTGCCCAGTCTATACAATGTTACTTGTATGTGTGTTTTCAAGGCTGACCATTTAGTATTGGACAGTCTGCTGATTGCTATTCCCTGGGGAAGGCTGTTTCTCCCTCCTCCCAGCATTCATTGTAATTCTTTGTGTATTGGAGATGGCTGCCTGAGCTTTCCCAGGTTCACTTTACCATGCCTATCATTGCTGTCTGTGTTCAGCTCACACTTGCGCAGTCTGGTTGGTGAGGTTTTATAGATCTACTTCTGAGATAGAAGATACACTGTCACAGAAAAACCCCTGAGAGTCTGGAGTAGGCATTGTTTGTAAATGTGTTCATTGTGACTGGGCTTCATAACTCTGCGTTTTGACTAGTTACAGTTTCTCCCTAATATTCTATTTCTCTCGCAAAGGAAAAGTTTCCCTGATGCGTGATAAAGACTATACTTATCTGTGGCTATAAGGACAAATATTTAGCATGTCAACTCACATCTGCCTTTGAGCACAGACTTTAGAATATTGACGGGGCAAATGACTCATTGTCTACATCAGTGTTCTCTAAGTTCTTTTTGATAAAGCACTAGCTTGACTAGCCAAATGCTTACAAAAAATAACTACATTTATGTCTAATATATATGTGCTTTACTTGAAATAATATATTGTAATGTTTATTTCTATTTCAAATTAGCAACAATATGTTATAGGCATTTTTGTACTAGAGATGCATAAAAGTTTTTGTTTTATCTTAAACAGTATAACTTCAGTATTTTCATAGTACTTTATTTATTATGAAAAAGGCAACATAGAAAGTATAGAGGAGAATATGAACAAATTTGGTGAAAATATTACATTCTTTAACGCAAGGAACTTGAATGGTTGTGGAGTTAGGAGCCACAGTAGATCTTGGACACATAAATGTAGGTATAGATTCTCATACACATGTTAAGGGAGGACTTTATATTCTTTTGGTGTACATATAGGTTTTTCCACTCATATTAACATAATCTATGCATTTGATATTAATAAATACTTGAATGATTTGGCTTAATAATTTTGAGATAGTTATTAGTATTTTTACTTTAAATTTGTTTTTTATTTCTATTGTAATGACTATCACTTCTGAATTAAATAATTCTCAGAGACAAGCAGCTCCAAACAGAAGCATGCCATTGCACACTCTTCAAATCACAAGGCTAGGTTTTTCGAGCTCACCTCAAATTATGAAAAGAATTTTTAAATTCATTTGTACTAGCCTGATGAGTACTGTCTTTAGGTGCATTTTATTCATAGAAAATGTATAGTGACTTATCAATTTTGTAACTGTTAATTGAAACTAAATAAAATACCCGACACAGGTAGTTACCTATTTACTGCATGGAAATGTGATAAAAGCACCAAATGTCTGAGGACTTCTGCATTGCTGCTAGTCCTCACCAACCCATGGATACCCTCTACACACGTGGTCCACAGCCCCAAGTGAACTTCTGATACAGGAGAGAGTGAAGACAGAGATGCCAATTACATGTGAAAATATTAGTAAAGTATAATAGACTTGGTGTAAATGTAAACACAGCTTGAAATTTGAAATTTCATCTTATTCCTAGAGGGACCTAGTTTATTCTGGTGCATGAAGCTAATAGGGCTACAGTGACTGACAAGACAATCTAGTAAATAAAAGCCATTTTTTTTCTTTATAAAATTATGCCTTTCCTCCCTTAAGTGTTGATTTCCTCCATTTTCATGAACTTGGCTTTTTTTTTTTTTTTAGGTTTTTGTTTCTAACATTGATGTGTGTCTGTGTGTGTGTGTGTGTGTGTGTGTGTGTGTGTGTGTGTGTGTGTGTGTGTGAGTGTGTACCTGTGTGTACACATGCACGTGCATATGGGTGCAGTGTCTGCTGAGTTCAGAAGAGGACATCTAGTCCCCTGGAGCTGGAGTTACAAATTATTGTGAACCATTTGGTGTGGGTGTTGGGAAATGAACTTAATTCCTCTAGAAAAGTAACAAGTACTCTCAATTGCTGAGTCATCTCTCCAGCCCCAATTGAATATTGTGGATATGTTTATACTCCCCCCTACATACACACAGACACAAATACATACATATACACATATACACAGATATGTAAATATATACACACATTTATAAACACATACAACACATATACTCACACACATATTTGCTCACATACACACATGTATACACACGTACATATTTATGCACATGCACACATATACACACATACATACATATACAAACACATACACATATACACACGTACAGTCACATACACACATAAATACATAAATACACACATCACATATATACACATGATATATACAAACATACATATACATACAAACATACAGCCAAATATATATATATATATATATATATATATATATATATATATATATATATATATAAATATATATATATATATAAATATATATATGTATATGTACATGTACTTGTACATATACATACATACACACACACATACAAGCAAATATACATATACATACATACACACACAAAATATACACACATCCACACATAAACACATACATTCTAAAAATCCAAAACAAATCAAATATAAAATAGGTTTTTATTTGCCACATTCACAAATATATTAAATGTATAATTTCAGAAAATATGCTTATTTCCCTAGGTGCTATTTTTTCAAAATCCACTTGTTTTTCATATAAAATCAGAATTTTAGTTCCGTGATTTTTAAGGAAGTATTACTTCATACAATAGTAAATTTCAAGCCTATGGCATTTTCTACATTTCATTGAGAAATACATTTGTTTATAATTTTACCACCATATTAAATGTCATATAGTATATATCACTGCTATAATCATCCCTAACATTATTCTTAATTTGCAAATGGTAACGAGATAAAATAATAACATCTCCAGTTATTAAAGGTTAAATATTTTACTCCTGACTTGTTCATCTACACATTTTTCTACAAAAGCAATTCAACAATCATCCTCATTAAATATTTAATTCCTGTAAGTTATTTTCAATTGCTTCCATGTTCATTCATGACAATTTCTAATTAATTTTAAATGCCATTTAATAGCCATTGTCCAAAAAATATAGATGAATTCATGACATGGTTTTATTGTATAAAGAGTAGTCTATGTAAACTCTCAAATTAAATTTACACTGCAGTCAAAACTCATTTGATGTTTGCATTTTCTATTTTGTAGACAAGATAGTCTCAAAAGGCAATGGAGGCTAAAGATGTGTTGGATAACTCTATAAGAACAGTCTCAAGGCTCCTGTCATCTTAGCTATCTAAATTACTTCAACGAGACTCAAGAGAATTTAAAGGGGAGAAATTACATGACAAACAATTATATTCTAACACTCTATTTATAACAATGCCCTTTCAGATTATTGTTCCTGTAGACTGACACATCACTGTAATCCCAGGGATGAATCAGGGGACCTAGAGTTAGATCATGCACAGCTTGTAGGCAAAGAAAAAAAAAAAACGAACTAAGAGCTGACATTCAGGAAATATAGAGGGACTGAAGTATAAATTCAGCTGGGATGAGCTTAATATATCAATGTCAATAACAACGGTGAACACATCACAAGAATACATGCATATTAATTGAAAATAATTCAGATTAAATCACTGCTGTTTGACATTTTGAGATAGGCACTTTATCTTTTCAAGAAAAAGAACACTATAAAATCTTTAATCTGAAAACACATCTTAATTGCATGTTAGCACCTCCTAATTGCTTCCATATTATATTAAACATTTTGCTAATTACTAGCCTGATCATGGTGTAAATAGCTTGAGGCAAGAGCTCACATTTAGCGGAAGAGTACCAGGCACAGGAGGGCCAGAAGCAAGTTCAGCACTCAGTGGATTCGTGTACTTGTGTCTTCTTCTGGGGCCACCAACCTTTAATTCAGATCTCTGGTGAATAGAGAGACAAAGAGGCTGTGCACAGTTGAGATCTGTTTCATGCATCTGCTAAGTTCTATCTAATCCTGTACTCAAGAAAGGTAGTCTTAATATTAAGGATAAACTTAGACATGCTTGTAAGTCTGACTTTAAGATTTGAAAAGACTCACCAAAGCATGACAATTACACGTAATATTCTTATTTATTTTCATGATCATTGTTATTGTGATGCTGATAGTTAACTCCACAACTTTGCTTATGGTTGGGAAATTATCTACAATGAACTATGTCCGCAGCCCTGCATGGGATTTTAGCCTACATCTGGAGATTTTATTAGGCTAAAGATTCATACTCTTTTCTATATGGGATCTTTGACATATAGATGTATAAAAAGTTTTGTATCCATTAGTCATCTACCTATTTGTCTTTTCATCATTAATTTATATCTATGTAAGAATTTTGTATTTCCTGGAGGTATTGAATAATATAGAATACCTAAAATGCCTGTGGCCATAGGATTAATTCTCCTTAGAGAACAAATAATTAGCCAAAATAGACCAAAAATTTATAGTCAAAATATATGCAAAAAAGGCTTTGGTGGTAATAATGAAGTGGCATTTAATTTTTATCATGGTTTATCGATTTATTTAGTGTAAGTGTGTGGTGTGGTTCTGTATGCATCGTGGTGTATGTGTGGAGGACGGAAGATAGATTGCCAGAGTTTGTTCTCTCCTTTCATCATGTGGGATGTGCAGCTTGAACTAGGGTCTGCCATGTTTGGACACAAGCACTGTTTACTTGGTGAGCCATCTTGCCAGCCCTGAAGTGGTGTTTTCCCATAGTATACTTAATACTGAATGTTTTGCAAGGATTAAGGAAATTAAGTTAAAGTTTCCACGGTGTTTTTCAGGAAAGAAATTTAAACAGTAAAATGTTCCAAGCTTTTTAGAATACTCTCTTCTCAGACTATTTATTAAGAAATTCATAATAAAAAAAAGACCATGCTTTAGGAAGTTGTACATGACTGTCTTCATAATATATTATTGTTTGGATTTGTTACAAAAATTATACAATAGAACAATATGCCCCTGATGATAAATCTTTGAGATATTTACCAACATTCCACCTACTCTTTCCCAATCTGAAGCTGATTTTGGTGAGATTTCTAATGTGTTGCTATCATATGTTGAAGCTCTAACTTTTGAGATTTAGCCTTCAGAGAAAAAAATTAAAATTAAATGAGGTCTTCATAGTGGGACTTTAATATGACAAGACACATGAATTTGCAATGGAGGGAAACTGATAAAGCTAGAGTATGAGGAGCAACAAGTGAGACCTCAGGGGTAGACATTGTGTTCAGTATGGAAAAGGCTCTGACTTTCATCCCCAGAACCCCAGAAAACAAGGAAGAGATATCAGAAACCAGATGTCTCTACCTTGTTTGCTTCTTGCCTTCATGTATTCACAGAAGAAAGTGCATGTATGTAAGAATAGAACATGACATCAAATATAAATATAAGAAAAGAGATCTCATCAGAAGAAGTAAAGACCTGGGGATCCATCCCCAAAACAGCCACCAAACCCAGACACTATTGCATATGCCAGCAAGATTTTGCTGACAGGACCCTGATATAGCTGTCTCTTGTGAGGCTATGCCAGTGCCTGGCAGATACAGAGGTGGATGCTCACAGTCATCTATTGGATGGAACACAGGGCCCCCAATGGAGGAGCTAGAGAAAGCACCCAAGGAGCTGAAGGGGTCCACAGCCCTATAGGAGGAACAACAATATGAACTAACCAGCATGTCCAGAGCTGTGTCTCTAGCTGCATATGTAGCAAAAGATGGTCTACTCACCATCATTGAGAGGAGAGGTCCTTGGTCTTGTGAAGATTATATGCCCCAGTACAGGGGAATGCCAGGGCCAGGAAGAGAGAGTGGGTGGTTTGGGGAGCAGGGTGGGGGTAAGGTATAGGGGACTTTCACGATAGCATTTGAAATGTAAATAAAGAAAATATCAGAAGAAGAAGAAGAAGAAGAAGAAGAAGAAGAAGAAGAAGAAGAAGAAGAAGAAGAAGAAGAAGAAGAAGAAGAAGCAAACACCCAGTACAAGTTGATCTTGGACCTTTAGCTTTCAGAAAAACACATTAGTATAATTTAAGATAGCCTGTGGTACTTTGTCATGGCACCCCAAGCAGACTAGCACAACAACGTTTAGCGGAAATACTGCACTCATGAAGTAAGCTATTTGTTTCAAAGCCAAGCAAAGGATTTTTGTTACCTTGGCAGAGCCTACCCTATTTTCGCTGATATGGAGCTGTTTTTTCTGTATCTACATGTTCATTTCAAAAAATGTTTGTTGTATAATAAAGAAATATATTTTAATATGAAAAAGGAAATGATTTTATCATCAGTAAAGAGTTATGAGGAATAAAGTAGTTTGCTTTCTAATGTATAATACTGAAATAAGTAACATAATCATCGAAATTCCTTAACTTATTTATCCCCAATTTTTTGCTTCTAAATTGGTCTTTCTCTTTCTTCCTTGTCTGTCTCTTTTTTAGTAAAAAGGGTATAATCCATCAGAACTTTGCTATGAATTCAATTTTTTATTTTAATCATGATTATTTACATAATTGTCTAAAACTTTATGAAGATGTTTTAAATGCTTCTGTGAATTATTTTTATATTGATTTTTGTGCTACTCCGTGTAGATTGTTTTTAAGCATCCAGAAGGCACATCATCTTCAATTTCAGAAAAAGAAATATGAAAAAGTATGCAAAACTCTAGAATAAAATTTAGTGGCCCCCCCATCCAACTAATATTTATATGTTTTTTCATGTATTATACAATCTTATCTCTTCAGTTATAGTTGTACATTATTTTATTTTTAAAACATTTTATTAAACAGGTGGCATCTTTATTTACTTTTATCTGTAATACTGATATTATAGAAGACTATGTGACAGTTTTTACATTTTTGCCAGTTTGTGCATACTTCACTGTTTTTTTTTCCATGTCACTAAATATTATGTATCCCTATGGTCTTAAGATGTGATTTCTGTATTTATTCAAGTATTTATTCGGTGCTTCTTTTACACTACCACTCTGATATGTTCTGTATCCATCTCTACTTTAAGTTTTCCTTTTGTTTCTTTTTTTCATTTTCATAAAATAATGTTCATTAAGATATTCTGCAGTCCTCTGAAACTTAATGTTTGATAGTAAGTACTTGGTGAAACAAACAATGATTCATAAATATTTTGAATTCCTGTTCATATGCTGTGGTGGCTTGTATGTGCTTGGCTCAGGGAGTAGCATCATTAGGAAGTGTGGCCTTGTTGGAATAGGTATGGACTTGTTGGAGGAAGTGTGTCAATGAGGGGTCTAGCTTTGAGATCCTTCTCTAGCTGCCTGAGAATGTCAATCTTCTCCTGTTTGCCTTCTGAACAAGATATAGAACTCTTGGCTCCTCCAGCACTACATCTACTTGGGTGCTACCATGCCTCCTGTAATGACGATAATGAACTGAACTTCTGAATCTGTAAGCCAGTCTCAATTAAATGTTGTCCTTTATAAAAGTTGCCTTGTTCATGGTGTCTCCTCACCAATGAAAACCCTAAGACAGATACACTAATTTTTCCTTTAGTATATTTGAAATAATTATGCGAGCCTTTCTCATATATTAAAAAGTATAGGTAATTTCTACTGAGTAAGAGGTAAATTTGCCTTTTCACTACTGGAATTTACTGAATGTTGGATAGAGTTTCATTTAATATATTAATTGGGCTGCTTCTTTTTATCATAGGATTTATAACAATTACTTGTGTATGTTGCTCCCACTGCATTCAAATTTAATATGAATAAATAGTAATCCATGATAAACATGATCTTAAGAAGTAAAGTATAAAGTATTAATCATGTTTCTGCTATACAAATACAAGTATTCATATTTATGTACATATTTATGTTATATTTTAACAGAAAGTATATTGCTATGTATATATAGTGCAGAGTGTGTCCTTCTTAGCAGATGAATTCTCCTTGTACAATATTGATTAGTTTATTATTCCTGTGTAGATATTATTTGTCATTTCTCCTGCTCCATTTTCTAAAACCTAATGCTGTTGTTTTTATTCACCCCTAAATCCCCCTACTGACTCCCAGATCTATACACAGCTACCCTTTTCCCCCAACTTCAGTGAGCTACCAACTATACATTGTGTTGGCTATACATTCTTATATACTCTGGGTACACAAGAGTAGTCTCACCCACCCAGAAGTTATCGACCATCTGTAGCTCCTCAGTAAAACATAGTGATCCACAAACATCTTTCCACTCCATCATAGAATAGCTGACTGGCTTAATCTTATGTGAACCACTGCAGCTTCTGTCAATCCATTAGTTCAACTACTTTGCCACATTCCGATGACACTGTTTCGCTTTGTCTCCCTTGACATCCAGCTCTTACAATTTTTCTACCAACTCCTCTATGATGGTTTCTGAGCCTTGAGGGAGGATACAATATAAATGTCCTACTTGTGACTGAGCACTTATTAATACTCATTCTCTGAACTTTGACAAGGTGTGACTTTCTGCATTAACCACCTTCCTTTGCACACACACACACACACACACACACACACACACACACACACACACACTTTTCTAATGAAGTCTGAGACCTACATTAATCTATGGGTAGAGATATATACATTAAAATGGCATTTGATACTATGAGCATTTAGTAGGATAATAGTAGTAAGTTAGCCCCATAGAGACTGTGGGATTTGAAACTGTAGGATTTTGGCATAACACATACAAGGCATGTATTTCCTCTTGTGATATGTCTCTTAAATCCAATCAGAGTATAGTTTACCCCCTGCATAATATTCACGCCAGCCACTATTGGTCTATAAGCATATCTTGACATGAGAGTCATTATTGCAATTTACAAGGTTTCTTTATTCCATTTAATTTCACACACAGTGAAGATGAGGCAATGAAAATGTAAGTACTTAAAAGTCATTCAACATTATATAACATATTTATTAATATATATTTAAAAGAAAATTTTTAAATGTAAAAAGGAAGAATTCAGGTCCATTGAAGGATTTAATCACACATTCTTTTATTTGGTTTATAGTTTCCATATACAGAGATCTGAGCCAATGTTTTCTCTTATATTTATACAATTTATAAAGAAGTTGTTTAACTTGTCTAGAAGCAATAATATTCAGATAAAGACTTGAAGAAGACAAATACGGCAATATGCATAAAAAGACTTTAGCAATGACCAGAAGTGATAGCTGCATTAGCTCCCTCTCTCTCTCTCTCTCTCTCTCTCTCTCTCTCTCTCTCTCTCTCTCTCTCTCTCTCTCTCTCTCTCTCTCTCACACACACACACACACACACACACACACACCACACCACATACCACACCACACCACACCATACCACACCAAACCACACGATGTGTTCTTTGTTTCAAGATTTAATTGTGGGCCTTTATTAGTGGTAGTTTTGTTGACCTCTGTGAGTTACTCCACATCTTGGCCACCATATTTTGTTTTCGTAAAGGTTTGTACTTAAGTTAGCATGTCAAACAGCTTGACTTTGCTTTAAACCTACAGTGAAATTTTATCACATGTTAAAACAATGTAATTGCTGTATTTTTCTTTAATTAATAATTTCTCTTTCTTCATAAATTAGAATTTAATGGTTCTAAAATACTGTTTTCAGTATGTGACTCCTTCTTTTAAAAGTTAGAGGTTCCTCATTATACTCCAGGGAAGCACAATTTTCCCAGGCCACCCAAGCTTGTAGGAAAATAAAAGGCATATCACTAGCATTTATATAATCACTCTACCTTCTTCCCTCAGTTGCATTGTACAAGAATCTGGCATCTTGGAAAGTACACATTTATTCAATATCTCTAAGAGTTATCAGGGAGCATTTCACTTTGGCACATAAGTTCATCCCCATGGTGTGTGTGGGCTCTCTGCTCTGATTAGTGGGTCTCTATCTACAATTGTTTTTCTAAGGCTATGAATTCATATATTCCCTGCGCATTACATGGCATCAGAAGTTGTGATTATAAACCACAGTCTCATTTTCAGTTTAACCCTGATCATCATTCAGTTATTTCCCCAGTTCCATGTGCCTCTCCTTCTGTTTACCCTAAGGTAGTGTCTTTCTTTGATGCTGATATGTGTTTCTTGAAGACATCAAAAAGATGGATCCTGCTTTTTTGTTGTTATTGGGTTTTTTTGTTTTGTTTTGTTTTGGTTTTGTTTTTGTTTTCTTGCCTCAAGTTTATTTGTAAAAGCAGCATAGGACACTGGCCATCTACAAACAGTGTGTATGTAGGTGTGTCACAGCAGTCTGTCTGCCTTCACATTGGCAGGAATCTTTTCCATGAGGTCTGAGTACCTTTGGGGAGCTTGAGCTGGAGCTGAAACCTGGGCCTTAGCTGGAGCTTTGGCCTCTGCCTTGGTTTGAACCTTGGGCTTGGGTAGGCAGAACCTGGGACCCTTGACCATGTAGCTTTGAATTTACTTCCCAAGCTTGGGGTGAGTGATGAAAGTCAGATGGCTGAGTTTGCGGCTGTCATAGCCACAGTAGGTTCATATGTACAACTTTGTTACTATTTCTGGAAAACAGTTTTCTTGTAGTAACTCACCCACTGCCTCTGAAACTTGCAGTTTTTTACTTTCTGTCAATGAGCTCCAAATCTTGAGGAAATGGGTATGATAAAGATGCCCCCTTTAGAGCTGAGAATTGCCCAGTCTTTTATTCTCACATCTTGATCAGTTGCCTGTCTCTGAGTTAACCACCATCATCTACAAAAACAAGTTGCTCCGATTAGATTTGAGTGATGCCCTTATCTATAGGTATAAAGGTAAGTCAGTAGGAGTTTGCTTTTTTGATTATTAAAACTATGTTGATTTAGCAGAATTATCATGGTATATTTTCACCAGGAGTCACATGCTAGATTTTCATTTCTTTGTGTTAACTGCTGATACCTAGAGATACTCTCTACCTGGGAACCCAGTGTTCACAGCAGCTTGGGGAGCAGATTAGCTCAGATTTGCTGAGCTCTCATCAGAGATGCTTCTTCCTGCAGTAGAAGAGAGCAAACACAGAGGTCACCCTGACTGGACAATGCACAGAGAATGAGGGAGCTTGAGATACCTCATTCTAAATGGGATGATGTCTCCATCAAATGTCTCCCCTTGGGGCTCAGGAGACTTTGAGGAAGAGGAGGCAGAAAGAGTGTAAGAACCAGTGGTAGTAGAAGACACCAAGGAAACAAAGCCTTCTAGACACATCAGGACTAACCCATATATGAACTCACAGAGACTGTGAGTTCAAGGGTCCCAGGTTCAAGAGACAAGTGTGAACAAGGGTCCCAGGTTCTGCCTACCCAAGCCCAAGGTTCAAACCAAGGCAGAGGCCAAAGCTCCAGCTAAGGCCCAGGTTTCAGCTCCAGCTCAAGCTCCCCAAAGGTACTCAGACCTCATGGAAAAGATTCCTGCCAATGTGAAGGCAGACAGACTGCTGTGACACACCTACGTACACACTGTTTGTAGATGGCCAGTGTCCTATGCTGCTGTCACACAGGGCCAGCACAGGGCCAAGCCAGATGGGGAATTGGACATGATCTCCCCATGCTAACCCAAAACTATCTCTGAAGAATAGCCACTTGCAAAGGAAAAAAATAGTTTTTTCCAATGGTGTCTCACTGGGCAGACCAATCACACTTAAGGGAGACCCTGTACCTACCTGCAGACTTCCAACTCAAAACTAACACTCACAATTCAAAACATGACATTTTTGAAATTTTTTTTCCCATAAAGCTTTGTCTAGACTTTTTATTACGTTTTTGGTGTTTTGCTTATATATTATGGGTTCTGATTTTCTCTTTATGTGATCTCTCTCTCTCTCTCTCTCTCTCTCTCTCTCTCTCTCTGTGTGTGTGTGTGTGTGTGTGTGTGTGTATGTGTGTCTCTGTGTGTCTATCATGTGTGTGTCTGTGTATACATGTGGATTCATATGTGTATCTGCATGTGCAATCTGTGTGTATGTGTGTGTGTATTTATGTGTCTCTGAGTGTGTGTGCATGTATGTGTTCATCGGTGTGTTTCTCTGAGTGTATGTGTTCCTTGTGGTCTTTGTTTTGTTTTCTCTGTTTGTATGTTTGTTTTATTCTATTCTGTTTTTTTCAACTTTTATTTGCCTTTTTGTTTGCTAAAGAGAGAGAAAGAAAGAAGACATGGGGTGGGATGGGTATGGAGAAGGGGGGAATCTGAGAGGATACAAGGGAGGGAAAACCATCTTCAGAATGTATCATATGATTAAAAAATCGATCTTCAGTAAAAAGATAGATAAATAAAAATGACATTTAAAAGACAAGAAATTCACTTTTGTAAAGATTAAAGGAAAAGTTGTTCATAGAAAAATGCTCAAGTAAAGGTGTGAAGGCTTCAAAAGGTGAGTGTGCTTGGATATCAGAGAGGCAGTTAGCCTGTGGTATGGGGAGTTCTGGATTCGGGCACACACATCACATCCACTCTTTCCTAATTGGGCGGTAACCAGGTGGGATTAATGATCACTTATTGGATTATACAACATCTATGACACATGAGCCTAAAACAGGACAGAATGACAATATGTTTTTGAATTAAGCTGCTCTTGTTCACTAAAATAATTTTCTGAAAAGGTTTATTTTCTTTAAAATTTATATCACCAGTTTTCCTAAAAAGTATTGATCTGTTGATTTCTATTGTGATTTAAAAATGGCATGATACATCACTTGTCAACAAAATTATTCTCATTTCCAAAGACAATATAAGAAAATTGATGACACTGAATATACATACAGAATAACAAGTCAACAAATTTGAAGAAACAATGGAAAATCTAAATAGCATAGAAAAAGGCAGAAGCCATTATGCTTCATGGAAACTAAGACTGAATTAAGTATTTGGACAACTAGAAGTTGAGTTCCTGATTCAAGAGTGAAGAATGAAGATGGGTTATGAGACACTTATTTGAGCAAGAGAGTATCTCTTTTTATTTAGATGTAAAACCCCAAATCTAAAAGTCATGTACTTTGAAACTGTTTTAATGGTTTTACTTATTTCATTATTTTAGGATAAATTTCACAAGAGGGATTAATCATACGAGTCATAATTAAAAGATAATGAATAATATATAGCATGCTGCCCCCTCTCTTCTTGTCTTTGTTTTCATTTTAATAGGTAATATAAAATTTTTTTCATATTTCCAACAGAGATCCTAGATGCAAGTTGTAGCATAATTTTAAAATCAAATTATTATATGCAATCCTATGAAGGTAATTTTGTGGAAAGCCATGATAATAAGATATGGATTTTTAGCTTTCTGATGTTGTATTATAATGACTAGGGTGTAGATAGCAAATAATTATATCTCATAAAATTGGATACAAAGACATAAGTGAAATACATTTAATTTCTTTTTCTGTGAACAAAAGACTTTTTGTGAGCATATTATAAAACTTTTGCTAGATCTTTAAAAGTATGATAAAACTTACTCATTACAAGCTTAATATTTGTACTTTCTCTGAGTTAACACCTTCATACCAATTACTATAAAGAGGATAAAATAGCTTTTATAACCTTTGTACAACACCAAGATTTTTTTAAATATGCGTTTTAAATGATTAAAAGCAACTGCTATCTTCACACAGAATAAATCAGTTTTGTAAATGTTTAGGTTTTTGCATTACAAGTCAAGGACTTTTGTTGTGTTTGTGACTAGCTGGGGATTCTTGGATATGGAAAGATAAATGAAGTAATGAATTATATATTTTATTAGGAGTCTTTTATTAATCATTTATTCATTTACATTTCAAATGATATCCCTTTCCTGGCTACCCCTCCACAAACCTCCAACCCCCTCTCTCTTCTTCCCCCTCCTCTTTGTCTCTTTGAGGGTGCTCCTACATCTAATCACCCACTTCTATCTCACCGCTCTAGCATCCCCCTACACTTGGGCATCAAGCCTGTGCAGGACCAAGGGCCTCCCCTTCTATTGATGTCAGATAAGGCCATTCTCTGCTACATATGATCCCTCCATGTACAATCTTTTGTTGGTAGTTTATTCTCTAGGAGCTCTGGGTGATCTGCTTAGTTAGTTGGTATTGTTCTTCCAATGGGATTGCAATCCCCTCCAACTCCTTCAGTCCTTCCCCTAACTCTTCTGTTGGGGTTCCCGGGCTCAGTCCAATGGTTGGCCATGAGCCTTCACATCTGTATTGGTCAGGCGCTGGCAGAGCCTCTCAGGGAACAGCCATTCCAGGTTCCTGTTGGCAAGTGCTTCTTGGCATCAGTAATAGTGTCTGGGTTTTGGTGTTTGCAGACGGGATGAATCCCTAGGTATACCGGTCTCTGGATGGCCTTTCCTTCAGTCTGTTTCATTTTTTGTCCCTGTCTTTCCTTTGGACAGGAACATTTCTGGGTTAACAATTTTGAGATGGGTGGGTGGCCCCATACCTCAACTGGGGGCTGTGACTATCTAATAGAAGTATTCTCTACAGGTTTTTTATCCCCTTTGCTGAGTATTTAGGCTAAAGACATCCCCATTGGGTCCTGGGAGCCTCTTGCTACCCCCTTTCTAGTGACACCCCCAGGTTCCTCATCCCCCACTGCTACACATTTCTATTTGATTTCCTGACGCTCTGTACTTCTCATCTGTCCTTCCCAACACCTGATCCTGCCCCTCCTTTTACTTTTCCCCTCCTCTCTCTCTCCCAAGTCCCTTCTTGTTTCTACCACCTGGGATTATTTTATTTCTCCTTCTATGTAGGATTGAAACATCCACACTTTGGTCTTCCTTCTTCTTAAGCTCCATATGGTTTGTGGGTTGTATCAGAGTTTTATGTTTTCGGAGAGAGGTCATTCAAAGGATGTAGTTGCTCTGTGATGGTTTGTGAACTTCAGCTTCATCTCTATAGACACCCTCTGAATCAGCGTGGTAGTCATGCTGACTAACCTTTCTAAACTTCACTTTTCCTGTCTGAAAATGGACAAAAACTGACATTAATGTCACAAGCATTCATGGACCCGAAGAAAATCTAAGTAATTTGATCAAGGTTAGTACTGAATAAACAAGAATCTCTAGATAAAAGGAAAACAACAATGGTTTTATATTTGTTTGTTTATTGCTTCTGTTTTATTAAGGCAGGAACTGAATATGTAGCTCATATTGCCTTACAATTAATGATCCTTCATTATCTTCTTTCCAAGTGCTGAAATTACTGCCCTTCATGGCAACAAATGATTTTATAGATAGTATATTCAACTGTTAAGCCCCAAGGAGTCATGGTTATCAATATCTCCCTGGTTTAAATGCGCCCTTAAAAGAGGGAATATTATCTGTCTACTGACACTCCTTTCACCCTTTTTCCAATTTGGGCAGAGACTCTTTAGTGAAGATCTGGAAATCTGTTCTAGATGTTTCTTCTAAACACTCCCTATTCTCCCTTTGTTTATTTTCCCGGTCCTGGGCTATAGGCACTTTGCCCTACTTATTCCTCCTAGACTTCTATTCCATGGGTCACAGGAGCCTTCTTGCACAAGGGTTCTTCCTAAGTTCTAACCTTGGACTTACTTGACTGTTAATGTTCTGAGTCTTAAATCAACCTTCCTGGCACTTGTTTTCTCCTTCTCTATTGATCTTCTCCTGTCTTTCTTTTTCCTGCTGTTTTTATTTTAAACAAAGAAAGCTAATTTCTCTGTCCGATATACCTGTAATTTTATTTATTTTTATCTTTTATTTGTTCATGTGTGTGCACATTGACACTAGGCATCTACCTCAATTGTACTTACTCTACCTTAGTTTCTGAGTCTAGGTCTCTCTCTGCACCTGGAGTTCTCAGATTCAGGGAGAACGGTTGGTCAGGAAGAGCCAGGGAATCTCAGGTCTGTACTTAGCACTGGGATTACAGGCATGGCGCCACCTTTTCCTTAGTGCTGATGATTGAACTGAGGTTGTAGCACATACTTGTGAGTCAAAACTACCAACTGAGCACATATTCCCATACTTATCATTTCAGGTAGGAATTATATTGTTTATGTCTTTTATTCTTTTCCTGTTTATTTACTAGGGTAGATATGTCTTAATTTAATTTAAGTTGATATGGATAAATACTGACCAAAAGCATCTTGGGAATGAGAGGGCTGACTTGGTTTACAGGTTATAGTTTCTCATTGAAAGATGCCAAGTTGAATCCTGCAGGTAGGACTTCAGTAGAGACAATGCTCCTTATTTGTTTGATCCCCACACTTTCTCAGTGTCTTTTTGATAACCCAGGACCACTTCCTACAGTCCAGGACTAGCACTACCCATAGTGAGCTGGTCCTTCCCACATCAGTCATGAGCCATGAAAATGCTCCACAGACTTTCTTACAGATCACTCTGATGGAAGTTGCTTCTCAGTTGAAGTTCCCTCTTGCCAGATTATGCTGACTTGTGTAATGTTGACAAAGTAACCTAGGACAGAAAGGGGTCTGGAAGTGAGAATGACGACAAGTGATAATAACCATATTCTTTCTTCTGAACCATATTCAAAGCTGTATTCAAACCTCACTAGTCCATGTGAATTTCCCCAACTGTTGCTAAATATGAATTCAATGGGTGCATAAACTTAAAGCAAAATTAAATCTAAAGTCAGAAGCCATTACTCTTTTACTTTGTCACTCCAGGAGACTTCACTTCCCCAATGTTTATTTATTCCTAACCAATGTGTGAAAACTTAAAAAGGTTACACGGAAAACATGAGGTTCCAATATAATAAAATGCATGGAGCATAACGCTAGTCAGTGCCTTTCCTAATACACAGTATCTTTCATAAACGGTCATCTCAATCCCATATCAGAAAGTTTCGCCATGCATTTTCTACATTATACGATATGCAAATACAAATCATTTATTTTTAAAAACTAAAATTCAAGTCTTAAAAATGAATTCCATGAGAATTAATTCATGAGACCATCTGTGATTTTCTGAAAAATGAGCTATATTTCAATTTCATTTAGCATTCATTAAGGTTATGTGATATAATTTCGTTGCTGTTATGCTTCAAGGGTCTTTTCTGGAGTCTGATTATATTAATCTGAAAATGATAAGGACTGGTGTGTAGGTGTACCAAATACACATGTTAAAATCTTTAATTTCCTTTATTTTTGAAAAGTTGCTGTAAGATGGTAAAAATGATTTAAATATATCTGAGTATTTTGGGTGAAAGGGTTATGAAGAGATGGAAGGAAAATTAAAGTTCTTACATTTTAAGTAGAATGTTATTACCATTTAAATTTTATAAGATAAATACACAAATGAGTTTTTGTTTTTATTCAAATGTACATAGGATAAATAAAATTTAGTGACGACCCCTAGTTTTACTGTTCATTGTCAAAACTCACCATATAACAAATCTAGCTTCATACATTTTCTCATTGTTGAAAAAGTCAAAAACAAGAAAGACATGAAAGGAGAAGGAAAAAGTAAGAAGATAAAAGTGTAAAACTGAGCCAGTGAGATGGCATCTTGCTATGTGAGTTCAATCCCTGGAACCCACAGGTGGAATGAACTGAATGCCTCAATTGTTGCCAGCGTACACACTCTGTGCCACATACACATATCAGTCACTCAGTAAATAAACAAATAAATATAAAAAATAAAGTAATGCCAAACATAAAACAGTGCTGCCATAAACATACATCCTCTTAGCTCGTGAGTTGGAAACACTAGCTGGATATTTCTGGGTAGGCACATCACATAAAGCTGCAGATAAGAATTTGCTCAGTCTGCAGGTCTCTGAAGTACGGTCAGGGCTAGAGGATATCTTCCAAAGTGTTTCTCTCATCTTCCTGGGCATTGTGCTGTCTGTGACATACTTTGGAATGGGTATGCTTTTTAAAAAATTATTGGATATTTTATTTATTTGCTTCAAATGTTATTCCCTTTCCTGGTTTTCCCTTTGCACACTCCCTAACCCATCGCCCCTCCCCTTGCTTCTAAGAGACTGCTCCCCCCCACACACACACCCACTTCCACCTTCCCATCCTAACATTCCCCTACACTGGGGCATCGAGGCTTCATAGGATCAAGGGAATCCCCTCCCATTGATGCCAAATAAGTCCATCTTCTGCTACATACAGAGCTGAAACCACGAGTCCTCTTTGGTTGGTGGTTTAGTCCTTGGGAGCTCTGGAAGTACCTATGTAATGTATGTTAACGTTTGCCACATGCTGTTGCTGAGCAGTGCATACATATGAAGGTCAAAGGAATCTGTCTTCCCCTTCTTGTCTGACACTGGGAGCAGGGTCAAAGAATTCTTGAAAATAGTTTTAAAGCACCACAGTATATCCACCCACATTTAACTCACAATTGCAATTATTTTGACAAAAATTCCAGACTTAAACACCACTTTAATTCATAAACACTTAAATATGCATCCCTTCAAGATAAGGATTTTAGAGAGTCCCATTGGCCTTGCAAACTTTATATGCCTCAGTACAGGGGATTGCCAGGACCAAGAAGTGGGAGTGAGTGGGTAGGGGAGTCGGGGGGGGGGGAGGGTATGGGGGACTTTTGGGATAGCATTGGAAATGTAAATGAAGAAAATACCTAATAAATAAGTAAATAAATAAATAAATAAGCAAAATGACAGCGTAATCCTTATATCGAAACAAAACAAACAAAAAACCTGTTCATTATAATCAAATAGCCAGTGATCAAGTTTTTATCATAATGTTGTATTATGGTAGGTTCAGTTTGAATTTGAATGTAAATGATGGCACCTCTTACATCAGACACTCTCAAGGTATCTAAGATCTTACTTTGATCTTTCACTTTAAAATATCTGTCCAAGCAGACAAAGCTATGAGATGGATCACTTTATAAGTGGTCCTTGAATCATAGTCAGCCATAGCTTTTTTTCTGCATCTCTTACTATTCCTTTCACAAGGATAGATAGAAAAGTAAGAACACAGATTTTCCTAGATTACCTTTGAACCCCAGGTTTGTGTTACTGCTTTGGCTGTGTTCCCAATAAGTCACAGATGCCTACTATAAAGCATGTGGAAACACAGTAGGGATATGCTGACCATTAGCTGTTCAGAATCTATTTGTCCCAAAGATCAGCTGCACATCTGGTACATAGCAATGCAATTGTGGCTTACATTTTTGTATATGTGTGTTGTTTTAACAGGGAAGCTATTTGTAACGCACCATAAAAGAAAAAAAGACCATCAAAGGGCTATAACATAGCAAGACTAAGAAAGTACATACAGCCCTTTTTCTGTTTCAGAAATGACTGGTTTTATTCATTTATGCATTGATTTTTATTGGATATTTTACTTATTTACATTTTAAATAATTCCCCTTTCCTAATTTGCCTCCCCTGAAACTCCCTATCCTTTACCCTCTTCTCCTGCTTCTATAAGGGTGTGCCCCCACTCACCCACCCACTACCACCTCCCTGCCCTCACATTCCCCTACACTGGGGCATCGAGCCTTCATGAGACCAAGGGCCTTATGCACCTTATTAGGTTTTGGTATAGAACACCTGACTCCAGAGTCAGGATAAATGAATTTGTTAAATGTAGATAATTCAAATATATTAGGTCTTTTACAATTGATTTAGTAATTATTTATTTTCATATTTCTTACATTAGATGTTTGTATTCCTTCACTAGTATGTTTATAAAACCTGGTGTAAATAATATCCTAAGTGATCAAAATTAAAATGTAAGCAACTCATGAGCGACTGTACCGTAACTGCCTATGAAAGATGCAGACTCATCCAGATGCTAAAGATCTCTCTATAAACATAAGTTTACCTAATAATGTCGTCTGAAATATCTCATATTCCTTGTAAGCACTTGCTTATTTTTCCAACTGCTTTCTAAGCAGCTGATCACTCCAATATCAAATATTTTCCTGATTTTGTATATCACAACATATGTTATATATATATATATACACGTGAACATATTGTTTCACTATTCGTCACTGTGTGAATTTGCAAATATTATGAAAAACTTTTCACTTTCAACCTGTGAATATCAAGACTATCATCCCTAGCCCTTGCAAGCTCCCGTTAAACTTCGTTTTATAAGACACGACCATCATAGCAAGCAACGCATGCAAACAAGGCTTCTGTTTGTAGCTAGCATTAAATGTTAACTGCCCTGGACTCTGCTTTCACACACAGTTTTTAATGCTTAATATAATTTTTCTTTACTATTTTTTTTAAAAAAATGAAAACCACCCTTCCAAAGTACCAGAGGGCAATTTCCTTAAGAATGTTGTGTCAGGTATGGTTGGAATATTAATTAAGCCCATCTATTCCTGTTGAGTAGTAACAATGTCACGAACTGAATGGAGTCTGTGACCTGAGAAGGATCTATTCATGTGTTTCAGTCAGCTCAAACACTTCTCTAACAAGTGAACATAAACCTTTTTCACAGTCATCTTAAATGTTTCGACTGTGTGCTTCGTGTTTGGTTCTTGCATCCTTAACCAATACTGTTTTTTCTTCCTCCATGGGGGGAAGACTTGCTTGCATGACACATTTAAGTGCCTCTGCCTTTATAACTATTTCTCTGTGGTTCCTATGGGATTTCTTACTGTATTTGCCTGTAAGTGGAGGATTTTATAAAAGAATTAAGTTTACTCAGATTAAATCTTCTGGGGGGTATATACAAAGTGATTTTAAACAATTAGCAATAATTTAAAAGCATTGGCTCAGACTGGATTAAAGGTATATGATCCTCATTTAAATACAGTCCTTAATTGGCATAGTTTTCCCAGTTGCATATGCTTTTTAAAAAAATCTACTTTGAATTAAAAAGCATTAAACATTGAGTTTGTCAGTTCACTTAATGTAATACTCAATTGCATCTAACACACTGCTGTGCTAAAACTTATCTGAATTTAGATTGTTAAACTAACACAAGATATAATAGTACGAAAATGAGGTCTGAGTAAAATATGGGTGGTAATTCCTTTTAAAAAATCCTGTTGTGGAATTGGCTAAGGGGACCATGATTATTCAGCTTCTGATACTTTGATTTAAAATTTATCCTGATATTTGCTTGACTCAATTAATTATTATTTTGTATAATGGAATGACAGAGGTCTAACTAGCCTCAAAATCATCCTTACATTGGTTAAAATTATTACTTGTCTTTGAATAGTTGGAGAAGAGGGATGTAACAGCTCTTAGTATATATATAGACATACAAATGAAGAAAGACACTTTTCTGTATATGAATTTTCAACCTCATACACAGAGCAAAGAAATTTAAATTCTTTTTCAACAAATTTATAATTTCATAGATTTTGTAATGTCATATATATATATATATGAATATATATATATATATATATGATACTATTCAAATGGAATACAAATGATGGTATTGAAAAATCTGTCAGTAAATGTTTTACTATGATGGCTCCATTCTCTAGAATGTTAAATAAAACAATATCTTATTTTCAATATTGTCTGTTTATTTTTTTAAATATGCCCAATCTGTTAAAATATGTCATGAAATAAAATAGATCAGGGAAGGTAAAATGAAACATAAAGGAATGTAGAAAATATTGAAAAATATAGTCCAAAGATAGTTTTTCAATGGTTGTCCAAACTCAAATAATTTTTGATCATCAAAAATATAATGATTTTGGCCTCAAACTCACACTACTATAAACAAAACATTGTGTTACTAGAGATGGGTATAAATATTTAGTCTACTAGAAGATACAATTTCATTGACATGTAACCTTTTTTATTTTATTTTTTATTAGGTATTTATTTCATTTACATTTCCAATGCTATCCCAAAATTACCCCACCCGCTCCCCTACCCAATTCCCCTACCCACCCACTACCACTTTTTGGTCCTGGCGTTCCCCTGTACTGAGGCAGATAAAGTTTGCACAACCAATGGGCCTCTCTTTCCACTGATGGCCGACTAGACCATCTTCTGATACATGTGCAGCTAGAGACATGAGCTCCGGGGGGTACTGGATAGTTCATATTGTCGTTCCACCTATAGGGTTGCAGATCCCTTTAGCTCCTTGGTTACTTTCTCTAGCTCCTCCATTGGGGGCCCTGTGATCCATCCTAGAGAACTTCAAACCAATTTCCCTTATGAATATCGATGCAAAAATCCTCAATAAAGTTCTCGCTAACCAAATCCAAGAACACATCAAAACAATCATCCATCATGACCAAGTAGGGTCCCAGGGATGCAGGGATGGTTCAATATATGGAAATCCATCAACGTAATCCAGTATATAAACAAACTCAAAGACAAAAACCACATGATCATCTCGTTAAATGTGGAGAAAACATTTGACAAAATCCAACACCCATTCATGATAAAAGTCTTGGAAAGATCAGGAATTCAAGGCCCATAACTAAACATGACATATAACCTTTAAGGAAGAGTGAATCCCTAGCCATTATTGAAGCAAAAAAAAAAAAAACAAAACAAAACAAAAAAAAGACTGAAGATGAACACGATATATACCAATTGTGGCTTGGTTACATAATCTTTTATGTACAGAGGGAATACATTATTTTAAAATGTGTTTTCCAGCCTAGATCAAAGTATTTTTGCATTTTTCTAAACTTCAGAAAGTTTGGTTTTAAAGTGATTGTGTTACTACTTATTCTAAAGACACCTTATTTCACCATACATGAGGTTGTAGAGAGAGAATGAAAATATATGCCACAGGAGATAGCAGTGAGGAAAAGGATATACTAACTTAAAAGTAATGTCATAGTAAAATAGGAGACTCAGGGAAGTTAAATACTGAAATTGACATGACATTAGCTTTATATAATATAGATACATTGTAAGATCACTATTTTCTAACTATAAATATACATTTTAGTGACACAATACTGCCTCGTGAACCATTTTACAGATGCATCAGAGGAAACAAGAAGTGAGCTGAGTCAGTAACCATCATTGTAGGAAGAGAGAAACTTGAAGATAAAGGTATATTTCATTTAACAGGTATAATAAAGATATACTAGAAACTTTCAGCGACCATAAAATGCTCTACCATACCAAAATGTTGTATGTTTAGAATGTGACTTACAGGGCTATCTTAGTGTGTGACGTTCTTGTTTGTCATTCTCACACAGAAGCCACACTCTTTCTACAGCCGATGCAAATATGTCTGTACTTAGTCCATCTCTAGAATTCACCAGCCACACTGACTTTCATGCTTTACCTGACCAGGACTAGGTGCACTGCACAGTTGCACCAGGCTGACCAGTATCCCTCCTTGTGCTCTTTCAAATTCATATCATCTTTATTCATCCATTGTTGTTAAGCACATATGTATGTGTATGTAGAATAAATATATGTTTACAGCCTACTTGGTATACATGATGTTACTTGTATGTATGTTTTCAGGGATTACCACCTGGTGCAGCATAACCAATAGCTATGCTTTCCCCTGGGAAAGACTTTCTCCCACTCTCAGAATTCTTTCGTTTCCTGTAATTCTCTGTGTAGAGCTGCGGCACTCCAGGGTTTGCTCTGTCCACTTTGATATGTCTATTGTTGTTCTTGTTCAGCTCCTTTTTAGGCTGTTTTGTTGGTGAGATTTTATGCATGTAGCATCTGACTTTACTGGGAAACAGTCTCACAACAAACACCCTGATCATCTAATTTTTACAATCATTATACATACCATTCATTCCAAATTAAATGCTTTAGAATGCCTGATAGCTTCTTTACAATCTTTTGTTGGTGATATAGTAAAGGTATCTCTCAAAATTGAGATATTATAAAAATATAGGAAATGGTATCCCTTTTTTTTTTTTTTGCTCATGGGTACAGTTTTAATCTGAGGAATTCTTGACGAAAATCTGGCATGCAGGCAGTCAATGTAAATTCTCTCTGTCTCTCTCAGTCTCTCTGTCTCTGTTTCTCTGTCTCTCTGTCTCTGTCTATGTCTATGTCTCTGTCTATCTCTCTTTCTAATACTGTTTAAGAGGCAGGCAAATGACACCCTAAAATAGCTGTTGTGTTTTGTGTGCTCAGTGATATGGCACTACCTACATTCTAGCCAACACTTGATACTATGAAATATTAAAAATGTCTCTAATAAGATGATAGGTAAACAGTATTTTATTTTGATGTGTATGTCATTAATGAGATGACACTTTTTTAATTAGATATTTTCTTCATTTACATTTCAAATGCTATCCCCAAACTCCCCTATATCCTCCTCCTGCCCTGCTCCCCAACCCACCCACTCCTGTTTCCTAGCCCTGGCGTTCCCCTGTACTGGGGCATAGAATCTTTGCAAGACCAAGGGCCTCTCCTCCCAATGATGGCCTACTAGGCCATCCTCTGTTATATATGTAACTAGAAACACAAGCTCTAGGAGGTACTGGTTAGTTCACATTGTTGTTCCTCCTACTGTATAGGAGATGACACTTTAAAAATATAGATATATTACAAATGCTTCTTTTCACATAACTCTGCCTGATAAAAATCTTTTTCCAATTTTTTCTATTAGGATAACTCATCCTTATTTGTAAGAGTTCTTTGGATACTATAGTATTTTCTCTATGACTCAGAAAATGAATACAGAGCTGTTTCTCTTTGTCCACTTTTATCTAACTCAGTGTTTTGTTTTGAATCTTAAAAGATGAAACATCTTTGTTATGACAAAAATGTACAAATTTTATATTTATTTTATGAGAGTTTCTTACAACATGTTGGTATCCTATTTTCCTCCCCCTCCAAAACCCTGAATCTTTTTCCCTTTCTCTAACAATGAAAGTTTGTGTCCAGGAAACACACACACACACACACACACACACACACACACAGTGAGACCAAATTGTACTGTCTAAATATTCTTGTATGCATTGTCTACCACTGGAACATGGTTCATTTACCAAGGGCTACTTCTTTGCTGAACAGTTAATTGACAATATCTCTGTGGCCTGGGGTAGAATTGGATGCCCAACTTCTATTTTCATGCAGAGAAATGGTCTGGATTGGGCATGTCAGATGGGCCATGCTGGGCTCTCTCAGATAGTTCTTGCTGCAAGTTTGTAAGGTGTTTCATGTTGGGTTTTGCCATGTGTTTCTTGCTACAAATCTGCCATGTGGCTGTAGTTGTGGGCTTGACAGTAGTTCTTGTTGAGGATATGCCATGTTCTTCTTTCTGCATTATGTTGGTGGTTTTAGGTGGAGGTCTTCTGGATAGTCCTTGATAGGGTTCTGACAGGCTGTTTTGCTTTGCTACAAGTCTGTCATTTGCTTCTTGCTTGCAGTCTATTAGATGATTATTTCTATTGAACTAACATGTGGTTCTTTTTGTGGGTTCCTCCAGTGTTTCTTTCTTCCATGTTACTTTGTCTGGGTAGCTGCTGCATGGTAAGATGTCTTCTCCTCTCAGGTTTTCGATGATACAGCTTAGAATGCTAGAATATGATAGGTCAACATGGCCATCTCTACCTCTCCATGCAGTTATATTTCAGATATATATATATATATATATATATATATATATATATATATATATATTCAGGGAATAACTTCCCAAAAGATTTCTTCTTTTAATATAGTAAAGGGGATGCTATTATGCTTCTTCTGATTTATCCCTGAAAGTCAATCAAGATCACTTCTACTTTATTCGTATGATTGTATCTCCCTGCCTAGATTCAACATGGCAAGAAGATATACAAAGCTATAACACTGAACTGCAATGGCTTGCTGTGACTGTCTGTACCTCTGAAATGTAGAAAAACATACCAACTTTCTGTAAAACAAGACAGAGCTTTTTATCTCTTAATATTTCCTTAATAATTTAAATTTAGAAACCTGTTTTCACTAACGTGCTTTAAGGCATACCACAAAGGTTACTTTTATCCCGGGTATAGATGTGGACAGTGCATGGCATATATATGCTCTATTTGATTTCATCTTCAGTTTGCATGTCTGCCCTTCAGGTTTCACATGTTTTGTTTCTGGGTGGATTCATGGTATTTTAATTCAAATGTCTTTATTCATGTCAGGTATTTGGTGGTACCCTTACTAAATGCCTGCATATAACAGCATCTAAGTGCTAAGGACACACCAATTGATAAGACATGGCTCCATCTTCAGAGAGCCCAGAATGAGCATAAAGAGAGGGAGTAACTTCATATTTCAGGTTTTCCTGGCTTATAGCCTTATAGAGTTATCTAAACATCTTTTTCTTAGACCTTCAAATTTTGTCTCAAATCTCTATCATGGTGAAATGAAACTATTTTTCAGGTTCCAAGAATAGTTTAGCAAACAAAACAGTACAAATGATAAATGTGAAATCTTATATGATTTCATCTGGGATTTATTAACAGAAGATGTATTTCTTCTTCTGGGTCATGAGGAACATTTTTTTTTCATTATCTGTATCCTCCAAGGAAGGTTATAGTGAAATAGACAAAATGTCAGAAATAATTAAGAAATATGTGGGGGATCTACCAACCAAAAATTACATCCTTTGGTGATGTCTAGTTTCTTTTTCTTGGTCCCTTGACATATATAAATACCAATGTATCACATCTTTCAGATGATTCTGTGTAAGGTCAGAGCTGATGAGCACATGGTGTAGTCAAAACAAAGTACAAGAAAGACTCTGAGAAACAGAGGTTGTAGGTTCTAGCCTGCTGATTTACATCACATACTCGACGTAGTCTCTAGAATATTTTAGTTTGTGGCATAAACAGTTTCCTAAATATGTAGTCATTTTTTAAATCATTTTTAAGCATACTTCTATGTTATCTTCTTAAAATCCATTACTTCAACTAAAAATGCTTTTAAAGACATTTCTAGTTTCTCTTCTACCTATTAAATTAAGAAGGTAGTAAAATCAACACAGGCAAAATACAGTTCCCTGACTCCCCACATCACAGCTCAGACTTCCTGTGAGAGCTTGGCATAGATTTTTACTTCAGCTGCCTTCGTTATTTCAATGATACACACTTACAAGAATTTTCTCATTGGCTATGATAAATGGATATAAATCATTTGTTATTATTCTGTTTCTGAATAAGTAGATAAGAAATCCAACATAGAAAATTTCCTATTTGTCATTTTAAATTACTCATTAGTCATGGAATTGTATGGATTTTTAAAAATCTATATAATTTTTAAATGTACCCATATTAAGCAATTTTAAACATTTTATTCAAGTAATTATTAATTGTTCTGAAGATAATTGGGATTCTCATTATTTCTATAATACAAATGTGAAAAAATGAGGTTCGGGGGAAACAAAAGATTCTTACTAGGTTTATTCCATCAGGATGGGAGAACACCGAGTTTAGAGTTCTAATAAGATATTCTTGAGAGGCCAGGAAAGGCTAGGACTTCCTTATCTTTTGATGTTCTCTTACTTCATTAAACTTTTTCTTTTTGATGAACTTGAATAGTACAGAAAGAACTAAATCTCAGGCTCATAAATAAGCAACCATGTTAAACTCTTACCTGAACCAATAACTATTTACATAGAATCTAAAAAATAATAAAAATACCCACTTGATTGTATCTCACACCAAAGTTTTGGTATTAAATAACAAATATATTTATTTCATATATTCTATATCTTGGTTCTTTATATGTGAAAATGTATTCACAGAATGAAAAGGTAAAAGAAAAATACATGCTTATGCCTAAAAATATATCTTAGAAACACAACTAAGAACACGTGTGACTGTGAAATGCTTTTTGATGTAACCCACAATACATGAAAGGCTTCGTGTGTTCAGCTTCAAAATTCTGAAAAGTTTATTTATTTATTTATTTATTTACTTATTTACTTATTTATTTATGTATTTACTTATTTATGTATTTATGTATGACTGAGTCATCCTCACTTGGGCCCTTCAGCTTTTTGAGTTCTGTGGGCTGTATCTTGGGAATTTAGCACTATATTTTTCTTTCTTTTTTTTTTTTTTGCCTAATAACCACTTATTAGTGTGTACATACCATGCACGTCCTTTTGGGTCTGAGTTACCCCACTCAGAATGATATCTCCTAGTTCTGTCCATTTGCCTGCAAAACTCAGGATGTCCTCATTCTTACCTGAGTAGTATTGCATTGTGTAAATGAACCATATTTTCTGTATCCATTCTTCTGTTGTGGGACATCTGGGTTGTTTCCAGCTCCTGGCTATCACAAACAAGGCCACTGTAAACATAGTGGAACATGTGCCACTGTGGCATGGTGGGACATTTTGGGGGTATATTCCCAAGAGTGGTATAGCTGGGTCTTCGGGTAGATCTATTTCCAATTTTCTGAGGAACATCCAGATTGATTTCCACAGTGGTTGTAGCAGTTTGCATCCCACCAGCAGTGGAGGAGTGTTCTTTCTCCACATCCTTGCCAACATGTGCTGTCACCTGAGGATTTGATCTTAGCTATTCTGATTGGTGTAAAGTAGAATCTCAGTATCATTTTGATTTGCGTTTCTCTGATCACTAAGGACTTTGAACATTTCTTTACATGTTTCTCAGCTATCTGAGATTCCTCTGTTGTGAATTCTCTGTTTAGTTCTAAACCCTATTTTTTTTTTTTTGATTAGGTTGTTTGGTTTTTGGTGGTTAGCTTCTTGAGTTTAAATTTTGGATATTAGCTCTTTATTGGATGTGGGGTTAGTGAAGATTTTTTTCCCCAATCGATAGGTTGCCGATTTGTCTTATTGGCTATCTGTTGCCTTACAGATGCTTTCCAGTTTTATGAGGTCTTATTTATCAATTCTTGATCTTAGAGAATGAGCCATTGGAGTTCTGTTTAGGAAATTTCCCCCTGTGCCAATGAGTTCAAGGATCTTTCTCACTTTCTCTTCTATTAGATTCAGTGTATCAGGTTTTACGATTTGGACTTGAGATTTGTGCAAGGTGACAAATATGGGTCTATTTTCTTTTTTTCTTTTTCTTTTTTTCTTTTTAACATATTTTCAGCCAGATAGGCCAGCACCATTTGTTGAACATGCTTTCCTTTTTTCATTGTATATGTTTGGCTTTTTTGTCGAAGACCAAGTGCCTGAAAGTGAGACAAGGTTTAGGAGTTGTTTGTGGACATATCTGTTGGGTCTTGCCATCCAATAATCCATTGTATTGTGACCAATTGTGGGTTTTTTGAAATGTCTCTGTCTATTGGGAAAAAAATTATTTGATCATAGGTGAGACCTATACTTATCTGTGGTTGTAAGGATAAGAGTTAGCATGCAGTTAGACATCATGCTGGTTTAGGAAAGTGGCAGTAGTAGATTCTCCTCTAAGACCCATGACCTCACTAGTTACAGTAGTTACAGCTTTTGATTGGGAAAGTCAACTGAATGTCTCTTTCCAACAACTTAAAAGGAGATTTCTCATTGCTGTTATTGGGTTTTTTGTTAGACTGCCTATGGCTCATGGGGCTTATAGTTAGCTTAAGTATGTATAATTTTAGATAAATATGATGTTCCCAGGCTTTTCTTTAAAAAGAAAGAGAGGAATATTTATTTTTAAGACTTATTTTTTTACTGTTTTAGTTTATATGTGTCTCTATGAGTATATGCCACGTGTCTGTAGTGTGTGTGGAAACCAGAGGATAGTGAACGATTCTCTGAAGCTACAGACACAGGATGTGTGCTGCAAATCAAACACAGGTCCTCTCAAAGAGCAGCAAGTACCCTTAGCCACCGAGCCATCTCTCTGGCCTCAAATATCTAGAATGTTTAAAACTGAGATTTTTATTTGGTAATCATGCACTACAAAAAATATTTGGGACATTTTCAATTATTATTCTCTTCAACAAAATTTTAGAAACCTTAAAAGCTCATTAAATTAAGAAAATATGTGTGGTGACATTCTCTTTTATTCCCAGATAAGAAGAGGCAAACAGGTAACCCTGTCTCATATGTGAGCCATGAACCCCTTGTCTCTGTGAAAAACCTTATCTGAGAAAAGAAAGATAGAAGAGAGAAAGAAAGAAAAAAGCAGAGTAGTTCTTAGGAGACAAGAACTAATACTGACCTTTTGCTTTGCACATTTATGACACATACCTCATGTGTGTACCTGCACCCAACTGCATACATATATACACAAATACGTGAGCAAATAAATACGGGAAATTGTAGGGCAGTGGAACATGAGAGGAAGCCTGGTAAGGTCGACCTAGGGCTTGAAGCCCCAGAGACCCAGAAGAGATGGTAGGAGCTTTGACTGCTTCTGACTCCAGGCCCTTGCCACATAGCCACAGCCCCCGTTGGAAGAATTGTGGCCATCAATCACATAAGGGCAATGCCCACAAGTAAATGAGGCATCTCAGAACAAGCCAATAGGAAGCATCTGCTGTCAGACCCAACCTACCCCAAAACTGTATATAAGATCCTATCCAGAAGGAATAAAGGCGTGTGAGAATTACTCTGTCGCCTGAGAGCATCTGTCACAAGAGCTGTAACACTGCCTGGGAAGAGAACTGCTCTTCCAGAAACTTTAGCCACCAGGAGCTCCTTTGCACTTTGCTCACTCCTTAGCCAGCCCTCTGCAGACTCAGCATCACCATCAGCATCAGCATCAGCATCATCATCATCATCATCATCATCATCAGCAGCAGCAGCAGCAGCAGCAGCAGCAGCAGCTGTGGGGGATGCACTTCGCCCTCCCTGCTCCTGGCCTTTCCCCTTCGCTTGAACCTCCCCACTGGGCTGGGCCAGAGATCTCCACGGATAGTCTCTGGTACACAGACCAACAGGAAATGAAAGCACCAAACAAAGAAATGATGAGGTTTAATTTTATAATTTGTTTAAAAATCAATTTGTATGTTCAGTGAATTATAAAACATATTTTAAAGCTCACTATCAAACAAATGAATATAAGATGGTTCCATGAGACTAGTGTGCAGCACACATTGGAAAATCTCAGTTTAGATAGAGCCTGAAGACATTGGAGCATTGTTATCTAGTAAAAAGAAACATAACTGGCTGAAAATTTCCTAGAAACTATGAATTTTCCAGAAGCTAAAGAAAAAGTTGTTATTCTTTGCAAATATTCTCAGATATGGCCCTAAAAATATATAATTCTAGGAGTAAGACAAACCATAAAATGTCACATTGATTGATATAAAACTCTATTCAAGAGAATTTGTTCTAAGGGAATAAATGGAGACACAGGAAAAAGATTTTCATGTAAGGGTTTTACAATAATTTAAAATTAAAATTTATAAAGCCATAGAAATTAATAAAAGTATTATCATTCGCATATAATTCTGATACACTATCAGGCGGCTGTGAAAAATTGCACTGTTGATAGGATATGCCATTAAGCAATAGATTTCTGATGGTCAAGAAGAAAAATAGATGAATAGCACTTCTAAATACACAAAATGAACTAAAATAGTTATTGTTATATTTTAGACCATTTTTATTGTCTTCTTTACTTTGTTAAATTCTATTCATTCTTACAAGGGATTTATAAATTAGAAAAAATGTAGTGGGATAAAACACCGAAGATAATTTTTTACATTTCTATTGAATACGTTGATTTACAGAGTAATTTGTTATTTAAGTGCAGTGAAAGTTACTCAGCTGTGATAATTGAGTCTTGCCATAGGGCCCCAAAGCCTCAGTAAAATTACAGTCTGAGGGACTCAACTTTTAAATAAGAATAAAAGGGGCATTTAGTTGATGAATATCCACTGGTAATAAGAAACCTGACTTTTAGTATCAAAATATATCTGAAAACTATGGAACTAAAAGGTTACCTGAGTAGAAGCTAGGATTTGAAAGCATTAATTTTGTTCTTGTTGCCAGGGCAACCATTTCTTTTTGTGATAGGCCCAGACAGTGGTTAAAGGTGAAACTGTTCTTTGGTTATCTGGACTCTCTTTTTACCTTCATCCACCTCCAGACTCCTGTGGTCAGAGAAGAAGACAGAGGAAAACTAAAATACTGATTAGTCCTGTGTGTATTTAACTGTAATCTAGCAAATTATAATCTTGCAGAATATTTCCATCTGATAACAGCCTAATATTAATAAGAATTACTGAATTATATAATATAATTTTAAAGTGTCCAATATAGTTATGCATATGCTGTATAAATTTCCCCATACATTTTAAATTAAATTATTACCTTAAGGTCTTTTGTCTCTAATGAACCTTCTGAGACAGTTAGCTGCTTCACTAGATACTACTTGTCACTGCAGATAATTGTCATCTCACCTTAGGCTTGAAATTGTTACCTCTTATCTATTTCTCTTCAGCCCAGAACTTGTATTTTTCCTTACGTTCACAAAGTCTCAGAAGGACAAAGATCAAAAGAAAACTTTTCATTAAGATCAACTTAGAGGTCTGGTCATAATGAAGAAGTTCAGCACAGAACATGGGAATGAACTAACAATTGTGCATAGGTTCAAAAGTCCAAGGACTTTCACTGACGTGGTCCCTCATTCCAAGGAGCCAGAGGCAGCAGATACCAACTCCCAAAAGAAAGAGCCAGCTTTGCCAGTTGAAAGGTCAGCTGGCCTCCAAGATTTCTAATAACACTAGGGCCCCAGGCTCCATTGCGTATCCGTCTGGGTCTAATAATTCCTGCTCCTAAAAGGAAGATGAATTCCCTTCCTGTTCACTTTCTGTCTGTTGACCTTAGTGTTGATTTGCACCTCTACCGTCTGGCCTGTTAACACTTCCAGAATGAAAACCGTAAGTCTCCCAGTCTGACTTCTCTCCAGCTCAGCATTTCTACGGCTTTCCAGTTTATAGTTTATCTCTCTTCACTCAGCTTAAAATAGCTTCCACATTAGAGTCTTTTAATTCTGTGTTGATTGGCTATGTACATCATTGGGTTTTTGGCCCAATGAACAAAAGTCTCATCCACATCTTTCCTTGCTGGAGGCCCTTCCTGAGACTGCATCCTTATAAAGCTGGTAGGCACCAAGCCAATAGAATTCTAACAGGCGAGTTGTTTATCAAGAAATAACCATGAAGCATACTTAGGAACATTATTCTTCAGTCACATTCTTATAACGTTTTCTGAGACATCAGTTATGGACTTCTTAGTGGACTTTAACTTTGTGTTTATTTATTTATTTATTTATTTACTTACTGAAAATAGTGTTTTCAAATAGTATTTCCTAGTTATGGTTTCCTGTCCCCCAACTCCTCCAAGATCCTGCCCTCCACCCATCCCATCTGAATTCATACCCTTTATGTCTCTCATTAGAAAATGAAGCCATTTAAAAAGTAATAGTAATATAAAACAAAAATAAACAAACAAGATAGGACAACGCAAACAAATAGAAAATAATTGGGCAAAGAAAAAGCAGAATAAATGTGTATAAAAACAGAAACACGCACATTCATACTTACAGGAATCCTATAACAACACAAAACTGGAAGCCTATATATATGCCAGGGACCTGTAAGGGGAGGCTTTCAGGTGAGTTCCAGTTTAGGGAATTCTGGACCCTGTACCCAAGGTAATGATGTCTTTATCAAAAGGGACTTACCTGCTGTCTCTGGGGGCAATAAACAAAGGCACCAGCAATAGTCTGTAATATTTTGGAAGCCTTTGAACAACTGCGATTAACAACTCTAACTAGGGCTTCTCAAATGTCTGGTGATGGGGTTTTTGTTACATGTTCTGTGATTCTTGATGGGGAAGACACTGTTAGCCTAGACAGGAAAATTTCATTTCAGTTATGTGTATCTATTTACACACTGACTTACATATTGTATAGGTATTTTTAGGAAGAGAGTTAATAGCATGATTCCTTAGGGCATTTTTAGGTGTCCTTACTGTTTTTTTTTTTTTTTTTTAACCTTCTTCTCTGTGGAAAGAAAACTTTTTCAAAATACCATCATAATTTATCCATAAAGTGTAAATTTAAACCTGCTTATTCTTCTCAGTATATGTATTTAAATTACTAGAAAGTAAGAGATAAACTTATGACAAGAATGCATGTTTTTTCCTTCTCTCCATGTATTGTCACGGGGCCTACTAAAGCATTAGAAAATTAATGACGTCAAAATATTTTGGGGAACATCATGCACAGTGCTTACATCCTTGAAGACTGTGAAGTGGTTTGTGCATGACTTCATTCACAGAGCAGTACTATACGGCATTCTGTAACAGTTTGCACTGAATTATTTTAAACAAAAATCCTTTTGAAATATGAAGTTTTCTGACTGTCCAAATGTAGCATTGCTTGCTTAGTGTTGTGTGAGAGTCTGCTCAGATTAGCATCTCAAAACACAAATTTTAACTTTGTCTTCTATTTATGTCTGTGAAGCAAGTGTTTCACATTCTTACTCAATAGTTCCCTAATCTGAAGACCAGAGGGCAAACCTAAGTAGAGAGTTGAAAACTTATGATTTATATAAAACTGCATGACAATTCTAATTCAATATCTTAAAAATGGAAAAAATAAACCTACAAAAATAAAATGTGAAGAAGAGTTTATTTTGTCTCTTCCAGGAATCTGTTAATGGGAGGATGCCGAATGTGCTGTGGTTTTTGAAATGTCAAATATTATCAGTTTTTATTAATACTTACAACTTGGGGCAGGCAGCCTCTGTGGGAATTTGTTCATTCTAAATTTGACTTAGAGGCTAACTAACTATACTTAGGGCTTTGTGTATTACATAAACTAAATCATTTACAAAAGTAAATAAATTGTCTTTGAGATGTGGCCCCTGAGGCATTTGGAGAAACAGTAGTCAATTTAGACTCTGCCTAATTGGCTTTCTTTATTAGAGTTTTATTTTTGTGCTCACAGTACTATTTTGAAGTGATTCCACCACAAATTCATAATATATGATTACTTTTTTGATAAAATATTTATGGCAGGGTTCTTAAAGCATTTTTACAGGGTGAGAATAGCAATGGTATAAAAATAAACCAGTATCCAGATCTTGAAATTCAGTCCCACGTGTTTTCTTCTGGCAGAAAAAAATCTAAGACTGCATTTTGTTCTGACAGTTTCTAAATTCTTTGCTGACAGCCTACCATCTTAGTCACACACTGGACAGCAGTGGCTTCCATCTTCCTGGAAAGGTGCATTACCTACACTTTGATGCCCATTGAGCATCATTGAGAATGGCTTCATTGGACACCAAAGGAGAAAAACAGCCAACCTGCCTGGTCCTGGTAAACCTTAAAAAATAACAATAGGAAAGACAGTAATTTGTGTACTGAATGCCCCTCTTTTCTATTCACCACATTTTGTAGAGTATCTCATTTTCTAAAGCACTTTGAGAGGTCATCTTTAATGAAATCAAAGCTTTTAAGGGGGAAAGGACTGATGATATTGGAGCCTGATATTCTCTCTCCACCAGACGGGGTATGGCATTTGCTGCTTAACTTAGCACAGCGTTAGCTGCAAGATGCATGAGCTCCAAAATGATTCTAAGTGTTCATTTAACATGAGGCTTCCTTTGAGAAAAAGCTGCCAGTGGCGCATAATTGTGCCAAATGTGCAGTAGTTTCATAATGTGGGTCTGTAATCCACTAGGAACTAAGTCCTGCTATTACTCTCTTCAGGGAGACTTCTAGCATTCCACTCTTCTCATTGTGAATTGTAACCTGGTGTAGTTACAGCTTATTGGCAAGATCCTTAACAATTTGTGCATGTGTTGATGCCTTCATAATGCAAGTCAGAATAATGCATTTATCAATTGGACAAGAGCCACAAAGTGGAGCATCTAGAGCATACTTTCCTTACTTCTAATAAATTATTCTTCCCTTTTACCTATTACGGCTTTGGCTAGAATAGAACTTAATCTTTAAAATGATATAATTACCAACTGGAATATTTCTTGCAATGACAAAATAGAACCTATTTCCATTTGGGAAGTGGGATATAGCTTTATGAAAATGTAAAGATATGTAGTTACATGCTTGCATATGGAGATTTTAGTTCACTGTGCATATGTTTGGGTGTGTGTGCATGTATGTTCCAGTGTTGACAAGAACTTGTCTAAAAAAATAAGCCCAGTACCATTTTCCAAAGCACAATCAGATTCTGTAACTGCCCAGGCAGGAAGTGAAGAAAATCTTACCCAACTGAACCAGAAGGAGAAAGCAGAATTCAATTTTCCAGATTGAAATCTGGTCAGTATGCTGGGCATGTGGTGAGGGAGGGGTGGCAAGAGCCTCCATTCTTCCAGACAGTACTAGAATTCTGGTTTTATTTCTTAACTGAAAATTGATGTCTATAATAAAAAAAAATACTTTGCATTCATATGTTATTAGCAAACAGAGCTCAGCTGGCCATGTTAGGGAGAAGAAAATAATAGTCTCTACATAGAGTAGTTGAGTGCAATCAAAACTCATTGGTACAAAGTTAAAGAACTTTGTATTTTTAAAGAAAAAATAGCAAGCATGCATATCTAGGCATATATAACATTTCACTTTTACTTTTATATTATTGTTTCTCTCTCTCTCTCTCTCTCTCTCTCTCTCTCTCTCTCTCTCTCTCTCTCTCTCTCTCTCTCTCTCTCTCTCTCCCTGTGTGTGTGTGTGTACTCATGCAGGAGCCACAGCACATGTGTAGAAATCAGAGGAAAACTTGTAGAAGTCAGTTGTCACCTTCTATCATGTGAGTTCCAGGGAACAAATTCAGGTTCTTAAGTTTGGTTCCAAGCACCTTAGTCCCCTGAGCCATCTTGCAGGCCTATACAGTCCCTGTCTTCTGTCAATGACCAACAAACAGATTGCATTTCAAGGCTGATTATGTCATAAAAATTAACATTGTCCTTTACTGAAGAGAAAAGATAATTATGTCTTTTACTGAAGAAAAAAAATAACAATCCTTCCATCCTATATATCTTTTCATAATTTATATCTCTTGATAACACATTTTTAAGTTCTGTTATCACTACAATTCCATATAAATATCAGAATTGAAATATTAATGAGTAATATTACAACCACTGAAGTAATTTCAACTTAATATGATGGTTCAGAAGTATCAGTATTAATAAAATAAGCTACATATTAGGAGTCTAATTACAGATGGAAGAAGATCTTTTACACAGCATCCACTGGACAAGAATTCTCTGAAACTACTTAGTTATCAGTTAAATATGACAAAATAGTATTTTAAAATGCCTAACTGTACTACAGTTCCTCCACATAGTTCAAAAAACTCAATAAATAGATAAATACATCATTTAAAAATAATGATTATAAACATTTTATAGCTTTAATTAATATAATCAGAGGCGGTTTTTATTAATTAAGATAAAAGAAAGGTAATTTTTATGTTAGAATTAATGGTAGCATAGTTTAACAGTATAACAGTTTTCACTTTAAGTTTTTATATTCATCTTCCAACTTGTACACTGAGTTTACATTTTCACTTACTTTTTAGTCATAGAATTAACCCCAAAGTTACTGTCACATGGGCTGCTCCAGCTTCTCTCTCTCTTCTTGGTTGGGTCAGCAGGTCAGAATGCCATTCTCCTGAGGTCAGGGTCCTCCTCATTAGTGTCCATCTGCTGAGGCCATTGATCATGCTTTCTGCTGACTCCATGGGGCTCAAGAGGAGGGGCAGGTAGATTTAGAAACATTATCTAAACAGCACGTGCAGGGAGCTAGAGAGATGGCTTAGGTTTTATATATATTATTAGTAGGTATTTTCCTCATTTACATTTCCAGTGCTATCCCAAAAGTCCCCCATACCCTCCCCCCCACTCCCCTACCCACCCACTCCCACATTTTGGCCCTGGCATTCTCCTGTACTGGGGCATATAAAGTTTGCAAGTTCAATGGGCCTCTCTTTCCAGTGATGGCTCACTAGGCCATCGTTTTTTGTTTGTTTTTGTTTTGTTTTGTTTTGTTTTGTTTTGTTTTGTTTTGTTTTGTTTTGTTTTGTTTTGGTTTGGTTTGGTTTGGTTTGGTTTGGTTTATTTCTTTTTACTTTTTGAAATATTTTTATTCGGTATTTTCCTCATTTACATTTCCAATGCTATCCCAAAAGTCCCCCATACCCTCCCCCCACTCCCCTACCCACCCACTCCCACTTTTTGGCCCTGGCATTCCCCTGTACTGGGGCATATAAAGTTTGCAAATCCAATGGTCCTCTCTTTCCAGTGATGGCTCACCAGGCCATCTTTTGATACATATGCAGCTAGAGTCAAGAGCTCCGGGGTACTGGTTAGTTCATAATGTTGTTGCACCTATAGGGTTCCAGATCCCTTTAGCTCCTTGGGTACTTTCTCTAGCTCCTCCATTGGGGGCCCTGTGATCCATCCAATAGCTGACTGTGAGCATCCACTTCTGTGTTTGCTAGGCCCCGGCATAGTCTCACAAGAGACAGCTACATCTGGGTCCTTTCTTGCTAGTGTATGCAATGGTGTCAGCGTTTGGAAGCTGATTATGGGGTGGATCCCTGGATATGGCAGTCTCTAGATGGTCCATCCTTTCGTCACAGCTCCAAACTTTGTCTCTGTAACTCCTTCCATTGGTGTTTTGTTCCCAATTCTAAGAAGGGGCAAAGTGTCCACACTTTGGTCTTCGTTCTTCTTGAGTTTCATGCATTTAGCAAATTTTATCTTATATCTTGGGTATCCAAGTTTCTGGGCTAATATCCACTTATCAGTGATATTAGCCTTAATAGTGTCTTCTGCTATTGCAGGGATTTGGTACACACCTGGCAGCTCACAACACTCCTTAACTCCAGTTCCAGTGACTCTGACCATCTCTTCTGGTTATAAGGGTAGTAAGCATACATATAATGTACATAAAGACAGGAAGGAAAAACACACAAACCCATAAATAAGAACAAATGTTAAAAAGTGTTTTAAAAACAACCATATATTTCCTCAGGATTACAGATCAAGTCTATCATTTTCCTATACAAAGAACTGCCATTGTCTTCCGTTTCTGTAGTCTTCACTGGAAAAAAAAGTCCAATACCAAAATGTAAAAAGGAAGCCAGTATATTTTAATTTTAAAAATAATCTGTCAAAAATTAAGGAAGAATTTTGTAAAAACATTTATTTCATGAGCTAATTTATTAATCAGACCAAGTCAGTTTTTTAAAATTAATATTAATTAGCATGACTAAATCCATACTATACAATTTTTATTAAGTTTATTTTTAGTACAGTTTCCTAGAAATTTATCCATATTATCATTCTGAGAATTCTTCATAGCATTATATACCTGAAAGAAACAATCTTCCAGGGCAAGAACAATGTAGCAAAGGCAGGGGCACAGGGTTTATGGAGCAGAGGCAAAAAGGGAGAGCGTGAAGGTAGAGGGATGAGGGGTGCTTCTGAAGGACTTGGCATGATTACCTAGCTCTAGATGTGAAGAAGATCAGCCAAATGAGGTTCTACAACTTTAATCAACACAAGTTTTTAAAACAACATGTTTCCTTTTCTTTAAGGAATCTTTACTACAACAATATTGTCTCAATGCACCAGTAAATGTGTAAAGAAGTCTACTATACAAGATTTTTGTCATTTAAAGCATGTGTGCATTTACAACTGCCCAATGATGTCTTGAAGCCATGCTAAATGCTTTCTTTTATAAATCTCCTTGGTCATGGGGTTCTCATCACATAAATAGAAAAGTAACAAAGACTGAAGTTTATACCAAGAAGTGGGCTATTGCTGTAACAGGCCCAACAATCCTGGTTTTGAGAAATGAAGACGTCTTTGGGACTTTGGATGGGAAAAAACAGTTGCATGCTGTAAACAAAACTTAATGAGCTACCCTAGTAGGAGCTCTGATAATGCTGAGGGATAGGGGACTGTAGAGGCCCAGCTCAGGAGGAGTCAGAGGGGAGCAACATATCTGTACTAGAGGATATTCTTGTGGTAATGGAAAATACCGTGACTGCTTTCTACCCTCGTCCTAAGACTTTGCCTAAACCTAAATTTAGAAGTAACAGGGTAATTTTGTTTTGCAAAAATTTCAGAACAGCTCAATATTTAATCTGTTGTATGGTTATTAGTAATCACTTATATGAAGGTTTGCAAGGAAAAAAGAAAAGCAAGTAGGGCAAAGGGGAATACAACTTCTATATTTGAAAGATAGTGTCAGAGAGAGAGAGACACACACACGGGGAGAGAGAGAGAGAGAGAGAGAGAGAGAGAGAGAGAGAGAGAGAGAGAGAGAATAAACAAATCAAAAGCAGCTCCAGAAAATTTAATGTTAAAGCCAAGGATTGTGCAGAGAGATAAAGAGATGAAGTAAAGACCAACTGGGCATTGAAATACAGAGAAAGATATACCAAGGGCAAGACCCTACCCATCTAAGCTTTCAACTTTAAAAGAAAACAACATAAGTAGCCAGAAAAACTTGGTGCTGCTCTTCACCTGGTTTTGGTTTTAGAGTTGGAAAGGTTACACGAGTAAGGGATTTACATGGTAAGATCTGCTAAGGAAAGCTGGATGTAGTAAATGGAACCTGCCAAAGAGATCAGTGTGTTATACTGAGCGAAGCTGCAAGGTGGGAGTTACTTAAGCCTTTTGATACTACACATGGGGCTACAGGATTGAGAGTTTACTGGGTTTTGAACTTTGGTTCAGTGATTTCTCCTTATGCTAATTTCTTTGTTTTCGATGGCAATGTGCATTCTGTGCCATTATTTGCTGGAATTTGAAATATGTTTTAGATTTTACAGGGTGTTACAATTCAAAGATTACCTTGTGTCTCCAAAAAAATGTTCATCTTTGGGTTTTTAAGTAATGTTGAGGCCGAAAGACTGGGGAATTTTGAAATTGCATTATGGTATGGTCATGAGCCTATGAGGACCAGGGAATGATATGTGGTGGTTTGAATGAGAATAGCTCTCACAGGTTCACAGGTTTGAGTCACTTGCCTCCTGTCAGTCAGTGGTAAGGTCTGGGAATGGTTAGGAGGAGTTATGTCACTGGAGGTTGGCTTTCAAGTTTCAAAAAACTCAAGCCCCTCCCAGTTTGCAATTTAAGACGTGAGATATAAGCTTTTTCTGCTGCCATGCCTTTGCTCAACCATCATGGACTCTAACTTAGAACTGTAAGCCTCTTAAATACGTTCTTTTATAAGTCACCTTGTTCATGGTGTTTTGTCATAGTAAGTAAGTAAGACTGATATAAAAATTCCAAATAAAAAATTTGTAAATCTAATTCACTGCAGCAATGAGGGATTGGTGCAACAAATATAAATGAAAAATTCAATTCATCCCATAAATAGATTCAAACAAAGAAGTCACATAATCGTCTTAGTATAGGCAGCAAAAGCCTTTGGCACAATCTAGTATCCCCTTCTGATAAAAGCCATGGCTAGAGAGGGACATGGAACATCTACAAATGATAAAAGCTACACACAAGACACTAACATTATGCTTAAACAAAGCAAGATTCAAAGCATTCCCATTAGGACCAGGAACAGGACACAGTTTCTATTCTTTAAAATCTGATACATAAACATATTAGTGTTTAGAATATGCAAGAAATCCATAAAACAAAGCACAACCAAACAAACAACTCATTTTTTTTTAAAATGGGATATGGCACTAAACAGAAAGTTCTCAAAGAAGAAATAAAATAAGTAATAAACATTTAAAGGATTCATCAGCATCCTTAAGCCATTATAAAAATGCATGTTGAAAGTACTTTAAAGTTCCTTCTTGCTATAGTCTGAATGATCATTATCAAGAATATAAAGACATTGACTGCTGGCATATTTGTGCAGAAAGGAGTACCCTTCTACACTGCTGCTGGGAGTTTAAACTGGGGAAACTGATTTGGACATCAGTCAGGAGGTTACTCAAGATACTAAAATAAAAACGCTGTATGTGCCAGTCATACTGTTCCTGAGTGTATAGCCAAAAGAATAGACAGGTACTTCCACATCCATGTCCTCAAGAACTAGGAAGTATAATTAATCCAGACATCTACACTAGCTAGTTCTATGTCAACTTGATACAAGCTAGAAAAATATATGGGCAGAAGGAACCTTAACTGTGAAAATAGTTTCTAATTGATAGGCCTATGTGAAAGCCTGCTGTGCATTTCCTTGATTGATCATTGATGTGTGGAGTCTAGCTCACGGCGGACAGGCTGAGCAAGCCATGAGGAACAAGCCAGGAAGCAGCACTCCTCCATTGCATTTGCATCAGCAAAAGAAAACTATCAAAGACACATGTTGTGTCTCCTCTCAGTTTTCTCTGTGGAAAGAAATATAACAAAACTCATTAATTTTGACCACCTATGTTTTTCTTCAAATTAAAAAAGTCATTTTAGGAGGAGAAACTTACATAATGAATAAAACATATAATTCGTTAAAAATAAATGGGTCTGGCTCAAATATCACAAAAAAACCCAATACACAGTGCTCTGGCCCCCAGACTGCCAGCAATCATGTCTGCCTTTGCTGAAAACATAGGTATATGTTTCTATCTATATCTATCTATATCTATCTATCTATCTATCTATCTATCTATCTATCTATCTATCTATCTAATTCAATGCTATGGAATGGATATTAAGAATGTAAGAAATGCAAGGCTTTTCTTTAAATATAGTCTATGCCTTTCTCTGACTCTGTGAAGGGGGACAAAGGAAAATGTTCACCCTGCTTGATTTATGCTCTCTCTTCAAGGTTTTCTTTGCTTCCTCGGTCCCCCGCTCACCTCCCTATCACTTTCGATCTTATACCCAAGTTTTATTTTATTCTTGGTACATCATCACCTGCAAAATTACCTTGTTGTATTTATTTTTCACCCTCAGTACAGTGAAAAATATACATTATTTTCAAACTTGCTTTAATGTTAATGCCTAAAATTGCATATGAATATTGTTGGTATATGTAAAATGTTTGTTGAATGAATAATAGATAAGCCCATACCTTTTCAATAATTTCACAGCATTTCTCAGCATGAAAGGATCTTAATCTATTAAACTTGTCTCCTATTAATTGACATTAGGGTTTGCTGATTTATTTTTGACATTTATATAATTATAATAAATGTCCTTATACATATTTATTTGTATAGTTATAATTTTATTTCTGCTTGATGGATTTCCTAAACACTGAAATTACTTGATTAAATAAGGTTTGTGTGTGTATATGCCCTATACATTTATGAATGCTTATATAAGCATCACTCTGTATATTTCATTTTAATAGATACTAGCGAGTCTATACCACGGGGGTCATAGCATTTCAGGCTTCAGCTTGCACATATTCACTCTCATTTTCTACAACTTCCTCACTGGTACCTGGAATTATTAAACACAGACATGCATATTTTCGACAACATGGTGATTCACAATAACTAAGTCTTCTTTATTATTTATATTTCTATTCTCCTGACTACTAGTGAAGTTAAACATGTTTTCAGGAACTTTTCTACCAATTAGTTAATATTTCTTCCACTGTGACTTGCTGGTTCATATCACTGCCAAATTTTACTTCAGTGCTTCTATATTTTTAGTCTATAAAATTATTGATTTTACACAAATCACAAATATTTTTGTCTCAATATTAGATTTTGTTTATGGTACCTTTTTCTATTCAGAGAGTTTAAATTTATTTGGGATAATTTTCTTCAATTGCTCACTATTATTTCTGAAAGCTTCATCTGTTACATAGTTAGCTATTCAATATTTTCTTATTTTGATAATATTGTATATATTTGTATTGATTGCTCTATTTCATACAATTTATTTCACAGATGATATAACTACAAAATCCTATTCCTTTTATATGGTCAGATAGCTAATTATGTTAAAAGTATTCAGCAACAACAACATAAAATCCTCCCCATGGAATGAAATACTATCATTACTATATTTTAAGTTATCACTTATACAGTTTGGATTTATTGTTACTATCCTTAACCATATGTATAATTTTATGTGAATGATTCATTTATGTATATGTTTGTGTTCTAAGTGTAGCTAAAAAAATAAAATTCAGGTTCAACATTTTTGAGGTAGAAAGTTTGAGAACTATGTAAGCGTGAGAATAGAATCCCCCAAACAGAATTAGGACCCTCAGAAGAAGAGCAAGGAGAGTTGTGGCCCCTTTTGCTATTTGGAGAAACAGATATGAGGTATCATCAGCAAATCCAGATGACTTCCTTTGTAAAGACCCAAGCTTGCCATCACCAAGCAGGTCATCTAATCACAGCAGATATATATATATATAGTGCTTTAATATATTCCTTTAAACTAGCAAGGATAGTATGTATGTGATTTTGATCAGTGCAGCTTCAAAATAAACAGTAACTTTTAAATGTCAGTTAAGTCATCTCTCCTAAATCATAGATGTAAAAGTCTTTCCCAATTTGTTATTAGTTTATTTATTTAAATTCCAGTCATTGCCCTCCTTTCTGTCGCCCCTCCCACGGTTCCTCATCCCATTCCTCCTCCCCCTTGACTCTGAGAGGGAATCTCTAAGTTTATTAATTTTACTGGAGATTATGACATGCTTTTAAAACTGATGTTTCATAAGCTTTTGAGAAGAGTGACAACTTAACAAAAATTGATACCATTTCCTCCTATAATTTATTATTTCATCTACTATGAACTTTGATTTTAACACCAGCACTAGTATGTAGGCCATCTATCACGTTATGTTGGAAAAACTGATACATCCTCTTGTGCTTTTAGGACAGTGGTACAGGACACATAACCAGCATGTTCAATCTCCTGGCCAAGGTTTATCATATTCAGGTGTCCCACCTTGCGCAGAAAGACACAAGAAGTATATCTTTAAGGTATTAAAGAAGAAAATGCCCTTGCTTTCACAATGCAGCTACTGTGGATATCTGATTCCTCTTTGTTCAACTCAGTGAAGTCTAAAGATCAAATGTTGTCTGTGCTTCTAGAACCTTAAAAAAAAAAAAAGAACAGAAAAATACTGACTAGGTAGAATACCAACACATATGCAAAATAACCTAAATTCTGAAATTTAGGATTCTGGAAATGAAAAAATTTAAAAATTCAAACTGGAAACTTGGAGGCAGGCCTCTCCAATAGAATACAAGAGATGAAAAAGAACTCCTCAGTCATTGAAGACAATTTTTGAAAAATGAATACCTTGGTCAAAGAAAAATGTGAATTCTATTTTTTTTTCAATTTAGGCACAAAATCCTAGAAATCTGTGAAAACATGAAATGGTGAAACCTAAGAATAATGGAACTACAGGAAGGAGAGTTAAACCCAGGTCAAAGGCAGAGAAGATATCTTCAACAAAATCATACAAGAAAACTTTCCTAACCTAAAGAAAGGTGTGCTTTACTGTGGATACTTCCATCCTTCTTAGAAGGAAGAACAAAATACCCATGGAAGGAGTTACAGAAACAAAGTTCAGAGCAGAGATGGAAGGAATGACCATCCAGAGACTGCCCCACCTGGGGATCCATCCCATTAACAACCACCAACACCAGACACTATTGTGGATGCCAACAAGAGCTTACTGACAGCAGCCTGATATAGCTGTCTCCTGAGAGGCTTTGCCAGTGCCTGAAAAATACAGAAGTGGATGCTCATAGACATCCATTGGACTGAGCACAGGGTCCCCAAGGAAGGAGCTAGAGAAAGTACACAAGGAGCTGAAGGGGTTTGCAGCCCCATAGGAGGAACAACAATATGAACTAACCAGTCTCTTCAGAGCTCCCTGGGACTAAACCATGAATCTAAGAAAACACATGGAGGAACTCATGGCTCTAGCTGCATATGTAGCAGAGGATGGGCTAGTAGGCCATCAATGGGAGGAGAGGTCCTTGGTCCTGTGAAGGTTCTGTGCCCCAGTATAGGGGAATGCCAGGGCCAGGAAGCAGGAGTGGGTGGGTTGGGGAGCAGGGGAAGGGCAGAGAGGATAGGGGATTTTTGGAGGGGAAATTAGGAAAGGGGATAACATTTGAAATATAAATAAAGAAAATATCTAATACAAAAAGAATAACAATTATAAAATTAAAAAAAGAAGGGTGTGCTTTCAAAGGTACAAGAGGCACAGAGTACTAAATAATAGGCTGGACCACAAAAGTCCCCTTTGTCACATAATAATCAAAACATTAAATGTATAGAACAAAGAAAGAATATTAAAATCTGTAAGAGAAAAGTACTAAGTAACATAAATGGCAGACTAATTAGAATAACAACAGACTTTTCAGTGGAAACTTTAAAAGCCAGAAGTGGGTCTGAGTTACATTACTCAGGATATTTTTCTAGTTCCACCCATTTGCCTGCAAAACTCAGGATGTCCTCATTCTTAATAGCTAAGTAGTATTCCATTGTGTAAATGAACCACATTTTCTGTATCCATTCTTCTGTCATGGGACATCTGGGTTACTTCCAGCTTCTGACTATCATAAAAAGGCCACTATGAACATAGTGGAACAAGTGCCCCTGTGGCATGGTGAGATATCTTTTGGGTATATTCCCAAGAGTGGTATTGCTGGGTCTTCAGGTAGATCTATTTCAAGTTTCCTGTGGAACCTACAGACTGATTTCCAGAGTAATTGTACAAGTTTGCAATTCCATCAGCAATGGGGGCATGTTTCTCTTTTTCCTCATCTTCACCAACATGTGTTGTCACCTGAGGTTTTGATCTTAGCCATTCTGATTGGTGTAAGGTGGAATCTCAGGGTCATTTTGATTTGCATTTCTCTGATCTCTAAGAACTTTGAACATTTCTTTAGGTGTTTCTCAGCCATTCAAGATTCTTCAATTGTGAATTCTCAGTTTAGTTTTATGCTCCATTTTTAAATTGGGTTGTTTGGTTTTTTGGTGGCTAGTTTCTTGAGTTCTTTATATATTTTGGATATTAGCCCTCTATCGGATATGAGGTTAGTGAAGTCCCAGGAAGTTTAGAGGTCTGGTAGGTGGAGAGTTGAGGGTAGGGACATCCTCATGGAGACATCCTCGTGGAGGGAGGGGAAGAGGTATGGGATATGGAACAGTTGGAGTGTGGACTGGGAGGGGAATAAAATCTGGAGTGTAAATAAATAATTAAATAATTGATTTTTTTAAAAAGCCAGAAGTACCTGGACAGATGTTCTACAAATGTTAAGTGACCACAGATGCCAGGTCAGACTACTAAACCTAGCAAAACTTTCAATCACAGTAGATTTTTAAAAAAAACATTCCATGATAAAAACAAATTTAAGCAGTATCCACCCAGAAATCCAGCCCTACAAAGAGTTCTAGAAGGAAAATTTGAATATAAAGTCATTAACAACATCAAGAAAACACAAGGAATAAATAATCCCAAACCAGCAAATGAAAAGATGGGAAACACACACACCAGCACTAGAACCACTACCACAACAATAATAACAAAATAGCAGAAATCAACAAATAATACTCATTGGTACATCTCAACATTAATGGTCTCTTTTCACCAATGAAAAATCACCGACTAACAGAATGGATGCAAAAACAGCATTCATTCTTTGGCTGTATCTGAGAAGTGCTCCTTAACATCATGGATAGATACCACCTCAGGGTAAAGGATGAAAAATATTCTAAGGAAATCAACATCAGGGCAAAAATGGTGTAACTATTCTAATATCTGACAAAATAGACTTTGAACCACAACTAATAAATGAGAGACAGAAAAGAACACTTTGAGCTTATTAAAGGAAAAGGAAAATCCAGAAGAGGACATTGCAATTCTTAACATCCATGCACCAAACACTAGGGCACCCAAGTCTATAAAAGAACACTACCACTTAAATCACATATTGATCCTCACACACTGGTAGGGGGAGGCTTCAATACTCAATTCTCACCAACAGATAGGTCAACCAAAAAAGAACTAAATAGAGAAATACTGGAGCTAACAAGTATTATAAACCAAATGGACCTAACAGATATTTATAGGACACTCACCTGAATACAAAAGAATATATCCTACTCTCAACAGCTCATGAAATTTTGTTCAAAACTGATCACACACTTAGGCACAAACTAATTCTCAACAGATACAATAAAATAATACCCGATTTCCCTTCGATCACTATGGATTTAAGCAGGATATCAATATTAACATAAACAATAGAGAGATTACAAACTAATGGAAACTGAGCAACTTTTTACTGAAAAATTGGTCAAGACAGGAATTAAGAAAGAAAGAAAAGACTTTCTAGAAATGAATAATAATGAATACACAGCACACTCAACCTTATGGGGCACCATGGAGGCACCTCTAAGAGGCAAGTTCATAGGACTACACGATTACCTAAAAAATCGGAAAGATTTTTTATGTAAACAATATGACACTATGACATATGAACTAACCAGTAACCCCCCCCCCCCACCCGGAGCTCGTGTCTCTAGCTGCATATGTATCAGAAGATGGCCTAGTCGGCCATCAGTAGAAAGAGAGGACTATTGGTTGTGCAAACTTTATATGCCTCAGTACAGGGGAACGCCAGGGCCAAGAAGTGGGAGTGGGTGGGGGAGTGTGTGTGGGACTTTTGGGATAGCATTGGAAATGTAAATGAAATAAATACCTAATATAACAAAAGAATATCATCCATAAATCAGAAAGATTTCATTTTAGAAGTTTAAGAGCACATCAGAAAGATATAGAACAAAAAGAAGAAAACACATTCAAAATAAGAAGATACCAAGAATAATCAAACTCAGAACTGAAGTCATTAAAATAGAAGCAAACAAGCAAACAAAAACCAAAACAATAATATAAAAAAAAAATCAATGAAACTAAGAGTTGGTTCTTTGAGAAAAATCAATAAAATTGGCAAGCCCTTAGCCAAGTTAACTAAAAATTAGATGAAAGAATGATATAACAGCAGATATTGAGGAAGTCTAGAGAATCATAAAGTCATTCTTTAAAAATATTTACTTCATCAAATTCAAAAATCTAAAAGAAAAGAATAATTTTCTCAATATATACCACCTATCAAATTTAAATCAAAGTTAGATCAACAATTTAAACAGACCTATAAACACTAGCAAAATAGAAGTCATCATTAAAAGTCTCCCAACCAAAAGGAAGTTCAGGCAGGGTTGGATGTTTTAGGGACATACCTCAACATAAATGGGACACAGAGTAAACCTATAGCCAACATCAACTTAAATGAATAGAAAGTCAAAGCAATTGCACTAAAATAGGAACAAGAGAACTTTGTCCATTTTCTCCATACCTATCTAATTTTAGTACGTGTAGTCTTAGCTAAAGCAATATAAGAACTGAAGGAGATCAAGGAAATATAAAGTAGAAAAGCAGAAGTCAAAGTATCTTTACTTGCAGATGATGTAATATTATATATAAATGACCTTAAAAATCCACTGGGAATCTTTTATAACTGATAAACACTTTCAGCATAGTTTTTCTGGATACAAAATTAATTCACAAATATTAGTAGCCTTCCTGTATACAAATGACAAATGGAATCAAGAAATCAGAGAAATATCATTTTCACAATAGATTAAAATAATATAGGATATACTGGGGTAACTCTAACAAAGCAAAAGAAAGACATGGATGATAAAAATTGTAAGACGCTGAAGAAAAATTGGATCAAAAATGGATCAAAGACCTCAACATAAAACCAAATACACTGAACTCCATAGAGGAGAAAAAGAATAGCCTTGAGCTCATTTGCATAGGAAAAGGCTCTCTGAACAGAACACTGTTAGTTCAGGCTAAAAATTAAAAAGTGGGATTTCATGAAACTGAAAAGTTCCTGCATGGCAAGGAACTTTTTGAACAAAGAGCCAGCTGTTAGAATGGGAAAAGCTCTTACTAACTACATATCATATAAAGGAATAATGTCCAACATACATAAAGATCTTTAAAAAGTAGATATCAAGAAAAATAACCCTATTAAAAATTGGTATATAAATCTAAACAAAGAACTCTCAAAAGATAAAAGTCAAATGGCTGAGAAATACTTAAATGTTCAACGTCCTTAGTTATCATGGAACTTAAAATTAAAATTACTATATTTCATCGTATGCCAGTCAGAATGGCCAAGATCAATAAAATAAATGATAACATGGTGAAGTTATGAATATGTGTGATATCCATGCATTGCTGTGGACTGTGAATTTGTCCTGCCATAATTGAAATTAGTGTGGCTGTTCCTCCAGAAGATGGGAATTGATGTACCTCAAGAGCCAGCTATATGACTGTTGGAAATATACCCAAAAGGCTCTTCATCTTATCACAAATACTGGCTCAAGCATGCATTTCTGCTCCACTCATAAGGATAGGAATGTCTAAACAACCTATAGGCCACACAATAGAAGAATTGGTAAAGAATATGTAGTACATTTTCACAATGGACAATTACTCAGCTGTTTAAAAGCTGACATCATTAAATGCACAGGTAAATGGATCTAAAAAAAAAATCCCGAGTGAAGTAACCCTCACTCAGATCCAAAAAGACAGATATGTGTGTTTACTTATATGTAAATATTAGTTTCTAAGTCAATAATAGCCAAACTTCAGTCCATAAGAGCACAGGACTTAGGTATAGAATAAGGAAATAGGTGAAGCAGACAGATCTCCCCAGGAAAAGAAAGTAGTATGGACAGTTATGAATGAATGAATGAATCGGGATCCTGGGACCGGAGGATCAAATGGGGAGAGTTAAGGAAGAGAAGGATGAGTGTTGGAGTACAGGGAGAGACAGTTAAAATCAAGGGCCATTTGAGGTGGTGGTATGGAAACTTAATATTGTAGAAGCTTCCTAAAATATGTACATATAAGAAAGTGATCTAAATGAGATCACAAGCCAATGAGCATGACAGAGCCCTGACTGCATATTTGTCTCTCAATGAAGCTTCCGTTCTCTGAATAAGCTTGCATCTAATTGAGTTGTTGAACAAAGGGGTCCCATGAAAACTCCCCAACAGCTCTGGCTGTCGCCAAGAAAATATGTTGATCTCCACAAACTGATGGTAAGGTCCTACTGTAGAAGACAGCACCCTTACAACTCAATCAACAGGGAGATGAAGTTTTAGATTTTTCAAACCCTACTGTAATAAGGGTTCTTGAATGATTTCATTTCCTTTAGTAGCCCACTACCCACCAGAGGTAGTAGAAAAGAAAGGTTATTAGGACACCACGCATAAATCAGTTGCTGCAGTCAAGTCCACTCAGCAGACACAACACATGACTCAGCAGCAGCAGCAGCTTGATCCACTGGATCATGGGCAGGAGTCTGTGAAAGAGGCAAGAAGCTGCCAGAATCACACAAGACGTTCTTTGGTGCGTTACACTCTGTGAAGTCACAGGAAGTGAAGGTCAGCAACATGGTGCAAGGCTAACCCGTTCCAGAGAACTGTCAGTGTAGACAAGCGAAGCAGAGCAAGGCGAACCAATCCTTGAGTTTGGTCCAACCATTTGTGGTCATATTTATATTCTTTCTAAACATCACGTGTTCTTTCCTTTGCTTCAGCAAAATATTCTTTCACGAATTTTCTTCAACATGCTTTTCAGGTCTGCTTTAGCAAAACATCCTTTCAACTGTGTCTGCTTTAGCAAAACATCCTTTTACCTGTCTGTTCCAGCAAAACATCATTTGATTTGACATAACTACATTTAGAAAAAAAGACCAAAAAATTCTACTTCAGGAAGAAGTTGAGCTGGTGCTTACATAGAGCCTTCACAGTTTAGTCCTTGATATATGACAATATCCTGCATGCAACAAAAAGAGAGGAGAAAAACAAAAGCCAGAAGTAAAAACAACAAACACAAGAACAAACAAAACAACAACACAAACCAATTTTCAATAGAAAATGGTGTCCTGCCTTCTAGTTAAGTTAAGTTAGTGCAATGGTGGTAACCAACCAATATCTGGTTGTACATAAGGTCCACCCCACCAGATAGGACCCATTACCAATACTGCTTGGATGACCAAAAACCCAGGGCTAGATAGACTGGGTTCTAGGGTATAAAGTCTATTCTTGATTGTTGACTTGATCACATTTTGAATTAACTAAAACCCAAGTATCTGGACATACCCGTGAGGATTTTTTTCTTAATTATATCCTTTGAAGTGGGAAGACTCACTTCTAATCTACATATTTGATATTGGAATAATTTGATATTTGATATCTAATATCAACAGATCCATTTAATCTGGATCTGTTGAGTGGGAAGATCCACCTTTAGTTTTGGCTTCACTTTCTGCTAACAGCCTATATAAATTAATGGAAGAAGACAGCTTGTTTTTTCTTCTTCTCACTATGGCTATGATCTTCATTCCTTTGCTTGCATTAGAGTTTAATTCTCTGGGATTCTGGTCTATACTGAAGACCAGATGAGACATCTAGCATTGTGTATTGAACAACTACTAGAATCTTAGAGCTTCTGATATACAGCCACTGATGGACTGGCTGGAACACAGGCTTTTCTATTTCTCTAGAGTACACTGATTCATAATAGGGTAAAACCCAACTACTACTGTTCTACTAAAAGAACACAGCATAGAAATGGTTCCTAATGAGATTCTGCTATACTCATAGATCAGTGCCATGCTCAGCCAGCATCAGAGAAACATTTTCCTACAGCTTATGGGAATAAACTCAGAGATCCACAGCCAGACACTGTACAGAATGAGAGTCTGTGGAACACTCAGCCATCAAATCCACCTTTCTCCAGGGTTCAGGAAATGCTGTGGAGGAGCAGGTGGGAAGGGAAGAAGAGCCAGAGGACAACAAGACCCTCTAAATAAACAAGACCAGTGTACATATGTACTAATAGAGACTGGGGTAGCACACACAGATCCTGACTATGTGCATACCAGACACAGTACTAGAACTAAAAAGGGAAGTGAAAACATGCCCTTGTCCCTACCCCAGAAGTTATCTCCAGGTGATAATCACTTGCAAATAGAAATTTAGTTTTCTCCAATGGAGTCTCAAGGGGAAACAAACTACTCTTAAGGGTAGGTCACATGCCCAGCAATAGATGGGCAAGAGAAAAGGAACTTTGAAGGTTCTTTGTCTCAATGTTGCACTAAAGATTTTTTTAAAGAAATTATATAAGTTCATTCAGTTCATATCAATTTTTATAATTCATTCATATGCATATAAGTACAAAGTTAACTTTTATTTAAAAGAGCAGCTTCCTCCTCCCACATAATATATCCTGATTATGGTTTTTCCTTTCCTCAACCTCCACCAGATTCTCCTTACCTCCTCTCGCATCTGTATCCACTCCCTTTCTGTCTCTCATTATAAAACAAAGAGGCCTCCAAGGGATAATATAATATATGATATAACATGATCAAACAAAATCTAACATATTAAAATATAATAAAGCAAACAAATGGTAGGAAAAGAGCCCAAGAGAGTTATAAGAAACAGAGACCCACTAGTTTGCCCACTCGGGAATCACATTAAAAAAATCACTAAATTGGAAGCTGAAATATATGTTTCAGAAGGGAGCAAGAACTTTGTCAAGATTTGAATATAGTCTATTAGCATTATATTTTGGCTAAGAATTTGTTTGCAAAAAACCTGGGACTGAAGAAGTAGCTGTGTTTGTCAAAGAGAACAGAACCAATGATATGGAATTTCTCATGTGTCACATGGACAACTGGGTATTCATCAGACCATACTGAAAATTAATCTATGATTAGTAAGAGATTAGCATCTTTGAGTTGAACTGTTCTGTGCTTTATTGGGGCAATGGGAATGTGTTCGTTCAGGGTCAGCACACAAAACCTTTATAGACACATTTAAGAAGATAGGCTATATCTTTCGATAGCTGCAGAACTTGACATTCAGTCTGATGGTACTTGTGGTCATGTGAATGAGAACATTTTACATAGGCTCAGATCTTTGAACACTTGGTCGTTCTTAATGGCACTGTTTTTTATAGGTTTAGGAGCTAACTATAGGCTCACTCTTCAGCCAGAAATAAATTAGTGCACTCTTGGAAAGAACTGCTGATGTTTGATGGATGCTGAGTATTGAGTACCACCCCATCATGGAAGAATCCTGTTGTAGAGACTTTTGTAAGGCTTCCAATGAAGGAGCTAGAGAAAGTACCCAAGGAGCTAAAGGGGTCTGCAACCCCATAGGAGGAACAACAATATGAACTAACCAGTACCCCCAGAGCATGTGTCTCTAGTTTCTCTAGTTGCATATGTAGCAGAGGATGGCCTAGTAGGCCATCAATGGGAGGAGAGGCCCTTGGTCCTGTGAAGGGTCTATGCCTCAGTATAGGGGAATGCCAGGGCCAGGAAGCAGGAGTGGGTGGATTGGGGAGCAGGAAGGAAGGAGGGTATAGGGGACTTTCAGAGAAGAAACTAGGAAAGGGGATAGCATTTGAAATGTAAATGAAGAAAATATCTAATAAAAATTAACATTTAAAAAAAAAAGACTTCCACTTAGCTCCATGTCCACATCAGAACAATTCCTGAGAAAACTGAAAAGTATAAATCATGTAAAGCCCTGGGTCCCTAGAACAGAGGTAGATAATGGTAAGTGTTAATAGCTAAGAGGTAGATAATAGGTAAGTGTTAATAGGTAAGAGGTAGATAATAGGTAAGTGTTGGGAAGGTAATATTCAAGACTTCTTTTGCAAACATACATAACTTGGTAAAGATGCGCACAAGGAAATGTCAGAGTACTTACCGCTGATATTTCTGTGACCTGAGTCAAAACTGAGGCAGAAGAAGTACATCACAACACCCTGTTACATCACAATACTCTGTTACATGGAACACCTTTGGTATCCATGCAAATTTAATGAAGAGGACCATGTGATCAATTGCATGTAGAGACTAAATACTGTCAACCCAAAACCACTCAGATTATCAAATAATAAATTTTAAAAATATAGGTTTTTTTTTTTTTTTTTTAGATATTAAGGTTCCTTTGCATGGCCTTTAGGTTAAGTTGGCAGCTAGAGGGGGCAATGAAATATTAATTAGAAAAGAGCAATTGTAACATCATCTGGCTGGACAGATGAATATGACTAAGATATAACACAGAAAAAATGCATGTAGAGCCAATAAAGCACTCATAGAAAACAAATACAGATAAAGGTAAATATTAAGATGCCTTAGGATACAAAATAAAGGTGCTGTGAGGCAATGAGCTGTCAGGATATGCTTGCACACAATTGGTTGCCATAACAACCTGAGATTTTTCAAAAGGTAGACCAAGAAATTGCATCAGTGGGTACACAAAGAACCACGACATTCCACCTCGCCCAGAGCACTTATAAGGAAATACTTATCATCCTAAATTATGATTCAATAAAATGCCAATGACAATTTCTGTATTGGTCAGTATTTTTTCATATTCATTTCTTTAAGCCACTGCAGTTGATAATAAAGTAAAACGGAACATACATTTGGAATTGTACAAAATGAAATTAAATCAGCTTAAGTAAAAGGCCAGATTGTGGGTAAATAAAATGGAGTATCTAAAGTTAAATAATTCCATCCTAATCCACTTGGTTGTAATAAAACATTTAAGCATACACATTATGGATATGAGGTCACCCACTGTTTTGAGTCTCCCCAAAAGACTTCATAGCTAAGTTATAAATTAATTTAAAAGGTTTTTATGAAATTGTAAATGTTTTGCTGAGCCTTTAGAAATGCTTCCAAGGGAAATTACTAAGAATGCAATAAAAATATTTTAACAGGCTTAAGCTGGCAATTTAAACTTTTCTAACATGAAAGATGATTAGTTTTCAAAATCATCTTAGCATCAGAATTTTTTAAAATATTTGGATTCATTTAAAGAGACAAAAGAATTTTTCACAAATACTGTGTTTCCCCCTTACCCGCAATTTTCTCCCAGTAGAAAATTTAGAATCATTTTAGGTAAACAAAACCGAGATCTAATTCTCTGAGAGCTTGTACAAGCTGATTTTTGAGTTATTAAGCGGTGTTCGTGTCTATTTCATCTCAACTTTAATTTTGTCTTATTTTTAAATTCAAAGCACACAGCCAGCTCTATTTGAGGTTTTGTGACTAATGTTTTTCTTTATTCCAGATGAAGGATCAATGGAAATGTCCCAGCCACACACACACACACACACTAACACACACTAAATAAACATTAGTTGGGATCATTTAAACTCATCCTGTCTCTTTTTTACAGCTTGGATGTGAAATTTTATTAGGAGGAAGGGGCATGGTAGGAACAGGCAGAGTGTCTGAGATTTAAACTTCGTATTATTTGGTGTGATTTAATAGGTGGATAATGAGACCTGTGTACTCTTCTCATTGATCTCAACTCCTCACGTGAAAAGGGGTGGCTATTTGCACAACTCAAACTGTGGACCACCTGGAGTAAGTGGCTATTGGTTAGCCTTTTTCCTACTAGACCTTTACACCCATGCTGAGGATATTACATTGTAGAAGAGCTACAGCAGAATTGGTTAAATAGTGGTTCATATATTGGTCCATGCATCATGTTTAAGTGAACAACAGGTATGGAGTTGTTTGCTCTTCACTATACTCATGACTACCCCTGAGTCAGTGAAACTACTGTTAAATTTATACTTGTAGCCTTGGCAGGAAATGCGATAGCATCATGCTATTGATCTTCTTTACATTGAGGGCAACAGAAGCTTAGATGACAATATATTAAGTTGTTTCTATACAGCAGATGGAGAATAGTTGAAAACAATGAAATAATATTTACTCAGAAATAAACTAGTTTATCACACTTAAAGCTCACTCTCTTAAATTTACCACTTTTTAAATATTTTTTAATTACGTATTTTTCTCAATTACATTTCCAATGCTATCCCAAAAGTCCCCCATATCCTCCCCCCACTCCCCTACCCACCCATTCCCACTTTTTGGCCCTGGCGTTCCCCTGTACTGGGGCATATAAAGTTTGCAAGTCCAATGGGCCTCTCTTTCCAGTGATGGCTTACTAGGCCATCTTTTGATACATATGCAGCTAGAGTCAAGAGCTCCGGGGTACTGGTTAGTTCATAATGTTGTTGCACCTACAGGGTTGCAGATCTCTTTAGCTCCTTGGTTACTTTCTCTAGCTCCTCCATTGGGGGCCCTGTGATCCATCCAATAGGTGACTGTGGGCATCCACTTCTGTGTTTGCTAGGCCCCGGCCTAGTCTCACAAGAGACAGCTATATCAGGGTCCTTTCAGCAAATGCTTGCTAGTGTATGCAATGGTGTCATCGTTTGGAGGCTAATTATGGGATGGATCCCTGGATATGGCAGTCTCTAGATGGTCTATCCTTTTGTCTCAGCTCCAAACTTTGTCTCTGTAACTCCTTCCATGGGTGATTGTTTCCAATTCTAAGAAGGGGCAAAGTGTCCACACTTTGGCTTTATTCTTCAGTTTCATGTGTTTTACAAATTGTCTCTTATAGCTCGGGTATACTAAGTTTCTGGGCTAATATCCACTTATCAGTGAGTACATATCATTTCAGTTCTTTTGTGATTGTGTTACCTCACTCAGGATGATGCCCTCCAGGTCCAACCATTTGCCTAGGAATTTCATAAATTTATTCTTTTTAATAGCTGAGTAGTACTCCATTGTGTAAATGTACCACCTTTTTTGTATCCATTCCTCTGTTGAGGGGCATCTGGGTTCTTTCCAGCTTCTGGCTATTATAAATAAGGCTGCTATGAACATAGTGGAGCATGTGTCCTTCTTACCGGTTGGGACATCTTCTGGATATATGCCCAGGAGAGGTATTGCGGGATCCTCCGGTAGTACTGTGTCCAATTTTCTGAGGAACCGCCAGACTGATTTCCAGAGTGGTTGTACAAGCCTGCAATCCCACCAACAATGAAGGAGTGTTTCTCTTTCTCCACATCCTCGCCAGCATCTGCTGTCACCTGAATTTTTGATCTTAGCCATTCTGACTGGTGTGAAATAGAATCTCAGGGTTGTTTTGATTTGCATTTCTCTGATGATTAAGGATGCTGCTCATTTTTTCAGGTGCTTCTCAGCCATTCAGTATTCCTCAGGTGAGAATTCTTTGTTTAGCTCTGAGCTCCATTTTTAAATGGGGTTACTTGATTTTATGGAGTCCACCTTCTTGAGTTCTTTATATATATTGGATATTAGTCCGCTATCTGATTTAGGATAGGTAAAGATCCTTTCCCAATCTGTTGGTTGCCTTTTGCTTGCAGAAGCTTTGCAGTTTTTTTGTTTTTGTTTTGTTTTGTGTGTGTGTGTGTGTGTGTGTGTGTGTGTGTGTGTGTGTGTGTGTGTGTAAATAGAATCTTTAGGGCTGGCGAGATGGTTCAACACCTAAAGCATTTGCTATCAAGCACCTGATGATGAGTTTAAGCCCTGGAACCCATGTGGCAGAAGGGCAGAACTGGCTCCTCCCCTAACATGTTGTCCACACTAGGATACTGAGTGCCCTCTCTTCCTCTCCCTCTCCCTCTCTCTCTCCCCTCCCCCTCCCCCTTCTCTCTCTCTCTCTCTCTCTCACACACACACACACACGCACATAATACATACAGAAAAAATTAATATGATTTTGTGTGTGGGTTATGGGAGAAGGTAGATCAGGGATAGAGTACTTGTCTGTCCCTGAAGACTGTGAGTTCATTCCCCAGGCCCACAAATGAAAAATAAACAGCTCATATGAAAAAATGTTTTTAATCCAATGAATTAGTTTTTTAAAATTTTATATTTTCATGTTCTATTGCTCTACCCATAATCACTACCTTGAAGTCTTCCTACTTAGGGATTAACATGGTCAAACTTTATTTTAAAGTCTATTTTTCTTGATGAAATCTAAACTTTTCACACTTCTTAAATTGCACTGACATCAAAACATTTTGCTTGTATTAGCTCATATCAAACCCTCATCAGGAACTGTTTGTTTCTCTAGTAACCCCAGATCCAGGAACAGGATGCATTCTTTTCTCATGGTTTCTGAGTCCTATTTTCTGCCATGTCTAAAATAAAACAGATTTTAAAGTTTACAATAGGACAGAGGTCAACATAAAAGACTAGAATCCAGGCCTTCTTTTCTTGTTTCTGATCTTTAGTAGTACAACAAATAGTTGACCTCTTTTCCTCTTTGTCACATAAAAGTGTCAGAATGATGGCTCTTGTTTTAAATCAGATTCGAATTTCCATCTATGTGAATGTAGATATCATTTTTTAAAAAAATCAGAACACAAAGTAATTAAAATGACATTTTAAAATTTCTCAAGTCTTCAAAACACCAGTTTACCCTCCTCCTCTGCTCTCCACAAGTCCTGAAGAATTAGGACTAAATTCTCTTCTCTTTCCTAAACTTCTATTTATCACTTCTTTGCCTTGGAATGATATTCTGTTGACTTTCTCTTTTCTTGTTTGTATAGTCAAAGCAGATTCTTTGAAGTATTTAACAACACAACAGTCAAGCCAATTTGAAAACAATAACCAGCCTTGGCCTCTTTCTACAGTATCCACAGCTCCTTTATCCTGTCTTACAAATCCACTATTCCTTGGGAGGCATATTCTCCTAATTTTAGTTTTTATTCCCAACTTTTATTTCATCTCCTCTCTCTGTATCATGCTACCTAAGTAACTCTTGTTAGTGTGACCAAATCCAAATTCTGTTTTTAATGCTGGTCTCAGTGGCAGTCATCTGGGACAGACTTGATTTCCATCCTGAAATGTCCTAAGTATCAATGTCCAAATGAAGGACAAGAAATCTCTGTCTTATTTCCTCCCACATAGAACTCACTCACCCTCCATCTTCCTCAGTTGTAAAATTCCTAGGACTTCTTTTTAATCATTAAAAATAATCTATTTAATCTATTCAGTCATCTTTTAGTGTTATTGAGGTGATGAATTGGTTAAAGGGAAGTTTAAGCAAGAGAGGATCTTAACGAAACCAAGGAACTACCTTAGAGACAAGTATCAAACAGTAAAGGGGGGCCTCCAAGGAGGAAGAGAACACCTGAAGTACTGTTTGCCAATGGTAGTTTATCTGTTTATTAATCTTCTTACATTAAGAGAGGAGAAGCAATTAAAATATCTAAAGTGGAAGCCATTGGCATAGTGATGGTGACTGAACAGCATGAGAAAGGTGTTTTACTCATGTTTAATAATTAACTTAGAGATGGGGATAGTTTCAATGTTGATGTATCTGAAAATAAAAGATAGAAATATTTTAACAATTTCTTAGGGGCTTGATTTTCCCTTTAGGTAGACTCATCTATTTTTACATTGATATATAAACTCTACCTAGATTGTTTTGAATTCAATACATGTCTTTAGTCCAGATACCATCTCAGCATGAAAAACTCGGAGATCCATTCTACTTACTATTTCCATTTATATGTATAAACAGAATTACCAAGTCCAAGACTTGTGATTCTACTCACATGTTTCCCTTTCCCCCACCAACAGCATTCATTTCCTTCCAGTGTTAAATAAGCTGGGATACTGCCCAATCTAATGTGCTTCTCCATAAGCCACTGACTTACACAAAACTCACCATTAAACGTTTGTAGCCCTTTGGCTGTTACAGTGTTTATTCTTACAAATAATAGAACAACTACAGGCAGCTTAATGATGAGGAATTCATTATGTCATATAATAATAATATAATAATAACAACACCAATAATAATAATAAATGATAAGCCAAGTGGATCACTCAAAATTAGGACAAGGTCACCAGTATACAAATGAGTTCTATATTCAACATTTCATAATGTATTCTTTTAAAAGCTAAAGGTGGGTTTATGTTATACCTTAATGGCAAAAAACATTTAGGTAATGGTAAAAACTTTTTTTACATATGTTATATATAAGGCATATTGAAAGATATTGTTAAGAGACTGTATATTTTTTACACAAACTAAGATATATTTGATTGGCAACTCAATTTGTTATCTTGTGATTACTCAGAGGAAAGCTCAGTTAGCGTTCCCTGAAATCAAAGCACAGTGTAGTTCAGTTCTTCAGCTATGACAATGATAAAAAAAAATCTATAAATTCCAAAGCCTCAATACCAGCAGAGTTTGAGGAATTTGATAAAGGCAGTGGTCCCATGATAGCAAGACAGACAGGAAGCGTGAGTAGAGACCCTCTCCAAAAGTGCTCAACACGTACTGCAGAGTCAGAGTCTGTGACCAGATGCTCAGATGTCTGAAGCAAATGCGAGGAACACAGAGTGGTATATCTACACATATTCAAACCGCAGTCGTGATGAAGGGGTTTCATTTATGTCAAACTAGAAAAGGAAGCATGGATTACTAGTAGCAGTGAGAATGAGAGAGGGAGGTAGATACCATTGTAAATTTATTCCTAATACCACCAATGATCGATAACCTATAAAAGAACATGAAAATAAAACATTAAAAAAAATATACTGTCCCCCTCCTCCTCTAGTCACCTGCTGCAGGAGGAAAAGCTGGCCCCAAGGTTATGAGAGAGAAAGAACTGTCCCTCCCTCTCACCCGCTGCAGCTCTATGAAGAGCAGGCTCTGCACCTCACCTGCGCGGTACATAAAGACTGGCCCTGGTGGCAGGAGTGCATTGTGGATGAACTGGCTCCTGAGGGCATGAGAGCCAAGATCTGGCCCTGTGACATTAGGTGAGCTAGCCTGGGCAGTACTGGCCTTGGTGATATGGGTACAGGAGAGATGGTGGGCTAACCAGGCCCAGATCAGGACTTTGAATTGGTCCATCTACCTAATCTATGAACTTCTTGAGCTTGTGAAAAGGTTGTTCCTGGTGATCCAAAGCTGTAGGATCTCCATGACATAGGGCAAGAGTAGAACACATGAGAGGAGGCCCAGGGATTATTCAGTATTGATAGTGCAGCAGAAGCCAGAGGCCTCATATCATACAAATGACTCATCGTAATAAACATTTGCAAGTAAAGATGTGTGGACAAAGGGGCATACTGTAGAACACATTGTGATACAAATATATATGTGTGTATACACACACATACATACATATATATATATATATATACATATACATATATGTATATGTATATATATATATACATATACATATATGTATATGTATATATATATATATATATATATATATATACTTCCAAAAGATTTTTTTATATTTTCTTATGCTTATTTATTTTTTATTTATTAGGTTTTTGGGGGAGGTTGCTATAGAAAGAGGGCAGATATGAAGGGATGGGGTGATGAGTGGGATTGTGGTACATAATGTGAAAGTCAGGAAGAATCAATAAAAAGTAAAAAAAAAATTAAGAAAAACATACATTCAAAAATATGCACAAGATGGTATTTGCCTATCAGAAAATAAATTCAAAATACTTAAGATAATTTAAAAATAAATACTACAAAATAGAAAAATAATACGTTGATATAATCAGTAACAAACAGCTGAGTGAGGTGGGAAGCTACACATCTGTAATTGAATATAATTGTAAACTCTGGGAGATTGAGGGAAGAGGATCACAAGTTTCAGGCTAGCCTGGGTTATATAGTAGCATGTTCTCCTTAACACACACACACACACACACACACACACACACACACACACACACACACACACACACAGAAACACACACACACACACACACACACACACAGAAACACACAAACACACACACACACAGACAGAGAGACAAAGAAAGACAGAGAGAGACAGAGATACAGAGAGACAGACACAGAGACAAAAAGAGACACACACACAAGGATAGAGACAGAGACAGACAGAAAGACACACACATACAGAGAGAGACAGAGGCAGAGAAAGAGAGAGAGGAGAGAGAGAGAGGGGGGGAGAATTTGAAAAAGAAAAAAGAAAAGCATGTAGTTCATTGCAAAAGTTGCTAAAGAGACCAAAGATCATGGCAATTAGTGAATCAGGGCAACTAATGTCTTACTCTCTCTCACAGTCATGTTGATGCCCAACACACAATGCACACATCCATAAATGCTACATAAATTCACACATACAGACACATAGGCACACATACATACAAACGCACACATGTAGAATCAAGAGGTACATTTATCTGGTTGTTCCAGTCCAGAGAGCTATTAATTCACACACACAAACACACACACACACACACACACATGCATATGTATGTATGTATGTGTGTGTATATATATATATATTTAATATTTAATATTTTTTATTACATATTTTCCTTAATTACATTTCCAATGCTATCCCAAAAGTCCCCCATACCCTCCCCCATCTTCCCTACCCACCCATTCCCTTTTTTTTTTTTTTTTTGGCCCTGGCATTCCCCTGTACTGGTGCATATACAGTTTGCATATCCAATGGGCCTCTCTTTCCAGTGATGGCCGACTAGGCCATCTTTTGATACATATGCAGCTAGAGTCAAGAGCTCCAGGGTACTGATTAGTTCATAATGTTGTTCCACCTATAGGGTTGCAGATCCCTTTAGCTCCTTGGGTACTTTCTCTAGCTCCTCCATTGGGAGCCCTGTGATCCATCCAATAGCTGACTGTGAGCATCCACTTCTGTGTTTGCTAGGCCCCGGCATAGTCTCACAAGAGACAGCTACATCTGGGTCCTTTCGACAAAATCTTGCTAGTGTATGCAATGGTGTCAGTGATTGGAAGCTGATTATGGGGTGGATTCCTGGATATAGCAGTCTCTAGATGGTCCATCATTTCGTCTCAGCTCCAAACTTTGTCTCTGTAACTCCTTCCATGGGTGTTTTGTTCCCAATTTTAAGGAGGGGCATAGTGTCCACACTTCAGTCTTCATTCTTCTTGAGTTTCATGTGTTTAGCAAATTGTATCTTATATCTTGGGTATCCTAGGATTTGGGCTAATATCCACTTATCAGTGAGTATATATTGTGTGAGTTCCTTTGTGAATATGTTACTTCACTCACGATTGATGCCCTCCAGGTCAATCTATTTGGCTAGGAATTTCATAAATTCATTCTTTTTAAGAGCTGAGTAGTACTCCATTGTGTAAATGTACCACATTTTCTGTATCCATTCCTCTGTTGAGGGGCATCTGGGTTCTTTCCAGCTTCTGGCTATTATAAATAAGGCTGCTATGAACATAGTGGAGCATGTGTTCTTCTTACCAGTTGGGACATCTTCTGGATATATGCCCAGGAGAGGTATTGCTCGATCCTCCGGTAGTACTATGTCCAATTTTCTGAGGAAGTGCCAGACTGACTTCCAAAGTGGTTGTACAAGCCTGCAATCCCACCAACAATGGAGGAGTGTTCCCCTTTCTGCACATCCTCGCCAGCATCCGCTGTCACCTGAATTTTAGATCTTAGCCATTCTTACTGGTGTGAGGTAGAATCTCAGGGTTGTTTTGATTTGCATTTCACTGATGATTAAGGATGTTGAACATTTTTTCAGGTGCTTCTCTGCCATTCGGTATTCCTCAGGTGAGAAGTCTTTGTTCAGTTCTGAGCCCCATTTTTAATGGGGTTATTTGATTTTCTGAAGTCCACCTTCTTGAGTTCTTTATATATGTTGGATATTAGTCCCCCATCTGATTTAGGATAGGTAAAGATCCTTTCCAATCTGTTGGTGGTCTTTTTGTCTTATTGACAGTGTCTTTTGCCTTGCAGAAGCTTTGGAGTTTCATGAGGTCCCATTTGTCGATTCTCGATCTTACAGCACAAGCCATTGCTGTTCTATTCAGGAATTTTTCCCCTGTGCCCATATCTTCAAGGCTTTTCCCCACTTTCTCCTCTATAAGTTTCAGTGTCTCTGGTTTTATGTGAAGTTCCTTGATCCACTTAGATTTGACCTTAGTACAAGGAGATAGATATGGATGGATTCGCATTCTTCTACATGATAACAACCAGTTGTGCCAGCACCATTTGTTGAAAATGCTGTCTTTCAAGATAAGTTGATTAAACTCTCTGAACTCATTTACTCACTGGTAAAACAGTGGAGCATGATAGTTACAGATCTATTTAATAAAAAAATAAAAGAATAAAAAAAAAGAAAAAGAAAATGCTGTCTTTCTTCCACTGGAAGGTTTTAGCTCCCTTGTCGAAGATCAAGTGACCATAGGTGTGTGGGTTCATTTCTGGGTCTTCAATTCTATTCCATTGTTCTACTTGTCTGTCACTATACCAGTACCATGCAGTTTTTATCACAATTGCTCTGTAGTAAAGCTTTAAGCCAGGCATGGTGATTCCACCAGAGGTTCTTTTATCCTTGAGAAGAGTTTTTGCTATCCTAGGTTTTTTGTTATTCCAGATGAATTTGCAGATTGCTCTTTCTAATTCGTTGAAGAATTGAGTTTGGATTTTGATGGGGATTGCATTGAATCTGTAGATTGCTTTTGGCAAGATAGCCATTTTTACAATGTTTATCCTGCCAATCCATGAGCATGGGAGAATTTTCCATCTTCTGAGATCTTCTTTAATTTCTTTCTTCAGAGACTTGAAGTTTTTATCATACAGATCTTTCACTTCCTTAGTTAGAGTCACACCAAGATATTTTATATTATTTGTGACTATTGAGAAGGGTGTTGTTTCCCTAATTTCTTTCTCAGCCTGTTTATTCTTTGTGTATAGAAAGGTCATTGACTTGTTTGAGTTAATTTTATATCCAACTACTTCACCGAAGCTGCTTATCAGGTTTAGGAGTTCTCTGGTGGAATTTTTAGGGTCACTTATATATACTATCATATCATCTGCAAAAAGTGATATTTTGACTTCCTCTTTTCCAATTTGTATCCCCTTGATCTCCTTTTGTTGTTGAGTTGCTCTGGCTAATACTTCAAGTACTATGTTGAAAAGGTAGGGAGAAAGTGGGCAGCCTTGTCTAGTCCCTGATTTTAGTGGGATTGCTTCCAGCTTCTCTCCATTTACTTTGATGTTGGCTACTGGTTTGCTGTAGATTGCTTTTATCATGTTTAGGTATGGGCCTTGAATTCCTGATCTTTCCAAGACTTTTATCATGAATGGGTGTTGGATCTTGTCAAATGCTTTTTTTGCATCTAATTAGATGATCATGTGGTTTTTGTCTTTGAGTTTGTTTATATAATGGACTACATTGATGGATTTTGATATATTAAACCATCCCTGCATCCCTGGAATAAAACCTACTTGGTCAGGATGGATGATTGCTTTAATGTGTTCTTGGATTCTGTTAGCGACAATTTTATTGAGTATTTTTGTATCGATATTCATAAGGAAATTGGTCTGAAGTTCTCTATCTTTGTTGGATCTTTCTGTGGTTTAGGTATCAGAGTAATTGTGGCTTCATAAAATGAGTTGGGTAGAATACGTGCTACTTATATTTTGTGAAATAGTTTGTGCAGAACTGGAATTAGGTCTTCTTTGAAGGTCTGATAGAACTCTGCATTAAATCCGTCTGGTCCTGGGCTTTTTTTGGCTGGGAGACTATTAATAACTGCTTCTATTTCTTTAGGTGATATGGGACTGTTTAGATGGTTAACTTGATCCTGATTTAACTTTGGTACCTGGTATCTGTCCAGAAATTTGTCCATTTAGTCAAGGTTTTCCAGTTTTGTTGAGTATAGCCTTTTGTAGAAGGATCTGATGGTGTTTTGGATTTCTTCAGGATCTGTTGTTATGTCTCCCTTTTCATTTCTGGTTTTGTTAATTAGGATTTTGTCCCTGTGCCCTCTAGTGAGTCTAGCTAAGGGTTTATCTATCTTGTTGAGTTTCTCAAAGAACCAACTCCTCATTTGGTTAATTCTTTGAATAGTTCTTCTTGTTTCCACTTGGTTGATTTCACCCCTGAGTTTGATTATTTCCTGCCGTCTACTCCTCTTGGGTGAATTTTCTTCCTTTTTTCTAGAGCTTTTAGATGTGTTGTCAAGCTGCTAGTATGTGCTCTCTCCAGTTTCTTCTTGGAGGCACTCAGAGCTATGAGTTTCCCTCTTAGAAATGCTTTCATTGTGTCCCATAGGTTTGGGTATGTTGTGGCTTCATTTTCATTAAACTCTAAAAAGTCTTTAATTTCTTTCTTTATTCCATCCTTGACCAAGATATCATTGAGAAGAATGTTATTCAGTTTCCACGTGAAAGTTGGCTTTCCATTATTTATGTTGTTATTGAAGATCAGCCTTAGTCCATGGTGGTCTGATAGGATGCATGGGACAATTTCAATATTTTTGTATCTGCTAAGGCCTGTTTTATGACCAATTATATGGTCAATTTTGGAGAAGGTCCCGTGAGGTGCTGAGAAGAAGGTATATCCTTTTGCTTTAGGATAAAATGTTCTGTAGATATCTGTTAAATCCATTTGTTTCATAACTTCTGCTATTTTCACTGTGTCCCTGTTTAGTTTCTGTTTCAAGATCTGTCCATTGATAAAAGTGGTGTGTTGAATTCTCCCACTATTATTGTGTGAGGTGCAATGTGTGCTTTGAGCTTTACTAAGGTGTCTTTAATGAATGTGGCTTCCCTTGCATTTGGGGCATAGATATTCAGAATTGAGAGTTCTTCTTGGAGGATTTTACCTTTGATGAGTATGAAGTGTCCCTCCTTGCCTTTTTTGATAACTTTGGTTGGAAGTCGATTTTATTCGATATCAGAATGGCTACTCCAGCTTGTTTCTTCAGGCCGTTTGCTTGGAAAATTTTTTTCCAGCCTTTCACTCTTAAGTAGTGTCTGTCTTTTTCCCTGAGATGGGTTTCCTGTAAGCAGCAGAATGTTGGGTCCTGTTTGTGTAGCCAGTCTATTAGTCTATGTCTTTTTATTGGGGAATTGAGTCCATTGATATTAAGAGATACTAAGGAAAAGTAATTGTTGCTTCCCTTTATTTTTGTTGTTAGAGTTGGCATTCTTTTCTTGTGGCAGTCTTCTTTTTGGTTCGTTGAGGGATTACTTTCTTGCTTTTTCTAGGGTGTGATTTCTGTCCTTGTATTGTTTTGTTTTTTTTTTTTTTTTCTGTTATTATCCTTTGAAGGGCTGGATTCTTGGAAAGATAATGTGTGAATTTGGTCTTGTCGTGGAATACTTTTGTTTCTCCATCTATGGTTATTGAGAGTTTGGCTGGGTATAGTAGTCTGGGCTGGCATATGTGATCTCTTAGTGTCTGTATAACATCTGTCCAGGCTCTTCTGGCTTTCATAGTCTCTGGTAAAAAGTCTGGTGTAATTCTGATAGGCCTGCCTTTATATGTTACTTGACCTTTCTCCCTTACTGCTTTTAACATTCTATCTTTATTTAGTGCATTTGTTGTTCTGATTATTATGTGTCTGGAGGAATTTCTTTTCTGGTCCAGTTTATTTGGAGTTCTGTAGGCTTCTTGTATGATCATGGGCATCTCTTTCTTTATGTTTGGGAAGTTTTCTTCTATTATTTTGTTGAAGATATTTGCTGGCCCTTTAAGTTGAAAATCTTCATTCTCATCAACTCCTATTATCTGTAGTTTTGGTCTTCTCATTGTGTCCTGGATTTCCTGGATGTTTTGAGTTAGGATGCTTTTGCATTTTGTATTTTCTTTGACTGTTGTGCCGATGTTCTCTATGGAATCTTCTGCACCTGTGCTTCTCTCTTCTATCTCTTGTATTCTGTTGCTGATGCTCGCATCAATGTTTCCAGATCTCTTTCCTAGGGTTTCTATCTCCAGCGTTGCCTCGCTTTGGTTTTTCTTTATTGTGTCTACTTCCCTTTTTAGTTCTAGTATTGTTTTGTTCATTTCCATAACCTGTTTGGTTGTGTTTTCCTGTTTTTCTTTAAGGACCTGTAACTCTTTAGCAGTGCTCTCCTTTATTTCTTTAAGTGAGTTATGAAAGTCCTTCTTGATGTCCTCTACCATCATCATGAGAAATGTTTTTAAATCTGGGTCTAGATTTTCGGTTGTGTTGGGGTGCCCAGGACTAGGTGGGGTGGGATTGCTACGTTCTGATGATGGTGAGTGGTCTTGATTTCTTTTAGTAGGATTCTTACGTTTGTCTTTCGCCATCTTGTAATCTCTGAAGCTAGCTGTTATAGTTGTCTCTGGTTAGAGCTTGTTCCTCAGGTGACTCTGTTAGCCTCTATAAGCAGACCTGGGAGGCTAGCTCTCTCCTTAGTTTCAGTATTCTCTGCAGGCAAGCTCTCTTCTTGCAGGGAAGGTGCCCAGATATCTGGTGTTCGAACCTGCCTCCTGGCAGAAGTTGTGTTCCACTCACCAGAGGTCTTAGGATCCCGTGTGGAATCCTGTGTGGGCCCTTGCGGGTGTCAGGAGACTCCACTGGCAAGGCACCCTGGTGCTCGAGTGGACCAGAAGGGATTTGTCGTGTGTGTGTTTGTATGTGTGTGTGTGTGTGTGTGTGTGTGTGTGTGTGTGTGTATGCATGTGAAGTTGATATTTCTAGGTTAAATGCTTAAGAAAACAATTATTAAGTTTCACTGTTAAGTACACGTTCAATTTTTTTATTTAAAATTTTGTGGATATATGTAAGGGGGGAGGTACACATGAACACAGGTATCTGGGGAGGTCAGAAAATGGCATCAGACCCTCAGGAGTCAGAATTACAGGAACCTGTGAGGCACCTAATAAGGAGAGTAGAAGCAAACTCAGGTCCTCTTTATAAAAGCAGTCCAGGCTCTTAGTTATCTCTGCAGTGCCCAGCTTGTTTGTTTACTTAACATGTTAAATTAGTGTTTGTAGACAATCTCAAAGTTTCACCTAAAGATTGTGGAGACTGTTTGATGAAGAAAAACTATTGCCTAATACTTTTTGACAGGATTTATTTAGCTTATAAATATAAAAATCCATTTACAAATCATCTAGATATAAGGCTTTTAAATTTATTTTTCTAAGATGAATGCTGTCTTGAGAAAAGGGATTTAAGAATGTGCATATGCAGCACCTGAACTACACATTTAGCTTAAGAAGGAATGAAATGAAAGAAGGACAACTATTTATATATACAAATAACGCCCCCAAATCCATTAAAAGATTTTCTTTTAATATAGATTTACTTATATATATTCATTTTGTGGAGAGAGGGGAGGGAGAGACAGGAAAAAGAGAGGGACAGAAACAGAGAGAGCAATAGGGAGGGAGGGAAGAAGGGAGGAAGGATGGGTGCACATGAACACTGAACCACAGAAAACATGGTGATCTGAGTATAATTGCTGGAGTCTATTCATACAGTGTATCATGTGGGATCTGCATACTGACGTTGGAGTATAAGGCTCAGTGGCAAGTGCCTTAACCCACCAAGCCTTATCATCTGCTCTGAAAAGATTTTCAACAAGTTCACTACACATGAAATGCTTGATCATCTAACCATCTTTATAAAATAAATGTAGTCATTTCATCTTTATGTGCTTTGCTCTTTTGCATGCCTCTGTACCTGTGCATGCGCGCTTGTATACCAGTTGCAAGCTTCGTGTCCATGAAAGCCAGAAGAGGAAACTGAGTCCCCTAGAACTGTAGTTACGAATGGCTGTGAGCAGCCTTGTGCATGCTGAGGGTCTTGTGGAAAAGCAGCCAGGATTTTAACCACTTTCCATCCTAATTTTCTTTCCATCCCTAATTTTCTTTCGTAGAATGATTCTTATCCCTATGCACGTACATTGAGTTCATTTATGAGGCAACCAATTGGTAAACCAACTACTTTTCTGACACTGGATATCTTTAACACAAATGCTGTTGTTTTTATAAAAATTATCTATCACAGACAATAAATCTTTACGATGTTATTGAGGATATGCACACAGTGGAAGTCATTAGGAAAATAATAAATGCTTGCAAGCTTTTGTACAAAAGAGAACATTTTTACACACTGCTAGTTGGAGTATAAACAACTCCAGCAATGATACAAGTCAATATGGAGGGCCCTCAAAATTCTGAAATGGATTTTCCATATGATTCAGCTATACCACTCCAGGGAATTTACCCAAAAGATTCAGAGGAGACACATGACATCGAAACGTGTATATCAATATTTATTGCAGCACTATTGACAGGAGCTAAATTATGGCATCAAACTGGGTTTTCAACAACAGATGACTGCATAAGGAAATGTGCTACAAACTTACAATGGAGGGTTTTCTTTTGTTTTGCCAGAAAGAATAACAGAATAAGAATAACAGAATTAGAAAATCAATGTAGCTGGAGATAATGTATTTAGTGAGTTATGGCAGTCTCAGAAATACAAATATCATGTTTTCTTTCATTTGTATAGTTCTTAGAATTATGAAGATACAGAAGTAGTAGTGAGCATGGGGTGGAGGAGGGATACTGGGGTTAAGGCACCCTCTCTGAAGGGGGAAGAACATCTGCGAGTGGGGACTGAGAGGGAGGCAACATCTGGGATGTTAATTAATTGATTAGCTAATTGTATTAGTCAGGGTTCTCTAGAGTCACAGAACTTATGGATAGTCTCTAGATAGTAAAGGAATTTATTGATGACTTACAGTCGGCAGCCCAATTCCCAACAATTGTTCAGTCGCAGCTGTGAATGGAAGTCCAAGGATCTAGCAGTTACTCAGTCTCACACGGCAAGCAGGCGAAGGAGCAGGAGCAAGAGCTAGACTCCCTTCTTCCAATGTCCTTATATTGTCTCCAGCAGAAGGTGGAGCCCAGATTAAAGGTGTGTTCCACCACACCTTTAATCCCAGATGAAAGGCGTAGCCCAGATTAAAGGTGTGTTCCTTAAACTCGGAGATTCAATCTTCTGGAATCCATAGCCACCATGGCTCAAGATCTTCAAACCAAGATCCAGATAAAGATCTCCAAGCCTCCAGATAAGGGTCACTGGTGAGCCTTCCAATTCCGGATTGTAGTTCATTCCAAATATTGTCAAGTTGACAACCAGGAATAGCCACTACAATCCACCCCTTGTCAACTTGACACAAATAATATCTCATGTTCACATGAAACAATAACAAGGTTGTAAATACGCCTAACATGATATAACTATCCCTCGTACAATCGCAAACGCATTAGTAAATTTACAATGGGCATTCATATTACTTTATAATCCTCGTTTCTGCAACTGGTTACGTGGCCTTAATTGGTATTTATAACTACCTTCCTCTACTACCCATTCTGTATTTCCTTCTCCTTCAGCCAGCACCTCAGCAGGTCTTGGCTCTTTTCCTGGAGGATTGACCCATACCTTCATTCCTGATGGGTCTGTGTCCTTTGTCATCCTGCTTGGATTAGGCTGTTGTAGTTTCCCATTGACTTTAATCACAGGACATGGTAGTACTAAGAGACGCCCTAAGGGATCTCCTACACTCCAGACATAATCTTGCTTACCACCATTGTGAAGAGGTAATCCAATTTCTCCATGGTAATCTGGATCTATCACCCCTCCTAACACTGTTATTCCTTTCTTAGCCTGTTGGTTTAAGGGCATTAGAAGCCCAAAATGACCAGGGGGAAGTCTGAGCTTCCAGTTCAATGGAATGTTTGTTGTAGCTCCTGGTAGAAGCACTCCCCTCTCTGGAGCCAAAACTTCTAGGCCAGCAGAACCTAGAGTTATGGGGACAGGAAGCAAAAATTTTCCTAGAGGGTCACTAGGAGTGATAGTAAGTGGAACTATTCCTTTTTCCACCCCTTGATTCCTGGACCCATGAATCCTGGCTATGGGTGAAACTGTACCATATATCGAGCGCTGATTCAAAGCATATACTGCCTTCTGAAGAACTCTGCCCCAGCCTTCCAAGCTGTTACCACATAATTGGCGCTGTAACTGCGTCTTCAAAAGGCCATTCCATCTTTCTATCAGCCCAGCTGCTTCAGGATGATGGGGAATGTGGTAAGACCAGTGTATTCCATGATCGTGGGCCCACTGTCGTACTTCTCTGGCTGTGAAATGAGTTCCTTGGTCAGAAGCAATACTGTGTGGAATACCATGACGATAGATGAGGCATTCTGTCAGTCCCTGAATGGTGGTTTTAGCAGAGGCTTTACGTGCAGGAAAGGCAAATCCATAACCAGAATAAGTATCTACTCCAGTAAGAACAAAACGCTGTCCTTTCCATGAAGGAAGTGGTCCAATGTAGTCAACCTGCCACCAGGTTGCTGGCTGGTCACCTCGAGGAATGGTGCCATATCTGGGGCTCAGTGTTGGTTTCTGCTGTTGGCAGATCTGGCAATCAGCAGCAGCAGTAGCCAGGTCAGCTTTGGTGAGTGGAAGCCCGTGTTGCTGAGCCCAAGCATAACCTCCATCTCGACCACCATGACCACTTTGTTCATGTGCCCATTGAGCAATGACAGGGATGGCTGGGGAGAGAGGCTGACTGTCCACAGAACGGGTCATCTTATCCACTTGATTATTGAACTCCTCCTCGGCTGAAGTCACCTTTTGGTGAGCATTTACATGGGACACAAATATCTTCACATCCTTTGCCCATTTGGAGAGATCTATCCACATACTTCTTCCCCAGATGTCTTTCTCACCAATTTTCCAATTGTGATCTTTCCAAGTCCCTGACCATCCAGCCAATCCATTGGCTACAGCCCATGAGTCAGTGTATAATCGTACATCTGGCCATTTCTTCTTGCAAACAAACTGTAATACCATGTGTACTGCCCGAAGTTCTGCCCACTGTGAAGATTTCCCTTCACCTGTGTCTTTCAAGGTTGTCCCAGAAAGGGGTTGTAATGCTGCAGCTGTCCACTTCTGGGTGGTGCCTGCATAACGTGCAGAGCCATCAGTAAACCAGGCTCTAGTCTTCTCCTCTTCGGTCAGTTGATCATAGGGAACACCCCATGAGGCTATAGGTGCATGCTTGGCAGCAGATGGCATTGTAACAGGAGTAGAAACCATAGGCATTTGAGCAACTTCTTCATGTAACTTGCTTGTGCCTTCAGGACCTGCTCTGGCCCGATCACGTATATACCACTTCCATTTGATAATAGACTGCTGCTGTGCACGTCCCACTTTATGACTTGCAGGGTCTGATAGTACCCAGCTCATGATGGGTAGTTCAGGTCGCATAGTGACTTGGTGTCCGATTGTCAGACGTTCAGTTTCCACTAAGGCCCAATAGCAGGCCAAGAGCTGTTTTTCAAAGGGAGAATAGTTGTCTGCAGATGATGGTAGAGCTTTGCTCCAAAATCCCAAAGGCCTTTTCTGTGATTCACCTACAGGGGCCTGCCAGAGGCTCCAAACAGCATCTCTATCAGCCACAGACACCTCAAGTACCATCGGATCTGCTGGGTCATATGGTCCAAGTGGTAGAGCAGCCTGCACAGCAGCCTGGACCTGTTGAAGGGCCTTCTCCTGTTCCAGGCCCCACACAAAGCTAGCAGCTTTCCGAGTCACTTGGTAAATAGGCCTAAGTAACACACCCAAGTGAGGGATGTGTTGTCTCCAGAATCCAAATAGACCCACTAAACGTTGTGCTTCTTTCTTGGTTGTAGGAGGGGCCAGGTGCAATAACTTATCTTTCACCTTAGAAGGAATATCTCTGCATGCCCCACACCACTGGACTCCTAAGAATTTCACTGAGGTAGATGGTCCTTGAATTTTGGTTGGATTTATTTCCCATCCTCTGATACGCATATGTGTTACCAATGAGTCCAAAGTGGTTGCTACTTCCTGCTCACTTGGTCCAATCAGCATAATGTCATCAATATAGTGCACCAATGTGATATTTTGTGGAAGATCCAAACGATCAAGATCCCTTCTAACTAAATTATGACACAGGGCAGGAGAGTTAATATATCCTTGAGGCAAAACTGTGAAGGTATACTGTTGGCCTTGCCAACTGAAAGCAAATTGCTTCTGGTGGTCCTTATGGACAGGTACTGAGAAGAAGGCATTTGCCAGATCAATAGCCGCATACCAGGTGCCCGGAGATGTGTTAATTTGCTCAAGTAACGAAACTACATCTGGTACAGCAGCTGCAATTGGAGTTACTACCTGATTTAGTTTTCGATAATCAACTGTCATTCTCCATGATCCATCTGTTTTCTGCACTGGCCAGATAGGAGAGTTAAACGGAGATGTGGTGGGAACCACCACCCCTGCGTCTTTCAAGTCCTTGATAGTGGCAGTAATTTCTGCAATTCCTCCAGGAATACGATACTGTTTTTGATTCACTATTTTCTTTGGCAGAGGCAACTCTAAAGGCTTCCATTTGGCCTTTCCAACCATAATAGCCCTCACTCTACAGTTCAGGGAACCAATATGAGAATTCTGCCAATTTCTGAGTATATCTATCCCAATTATACATTCTGGAACTGGGGAAATCACCACAGGATGTGTCCGGGGACCTACTGGACCTACTGTGAGTCGGACATCAGTCAAAACTCCATTAATCACCTGCCCTCCATAAGCCCCTACTTTAACTGGAGGGCCACAATGTTTCTTGGGATCCCCTGGGATCAGTGTCAACTCAGAACCAGTATCCAGCAGACCCCGAAAAGTCTGATTATTTCCTTTTCCCCAGTGTACAGTTACCCTTGTAAAAGGCCGTAGGTCCCTCTGGGGAAGAACTGGAGAAAGGGTAACAGCAAAACCTTTGGGTGTCTTATCAAGATCCTTCCTCAGCGGAACCTGGCCACCCCTTCATTCAAGGGGTTCTGGATCTGCAAACTGTCTCAAGTCTGGAAATTGATTCACTGGCCGAGATTGCTGTTTACCACGATCTAATGTAGCCTTTCTTTCATTTGTTTGAGAATTTTTCTGCTTATACAGATCAAACAAATATGCAGTAGGCTTCCTATGTATTTCATTCCTGGAAACACCATGATTGGTTAGCCAGTACCAAAGGTCCAACCGAGTCATGCCATTATAAATTTCACCTCTCCTGTGCTGACCATTACTGGGTATGTTATTATAAACATTCTTTTGTCTACGCTGTCCATTATAATAACTAGAATCACCTTGTCTCTGGCGATGCAATGCTGCCACCTGGCCCTTGTTACCTCGGAATCCAACTAAACCCAGTGAATTTAATTCATCTAATTGAGCAGAAGCATCTCCAATGCTAAGATCTGGCACAAGGAAAAGGGAAAGAACAAAACCCTTCAAATGTGCTGGTGCCCCTCTCACCAATTTGCGTCTTATAGAGCTGGTGAAAGGCATATCTTCTGGACCTTCCCATTGTGGACAATTATGCTTTACACAATATATCCACTCTAGCATTGCAATTTCCCTAAGTCTTAAAATCCCTTCATCAACACTAAGCCACAGAATATCAGGCATCTCCAAGTCATTTCCAGTAGGCCATCTTTTGATAAACACCTCAGCCAACCATTCAAACAAACTTTTGACACCTTTTTTAACTATGCGAGCTTCCGTATTAAACCTAGAATCTCTACTCAGAGGACCCATGTCAATAAACTCAGCCTGCTCTAGTTTTATGTTCCTTCCACCCTTATCCCACACCCTTAAAATCCATTCCCACACATATTCACCAGGTTTCTGCTTGAATGAATTAGCAAACTCATTAAGCTCCTTCGTAGTGTAGCGAATTTCCTCATGGACTACACTTTCTACCTCTCCTCTAGGAGCCTGTTTTGCTTTGAGTCTGGTTACAGGTCTAGAAGAAACTATTGGTGGGCCTTGAGAAACATCAGTAGTGAAAGTCATTGCTGGTTTATCAGACTCTGCAAAATTAATATCCTCATGTGGGGAAGGCATTATTTCAAGGGGTGGGGCTGTGGGTACTACTTCCTCAGGTGGGGCAAACCCTTGAGAATCTGAGGATTCAAAATTCTCAGCTTCAACATGGTCTTCCCACACATCCCCATCCCATGTTGTAGGATCCCATTCTTTGCCAATTAGAGCCCTTACTTTAACTGTCGACACACTCTGAGGCTGAGACTTGAATTTTCGCTGTAGTTCAGCCAACCTTACAATGAGAGTTTCTGTTTGATTTTCTGCAACTTGAGCTCTATTGCTACAAGAGAGAAGATTCTCCTCAAGGACACACTTAGCAACTTTTAGATCGTTTACTTGTGTCTGGAGACTTTCGATTTTATCACACAACTCCTTCCTTTCATTCATCATTCTTTCCACAGATACTAAGAGCAGCCAGCCAGTAAAATCATTTTCCGATTTTTTCCCCATCTTGTAGAAAGCTTTGTGCACTGAATCACCTAATTCATTAAGAAAATCAAGGGCATTAGCTTCTTTAAGTTCGGAATATAGTTTCAACCATGGGTCTTCAAAATTCTCTGAGCTCCCAGGAGGGAGAGAATCTGGAGAGGTTTCAATAGTTGAAAGTGCTGGTGGATCAACAAGCCAATTCCAGTATTTTAAAAGATTCATCCTTGTACTTCTGTTACTCTAGAACCACTCCTGGTACCAACTTCTGTATTAGTCAGGGTTCTCTAGAGTCACAGAACTTATGGATAGTCTCTAGATAGTAAAGGAATTTATTGATGACTTACAGTCGGCAGCCCAATTCCCAACAATTGTTCAGTCGCAGCTGTGAATGGAAGTCCAAGGATCTAGCAGTTACTCAGTCTCACACGGCAAGCAGGCGAAGGAGCAGGAGCAAGAGCTAGACTCCCTTCTTCCAATGTCCTTATATTGTCTCCAGCAGAAGGTGGAGCCCAGATTAAAGGTGTGTTCCACCACACCTTTAATCCCAGATGAAAGGCGTAGCCCAGATTAAAGGTGTGTTCCTTAAACTCGGAGATTCAATCTTCTGGAATCCATAGCCACCATGGCTCAAGATCTTCAAACCAAGATCCAGATAAAGATCTCCAAGCCTCCAGATAAGGGTCACTGGTGAGCCTTCCAATTCCGGATTGTAGTTCATTCCAAATATTGTCAAGTTGACAACCAGGAATAGCCACTACACTAATCAATTAGTTAATAAAAATAAAATGCATAAAAAGTAGTAGTGAAATGGCCTAGGTGAACATAGGGCATAATGAGGTGGGGAAGGTCTGAGAACGGGGAAACATTCAACATGTAATATATATGTATATGAAAGTTTAAAATATAATAAGCTATATTTTGGTAAAATACTGGTGATCTGAAGGGGAAGTGAGGGATAATGGGGGGAGGGAGGTTTCAGTGGGGATAGGAACTTGAGTATAGAGGCCGAAGAGGGTGGTGGTGGTGGGGGATAACTAACTCTAAAAATGTTTGAAGCCCCCAGTGGTGGTATATGCCTTTAATTCCAGCACTCAGGAAGCAGAGGCAGGCAGATCTCTGTGACTTTGGTGCCTGGTTTACACAGCAAATTCCAGGACAGCCAATGCTACACAGTTAAACTCGAGCTCACAGAAACAAAACAGCAACTAAAAAGTTTGAAAACCTGTATGGAAAACTACTATTTTACAAGCTTCCAGTTGTTGATAAGATGTTTCCTAGGGCCCTGAAAACAATACAAGCTATTGCAATTTCTCTTACTTGATCCATCAGAACTTGATAGTAAGCCCTTATGGCTGAAGACACCATCCATATTGGTCACAGGACATGAAAAATCAAGTCTTTTGCCTGCCTTTTCCTGGCAGACTTTTTCCCTGCTGATCAGCTTTCAGAGACCTAGTAAGTACTATGTAGGCTGCTGGGGGTGGGAAAGCATCAGCAGTCTTTTCCTGGCGACACCATTGTGAGCTGCAATAATGACCATCATGGAAAATATGCCTATAGTGGCAACTGATGTTGGAACAGTAACAACTGCTGCCTTCTCACTGATTTTAATGTTACAGCATGAAAGAAAAAAAATGGACCTGATATTACAGTTCTTGTCAAGATCCCATGCTTGGGGTGCTGCCAGTTTCCAGGAGTAAACCTGCTATTGTTATTTTGCAAATGGACAGCATACCAAAATGTTCTCTAAATTTGTATCTCTGTAATTGTACATTAGCGTAGTTCTCAGACCTCGTCAGAGAAGTTTCTTCCTATAGCGGATGGTGGTTTTGCAGAAACTCACAACAGAGGAAACTACAGACAATAATCGAATGTGGAGGGCTCGTTCCACAAGTAAGACACCTGTTTCAAACACTCCCTCTCAAAGCTCAGGGACCACTGCAGAAAAGGGCATGAGAAGACTGTAAGGGCCATAGGTTGGAAAGAACGAGAGCCAAACGGTCTCCTCTCGGTGACAGGACTGCTGCACTCATGAATATGAACACACAGCAGCTGTGTCTTCCTGGACAAGACTGCCACGTGATCAACCCGGGAAACATTGTAGTGTGGAGTAGAAGGAGACTCATGAGCCCTCACCCTGAGCCGAGGAGCTACGAGGGTGGCTTCTGGGGAAAGGAAAGTCAGTTTTCTTTAAGTGTGTGGATCCCGGTAGGATGATCACGCTTCTTTAGTGAGTGGATCCCGGTAGGTTGAGCATGCTTCTTCAGTGGCTAAGTTACATCGAGAAGTGTGTGGGCAATACAGAATGAAGTCAATGGTCCATTAAACAAATAAGAAAAACAATAGAGAACATTTAAGTTGTGACAATAGGGAGCTGAGGGTGGGTCTGAGAGGAGTTAATGGGAGAAACAGAGGGTTAACCTGATCAATATACATTGTAGAAAAACCTAAAAGGCATAATTAAAATATTTTAAGAAAATAACAAAAAAGAAAATATTGCAGAGTTAATTTAGTGTCAAAAGTTGGAAATAAGCTGAATCTCAAGAAGAAAATGAATTTTTAAAAATAAAAATATACATAGTTTATTTATATAAGTCTATATTATATAAGTATAATTAAAACAGAGATTTGTGGAAAATACTACAAGTCATAATTTTGAATATAGAAGCAAGCCTCAAATGTTATTATTCTTTATATATTAACATTAGAGAAGCATTATTTAATAGTGCTCTTTTGTGTTAACTTAGGAATGGATGACAAAGAATATATCACACAATAGAAATAAGCAAAAAATATTCTAAGCGATTAAATTTTAATTTTATTATTTACATTAAGTTATAAACACAAAGTAATTGTTATTTATCAAGCCCTCAAGAGAATAAATCTATTGAACAAATGTGGTTCAACTCAATATTTAGAATTTAGAATTATATATTTTAATCATTTTGCAATATTTTCCTTGAGAATTGACTCATACAAAATCATTTGTTTTATTTCTTCTCTTAAACACTATTAAAACCAAGAACAAGAATTCTTAAAAACAATAACAGCATGTAAGGGAAAGGCATAAAAAATATTAAAACAAAAGCTGAATAACAGGCACCCGATGAAGTGTTTACAAATTAACTGGAACGGAACAAAACACAATCTGGAATGCATGTGTTTGGAGTTGTCACCAAGATAAAACAGGCTGCTTGACTCAATGCCAAAAGACGAGCTAACCAAATATCAATACTTGGTAAGAAGAGAAAGGGAGCCTGGGAGCAGGGAAGGCTCATGCTGACGGGGCTGTCCTCTTCAGCCACCAACTCCTAATTCCAAAGAGAACAAATCTGGGCTGGTCTGTAAAGAAAGAGCATTACTCTCCACAAAGTAGAGCTCATTGCAGGCAGATCTTACAATCTCTCAGCCTGACTTTCTCTTGCCTTGTTCTTAAATATAAACCAATAACTGTCGGTAATCTGACATCTAAAGGAAAACATGCTAGATAAACAGAAAAACACGAATAGATACTTTGGCATGAAGCAAAGAAATAATTCAAAGTAAGTACTGTGCTAACTGGTTTCTTCATTAAGATGGATTGAAAAGGGATTTAAAAATGGAAGAATATGCCGGGCGTGGTGGGGCACGCCTTTAATCCCAGCACTTGGGAGGCAGAGGCAGGTGGAGTGAGTTGTCTACAGAGTGAGTTTCAGGACAGCCAGGGCTATACAGAGAAACCCTGTCTTGAAAAAGAAAAAAACAAAAAACAAACAAAAAAAAAGGAAGAATATGCTTTTCATCTATAGTAGGAGCTAGTTGCAAGTTTTATTTGGTCTCTCTTTGGTACACTAAACTTTACTCTTCTATTTTTTTATTAAATATTTTCTTTATTTACATTTCAAATGCTATCCTGTTTCATGGTTTTCCTTCTGAAAACACCCTATCACTCCTCTTTCCCTGCTCACCAACCCATCCACTCATGCTTCCTGGCCCTGGCATTCCGCTATCCTGGGACATAGAACCTTCACAGAACCAAGGGCCTCTCCTCCCATTTATGTCTGACTAGACCATCCTCTGCTACATATGCAGCTAGAGCCATGAGATCCACCATGTGTTTTCTTTGATTGGTGGTTTAGTCCCAGGGAGCTCTGGGGGTAGTGGTTAGTTCATGTTGTTTTTCCCCCTATGGGGCTGCAAACCCTTTCAGCTCCTTGGGTCCTTTCTCTAGCTCCTTCCTTGGGGACCCTGTGCTCAGTCCAATGGATAGCTGTGAGCATCCACTTTTGTATTTGTCAGGCACTGGAAGAACCTCTCAGGAGACAGCTATATCAGACTCCTGTCAGCAAGCTTTTGTTGGCATCCACAATAGTGTCTGGGTTTGCTGGCTGTATATGGGATGGGTCCCCAGGTGGGGCAGTCTCTGGATGATCATTCCTTCAGTCTCTGCTCTGAATTTTGTCTCTGTAACTCCTTTCATGTGTATTTTGTTCCCCCTTCTAAGAAGGATCGAAGTATCAACACTTTGGTCTTCCTTTTTGAGTTTCATGTGTTTTGCAAACAGTATCTTGGGTATTCCCAACTTCTGGGCTAATATCCACTTATCAGTGAGTGCATATCATGTGTGTGCTCTTGTGATTGGGTTACCTCACTCAGTAGATATTTAATAAATGTTTTACCTCTGCCTAAAATTAGTAAAATTGATGAGTAATCTCCTCTCCTGTACATAGTAGATATATTTTAATCATTAGTCATTTCAGTGTGAAATTTTACTATTTGATTTCAAATACAAGGAATACTGACATCATTTCTGATCTCTCTGTCTCTCTGTCTGTGTGTCTCTCTGCTTCTCCCTCTTTCAGCTTTTTAAAATGTGTATGTGCATGAGGCTACATGGGTTTAGGTGCACTACATGCAGGCTGAAGCCCATGGAAAACAGAAGATGGCATCAGACCCATTCGAACTAGAGTTGCAGGAATTGCAAGCTGCCTTATTTGGTCATTTGGAATCCAATATGAATGTCCTGGATTAGTGGTTCTGAACCTGTGGGTTGCCCCTTTCACAGGGGTTGCCTAAGATCATCAGAAAACACAGATACTGAGGTGAGAGTGTGGACTACAGAAGCTAACAGTTTCTGGGACAGGCGGAAGCCACACAGATTCTGGGGCAGACCCCATATCGGTTCCACACAACTGGGCACCTTCCCTGCCAGAGGAGAGGTGTCCACCCTGCCCAGGAGGATTTTGCCAGAGCACTTGGGGGAGCCATCTCTGGTAAGGGATCTCTCAGAGATTAGACTGTGTAGGTGAGAGTGCCAACTACAGAAACTACACAGCTTCTGGGGCAGGCAGAAGTGACACAGCTTCTGGGACAGGCCCTGTTTCGGGGCCTTCATCTTCTGCCAGGGGCAGATCTGAAAGCCAGATATCTGTGCACCTTCCTTGCAAAAGGAGAACTTGCCTGCAGAGAGTACTCTGACCACTGAAACTCAGTAGAGATCTAGTCTTCCAGGTCTACTGATAGAGGCTAACAGAATCACGGGAGGAACAACCTCTAACCAGAGACAACTATAACAACTAACTCCAGAGATTACCAGATGGCGAAAGGCAAATGTAAGAATCTTACTAACAGAAACAATGACCACTCTTCATCATCAGAAACCAGCACTCCCACCTCAGCCAGTCCTAGATACCCCAACACACCCAAAAAGCTAGACCCAGATTTAAAAGCATATCTCATGATGATGATAGAGGACATCAAGAAGGACTTTAATAACTCACTTAAAGAAATACAGGAGAACACTGCTAAAGAGGCATAAGTCCTTAAAGAAAAACAGGAAGACACAATCAAACAGGTGATGGTATTGACCCTAAAAATTCAACCAGAGAACTCCTAAACCTGATAAACCTGATAAACCTGATAAACAGCTTCGGTGAAGGGGCTGGATATAAAATTAACTGAAGCAAGTCAATGGCCTTTCTCTACACAAAGAATAAACAGGCTGAGAAAGAAATTGGGGATACAACACCCTTCTCAATAGTAAAAATAATATAAAATACCTTGGTGTGACTCTAACTAAGGAAGTGAAAGATCTGTATGAAAAGAACTCCAAGTCTCTGAAGAAAGAAATTAAAGAAGATCTCAGAAAATGGAAAGATCTCCCATGCTCATGGATTGGCAGGATCAATATAGTAAAAATGGCTATTTTGCCAAAAGCAATCTACAGATTCAATGCAATCCCCATCAAAATTCCAACTCAATTCTTCAACGAATTAGAAAGGGCAATTTGCAAATTCATCTGGATTAACAAAAAACCTAGGAGAGCAAAAACTCTTCTTGATGGTAAAAGAACCACTAGTGGAATCACCATGCCTGACCTAAAGTTGTACTACAGAGCAATTGTGATAAAAACTGCATGGTAGTGTTATAGCGACAGACAAGTAGACCAATGGAATAGAATTGAAGATCCAGAGATGAATCCACACACCTATGGTCACTTGATCTTTGACAAGGGAGCTAAAACCATCCAGTGGAAAAAAGACAGCATTTTCAACAAATGGTGCTGGCACATCTGGCGGTTATCATGTAGAAGAATGCGAATTGATCCATTCCTATCTCCTTGTACTAAGGTCAAATCTAAGTGGATCAAGGAACTCCATATAAAACCAGAGACAGTGAAACTTATAGAGGAGAAAGTAGGGAAAAGCCTTGAAGATATGGGCACAGGGGAAAAATTCCTGAATAGAACAGCAATGGCTTGTGCTGTAAAATCGAGAATTGACAAATGGGACCTCATAAAATTTCAAAGCTTCTGTAAGGCAAAAGACACCTTCAATAAGACAAAAGGGTCACCAACAGATTGGGAAAGGATCTTTACCAATCCTAAATCAGATAGGGGAATCTTATCCAATATATATAAAAACTCAAGAGGGTGGACTCCAGAAAATCAAATAACCCCATTAAAAATGGGGCTCAGAGCTAAACAAAGAATTCTCACCTGAGGAATACCAAATGGCTGAGAAGCACCTGAAAAAAATGTTCAACATCCTTAATCATCAGGGAAATGCAAATCAAAACAACCCTGAGATTCCATCTCACACCAGTCAGAATGGCTAAGATCAATCACTCAGGTGACAGCAGATGCTGGTGAGGATTTGGAGAAAGAGGAACACTCCTCCATTGTTGGTGGGATTGCAAGCTTGTACAACCACTCTGGAAGTCAGTCTGACCGTTCCTCAGAAAAATGGACATAGTACTACTAAAGGATCCTGCAATACCTCTCCTGGGCATATATTCAGAAGATGTTCCAACTGGTAAGAAGGGCACATGGTCCACTATGTTCATAGCAGCCTTATTTATAATAGCCAGAAGCTGGAAAGAACCCAGATGCCCCTCAACAGAGGAATGGATACAGAAAATGTGGTACATTTACACAATGGAGTACTACTCAGCTATTAAAAAGAATGAATTTATGAAATTCCTAGCCAAATGGATGGACCTGGAGGGCATCATCCTGAATGAGATAACCCAATCACAAAAGAACTCACATGATATGTACTCACTAATAAGTGGATATTAGCCCAGAAACTTAGAACACCCAAGATACAAGATACAATTTGCAAAACACATGGAACTCAAGAAGAACGAAGACCAAAGTGTGGACACTTTGCCCCTTCTTAGAATTGGGAACAAAACACCCACGGAAGGAGACAAAGTTAGGAGATGAGACGAAAGGATGGACCATCTAGAGACTGCCATACCAGGGGATCCATCAGCCTCCAAACGCTGACACCATTGCATACACCAGCAAGATTTTGCTGAAAGGACCCTGATATAGCTGTCTCTTGTGAGGCTATTCTGGGGCCTGGCAAACACAGAAGTGGATGCTCACAGTCAGCTACTGGATGGATCACAGGGCCCCCAATGGAGGAGCTAGAGAAAGTATCCAAGGAGCTAAAGGGGTCTGCAACCCTATCGGTGGAATATCAATATAACCAGTACCCCGGAGATCGTGTCTCTAGCTGCATATGTATCAGAAGATGGCCTAGTTGGCCATCATTGGGAAGAGAGGCCCCTTGGTTTTGCAAACTTTATATGCCTCAGTATGGGGGAATGCCAGGGCTAAGAAGTGGGAGTGAGTGCGTAGGGGAGTGGGGAGGAGTGTCTGGGGGACCTTTGGGACAGATTTTGAAATGTAAATGAAGAAAATACCTAATTTAAAATAAATAAATTTTTAAAAACCAGATACTTACATTAGAAGAAGATAATAATATCACAACAGATGCAAAATTAGAGCTAGGAGGTAGCAATGAAAATGGCTCAGCATGAGGAACTGTATTAAAGGGTCACAGCATTAGGAAGGTTGAGAAGCAATGAATAGAAAATAATATGTGTATATGATAGAGATTCAATGTTCACTCATAACCACTGAGCAACCTCTTCAGTTCCCTTTCAGATACTTTCAAACTAAAATATACACATTTCTTGTCTTCGTAATTTTCTGGCTTGGGGGTATATGATATAACTACTTGATTCCTGCAATTTTTCATATACTTTAATATGTACCTTTTTAAAAGTATTTTGAATTTTTGGGGGGAGAGTGAAGGATTTTTTATTTAATTTATAATATATCTGAAAATTTAAAGTTACACTAAAAAAGTTAAATAATAAAACAAAGCATATTTGCCCCCACCTAATGTGGGATATAGTGTTGAATTTTTTGTAGCATCATAAATTGTGGCTAATCCATTTCCTTCCACTATTACACCGTGTCTTCATCTATAGATATTCAGATATACATACAGCTCATAGAAATGCTGGAGAGTTTACAGGGTGAAAGAAGGGGAAAATGAAATAAATGGAATTTGAGGACTTTGAAAACATATTTGTTTTACAATGAATAGAGAATTTTCTATGAGCACAGTCTTCACGAACGATCTCATTTCTACCCTAATTGTATATCTAACATCTCATAAAAGAAGTTTCATTATAAAAATTAGATTATTATCAAAAACTATTAATTTTATACTTGGATCTGCTATTGGATGTGAGAATGAAGTGTACTAGCTGAGTTTTATTCTAGATTGCATGCATTCCTCCAATCTAGATTAATAAAGCATCATGAGTTTAAAAATGAAGATTATATAGGAGGATTCTATGAGCCTCATCAGGGACAGATCCACAAAATGAATTAAAGGACTTTGTTGACATTTTCATACATTTCCTGTGAGCAGTCCCCTTTAACCATCGTTGTTTCCCTCCCATACACTTAGCTAGGAGAAACTTTGACTGGAACTCAGTACAGGCATCTTTTTCCAGTTCTAGAGCCCAGAACCTTTGTTTGTCTTCCTGGAGTCCACTAAGCTTCTTGTCGCATGTCCCATCAGTCTTGGATTCCAGTGCCTTCTGAAAATTCTGTTCTTTCTAAGCTATAACTTGGCTTTGCCTGCTATTACTTGTATTAGTCATCAATAGTAAATGATTGCTTTACAGTCATTATCCACGAAAAGATCCTTTTATTTCAAAAGGAGTATCATGCCATGATGCAAATAAAATGGCCTTTAACAAGGACACTTTGAGCTGTAAGTCAGTGAGGCTTTCTTTGGGCTGCTTAGGAAAGATTTGGGGGCTACATACAAAAAGAAGAACTTGCCTTTATCTAGAGTCTATCCAGCTGTAAGAAAACATCAATTTTTCAGTCAGTGACTATTCATTGCAAAACTGAAAATCCTGATTGAGCTTTTCATTAATACACTCAGCCTATTAACTTTGCAGCATTGTTATTGTCATTTATACTCTGGGATTTGCTGTTTGATTTAGAGTTTTTCTTTTTGGGGGAGGGGGACTGGGTGGGGGTGGGTGCCTAAGTGAGTAGAAGAAAAGTTAGCTGTCAGAAGGCATGACTGAGCTTCAGAATGGTGTCTGTGACAGGAGGGAGAATATGCTTGAAGGTATTTCAGTCCATAGCTCTCTGAAAGATCTTCCCACAGGGCTGCCTTTAGCTTTTACTTTCATTTTGTACTAAGCAAAAACTCATTTGAGGGCTATTCAATGTGCTGGTTTGTGCTTTCTAATACCAGATAAAAGTTAAACAGATGAACCATTTGGGGGGTAAGAACTGGGAAATTCACGGCTGCTAAAATGCTTTAAAGTTCCAAAATGGTTTTGTTTTTTTAAACCCATTTTCCATGTTCTAGCAGCTGTGGGTTTTCCCAGGGCTCCCCCTGTGGCTCAAAAGGGAGCTGCTTAATGCTTAACAGATGAGCCAATTGAGTTTTTAAATGCAAAATTAAACTTAAAGTGCACAAGGAGCACAGGGGAATCCACAACCAAGAATAGACTGGAGGATGATGGCGAGCCGCAAGCACTGGACTGTGGGGGACACAGCCGTTGAGAGGATGCTAGGAGCACATTTATTTTTTAATCATCACTTGAACTGGTTGCAATTATATTCCACATTACCAGTAGTTTTTTTTTCCCCCAGCTATTGGCTTTTGATTGATTTATATGTGTCTTTTTTTTTTTTTTTTAAGAACAAAAAGGGGAAATAAATGGTTAGCTTTTGTAGACGTAAGAACAATAAGTTCTGACCTCCATTATGTTGGCCTTAGCAGCGATGAGCTAAGGGTAAAGTTCAGTTGACAAACTGGTTCTGTAAAAACAAGAGGACCAGAATTTGAAACTCTAACATGAATAAAACCCACAGACACATCTACAATCTAGCACTGGGAAAACAGAGACAGGAAGATTCTTGGGGTTTGCTGGTATCTTCTTGGTTCAATGAAAGAACCATTCCTAAAGATACAGTGGAGAAAGCACTTGAATATAAGACACTATCCTAACCATCCAAAGCCTACAGGTATACATACATGCACACATACATACACACTCACGCACACACAAACACAGACAGACACACAAAGAGACAGAGATGAAGATGGAGAGACAAACAGAGAGAGCAGACACAGAGATAGAGAGACAGAGATGGAGTTGGAGATGGAGAGAGAGAGAAAAGAAAGCAACAGAGAGAGAGACAGACAGAAACAGAGAGACAGAGACAGAGATGGAGAGAGGAATACACACACACACAGGCAGACAGACAGACACACAGAGGAGACAGAGAGACATAGACAGACACAGAGAGACATAGAGAGTCACAGAGAGACACAGATAGTTGTTGTGAGACAATTTGGTTGCTTCGGTAAATTTGTGTTTCCCTCGTGTCATTGGGCATCTTCCCTCTTGTGTCTGAGACACTCCTAACATATCGAGGTTCTTAGATCATTTTGTGTTAAAAGGAGGAATGAGGCCAGCTGTGAACTTGGTTCTGAGCACTGGTGTGGGACACTTCACAGCCAGCTGTGACTCTAGCTCCAGGGTATCAGAAACCTTCTAGCTTCTGTGGGCACCTGCACCCATAAGCCTATGTTCCCTCCCCCAGCCTCACAGTATTAAAAAGAAAATAAATCTTAAAAGAAAAAAAAATAAGATCCAGAGAAAAGTTTTGGCCAAAATTGTTCCAAAATTGTTAATAGCTTCCTATGGTTCAAAGCAAACCTCTGGATACATTTGAGGAGAAAACAGTCATTGTAAACAGCTGAGTGCTGTTATCCTCATGGGCTTCCAAAATCAAGTGTAAAATGTCACAGTATCGTTTACTTTACAGTGGATGATAACATGAACTGTTATTTTCTAAATCAAGAGACTCTTGTGGGGAGCCAATGTCCTTATTTCAACAGGTGTACAACTCAGCCAGCACAGCTTCCTAGGCTCATAAACACCACCAAGTTTATGGAAACTCTTAGACATGAAGCTCAGGTTTCTTAGTATTTTGGAATGATCTACACACCCCTTATCTGTTGCATTTCAGTTGTTTTGAGGAACACTTTGCATGGTAAGAAACAAAAATCCTGGAAAAAAAAAGTCCAAACAATACTTCCACTGAAAAACTTCCATTGTTCAGATGCTACATTTCTTAGATGTTTGATTTCGAAAAACTCTAAAAATCGTAAGTTTACACCTGAAGGAATCATTCCGGAAAGCACTGAAGTAGAAATTCTTGCTAAGATACTAAGAGAAGGAGGAGAAATTTTCACATTCACACATTTGCTATGGTATAAAGTCCAATGGGAAACAGTGAAATCTCAAAGGTGAGGTTCCAAACCTGCATGTGTGTGTGTGTATACACACCTGTATCTTTACACAACATTCTAAATATGTATATTCAATTAAACATATCACTCCTTAGACAGTTCCATATCTCTCAGGCTCTCTACGTCAATCATTTCAAGCTTGAGAATGATCATGATCCAGTCCCAATCTGAAAGAATCAAATAAGTTATTAATTCCTAAACAAATAAATAAGCTATTAGACAAATATTACTAAGTTGTGATCTCCATTCTTATTCTGACATCTGTCAACTCTTCATTTTTAATGCTTATTTCATTGAATAACTACTTTAAAAATGGGTAACAGATTAAAATTCCTGGCCTGCATTTGTAGATGTGTAGTGTAAATTGTATACCGCCCAGATAATTGAAGCTACTTGAGGCTCTGACTAAATTTTGAGTTGTCAGATTGTCTGAAGAAAAGGCAATGATGAGTCTGGGGTGCTGTGAAAGGTATTAGATATGGTTGATTGTTTTCATATCAACCTAGCTACCATGGTTAAAGACTATGTTCCAGCCAAACGAATATCTCTGCTTCAAGACACACCTTGCAAATTCAGTTCTCTCTGTGTGTTCAGAAAATGTGCTGAGCCTTGGCCATATTTCCCCATGGAGTTACATTGTTGAGGATCAGTCAGTCATTATGTCATGTTTTCAAGAAACTAGGCTCACTTGAAAAAGTAACCCTTGGGTCGTATATTCATTCACATGTGACCTCCTTGAAAGGATGAACATCTGAATATAGGTGTAAGTATCAAGACCTTAGTCTAAGTTTGGCATATTCTGTGCTTGAATCTAATTCTAATCTATGCTTACTCCCAAAGGAATTTATACCTGTTACATAACAGTGGACCTGTTCTCTTGGTGGGCTTTTCATGGACAAAAGGCAATCTGTTCTGTTTCTGGATAAAATGTGTGGCTATCTTCCCATAGCTTCACTTTTGGTTATTTCTCATAGGATTTGGTTAGACATTTTTATAACACATTGACCTATACAGGCAAACACATGTATGTATATACCTGTAAAATTTTATTCCTAAGCTGAATTTAATACATGAAACCTTTTAAACCCTTTGTTTAATCATTTGTCTCATATTGTAGAGAATCAAAATAATTATATTTTCTTCTGTGGTGAAATGTCAGCTTAATTCAGTACTTACTAGAAGATTCTAAATCACTAATCAAGTAGAGTGCTATCATTTTTTTTTAAATTGCTCAACATAGGTTTGGGGCTTTCATAGTGAAGGCTAACATACATTGGTGCAAAAAGACACAGTTCTCCATGTTCCAGTAATTCAAATCCAACACTGTTTTGATGAGATTTTTAATATACTCATGGGAGCAACAGAACAGTCACTCATGATGAGTTCAAATTGCTTGCATCTTATTTATCTAAAAAAATCTGTCCCAGAATGTATTATTACATCATAAGCAATAACATATTTTGTCAATTATAGAAAAAATGGAATTTTATTAATTTTATTATACTTACTGTTTCACTATAACCCTGTTAAAAAATGACTCCTGTGTTTGTAAACCATTTTCGAAACCTTGGTGAGAAGCAGATGTAGTTAGTCAGATATATCATTTTAAAAAATATTAACAAAACAGGGTTCCTATGTCAGTTTATTCCTCATGGCTTCGCACTTGTCTTTAGGGTGGATCTCCAAATGTCAACAGCAGGTGCTCATATTGGGAGTTTGCAAGCCATGTCTGGCACATACATTCTCTGTGGGGGAAAATATCACAAAAAGCATGTTGTATAAAATGCTTAACTTCAGAAACAGAAGCCATTCTCTACTAGATGTGTTTGTTTCAATCATCTTTACCACTGTACATTTTTTTTCCAAAAAAAAGTTAAAAACAGAATGGGAAGCAATTGCCAAACACAAGCTCTACTCCCCCGTGCAAAAATAAAATATGCAAATATTAAAATTAGGGGACTCTGCTTCTTTTCTCTCTTACACAATTGATTAAATTGTCACTGCTGGAGATTACATGGGGTTTTATTCCCTTTATGGCCATATTCAATTGGTCAGACAGAAAAATATATTGCCACAGACGAGACCCACCACCTGGGTACACTTTGTTTCCAGTTGTCAGTAGAGATCTTGTCCAAAATTTTTCAGCTATCTTCTTTTAAAAAATATTAGAAGTGATCATTTAGAACAGATGTGCTGCATAGCCCTTTCCAATGTCGAGTTTCAAGAAAGATAAAAAGGCTACCTTCTACTTCTGACTACTCCTTAATTCCCGTGCAATCTTTACCAGCATAGCCTTTTTTGTTTATCATAAACATATTTCATTTTGCACGAAACTTTCATTTTTAAAATATGGACTGGACTAGAATGATTGTAAAAAAATACTTATTTCACAAAACTGACAACCTATGTTTGATCCTCTAAACTCAAGCAAAAGTGCTAAAGTTTTCCTCTGATCCACATGTCCACATGCACACTATACACGTAAAAATAATACATTTAAGAATTAAGCAATAAAATAAATAGAAACACATGGACTACCTACCTATCATTATCTGTTAGTTAACTATTTACATCTATGTTAGCCACATCTTTTTAAACCTTTTTTCTTAGCTTGTAAATTATTTTATTTCCTGACTTACCAATTTGAATGCAGAAACATCCACCCACACAACCCCTCCCCACCCCCCACCCCCCCACACACACTGGGTGGGCATAACTAAGCTCCTTGGTCAGCTATCTTTCCCATATGGACATATTCGTTTCTTGTAAAAAGGGAAACAAAGCAAAGCAACAGAAATATTTACCTTTGCTTCTTCTTGGCTTGCCATGGTTCTGAAAAGGTTTTCTCTGTCTGTCTCATAAGAAGTTCGTGCTCCGTGGTAATATCGCCAGCCTGTGTCACTGCACTGCCAGTTGAGCAGGGAGCTGGCTCAGCTGCAGGTGCAGCAGCTTGGTGTTAAGGGTGCATGACAAGTTTACTCATGGGATATTTCTCCAATATAAGGGCATACAGACACAAACTCAGGGACATGTAACGGCTAAGAAAAGTGGTTGGGTGAAGATGGATTTAGAAAAGGAGAAAAGGAGTAAGGAAACTTAGTGAGAAGCAGTTGTTCCTTTGCAGTCTTTAGTGGGAACAAGTATGCTTGCCTTGCGAGTTGCGGTCACTGTACAGGCGTCGCTTTCTTATAGAAGGGGAAGAATTTTAGATGTTTTCCTGGGTGGCTGGGAACAGTTTGTCTGGCTGTCAGAAAAAGACACACGTGAAGACAGCTATTCTAACTGTGGATTTCGTTCTTCTCTTCTCTGACTGGGTGGATGAGTAAGCAAACATCGAGTTGCTCATTTCTATACCAAAGATAAAGAAATTTCAAAGGAAATGAAGTAGTTTCACCACGCCCAACCTCCAAATTCTTTGCATTTGAAAACAAAGACTCATGCATGTTTTCACACACACACACACACACACACACACACACACACAAACACACACACAAACACACACACACACATTCTTTACCATTTATTGCTTAAATAAGTATACTGTCTTAACTGGAGAATTTTAAAGTGCTTTCTAACTTGTGTGTCCTTTTCTCCATCCAGGAATCTCTTTTTGCTGTCAACATGGAGAATGCTATGGTGTGTGTTCAACTGACTTAAACAATCATCTTTTAAAATTGTTCATTTGTCTATTCGTGCTGTTGATTTTTTTATGTCTTTCCCCATTTGTTTGTTTTGTTTTATCTTGTATTATCTTTTGGTTTTGTTTTATCTTCTTCTCAAGACTTGTTCTCTATGCATAATTCAATTGCTTTTTGACAAAAGTTTCTTATTTGATTTAGTTTATTTGACTTTTCTGCTTCATTTCCATATAGTTTTATAATGTAGCTTTTTAAAAACAATTTTTTGATTCACTAGGACATTTTGTTCTTATATGAACCATTCAAAAGTAAGAATAGTATTGCATGCACATATTTGGCTGCTAAGTCTTCCTTTCTTTATTTTAACATTTTATCTTTCTGTTTGTTTACTCTCTTTCCCAACTCTGTCATTTTTAATTATCCTCTCAACTATTGCATAGCCTTTCCCATTACAAACAGCCCCCGGTGTCTCACTGTCTTAGGCATCTCATTATACTAAAGTGTAACCACCATTTATTCAACCTTTTGAATAAGCACTGAATTCAAAATGTCCTTTATATCCTACTGAGCTCTTACAGCATGCAGTGCTAAAAGGTAGATATTCTTATTCTAGTCTGAAACACAGGTGACGGAGTCCCAGTGACTTAGGTCTCTACTGAAAACCATAATGACTGGGATACCAAGAATTTGCTCACAGAGTTACTAAACTCCAAATCACCCAATCTTTCAATGAAACTACCTTAAGCCAAATGAACAAACAAACAAACAACTGGACAACTTGGAATTTGGTAAGGACTGTGAGTGTATTTCCGTGGTAAAGTGCTTGTTTAGCACACACAGGGTCCAGGGGTTGATTCTCAATAGAGGAAAGGAAAAAAAGAAGAAAAGAAAGAATCATTTTGTTCTGTATAGAAGAAAATATGTTCACTTGGTACTTATTAGGTGTCACAAATATAAACTCATTTCATTATTTGAATGCATTTAAACCAGAAATGATCAAATACAGATTACTCTTTACAGCTTTTTCATGGTTCATTTGATATAATTTAGCAGTGCTCATTTGTGATTTAAAATTAAACTCTGAATCACTTTACTAACTTCAACAAAATTTGACTAAAAGTAGACCCAGCCTTTCTTTGTATAGTACCAATCTGGGGCTGTGGCTGTAAACACATGCGAACTGTAAAGTAAAATCTTTACTTGTACCATATAGAAGCAATAGCCATCTTGGAGCCTCAGGGGCTTCCCTGTCGTCAAGTCCCAGAGCATTTATAAGGCTTCCCAGCAATGACATCAGTGACCAAATATGTTTTTACAGTTGTCAAATAGTGGATCAGCATCTAATCCCAGACTACTTGCAGCTGCTTTCCCCCATCCTTCCTGCTAGTATTATATTTGCCTCCTGGGAGAAAGAGAAAAGAATGTATGCGGTCCCTTCTGTTCCTCCTTCCCACTTCTTGCTATCGTGATGACATGCAGGTGTAATTATTTAAACAGACCTCTTTGTAAGTTCCATGTATTAATATTTTATCCACTACTGCTTTCTTGGTTTTATTTTTGAAATATCTTTTTAATTTCCAAATAACATCTACTTATTTATTTGTGTGTATGTGCATGTGTATGTGCATGTGTGTGTGCGTGCATGTGTGTGTGTGTGTGTGTGTGTGTGTGTATGTGTGTGTGTGTGTGTGTGCTTATGTATCTGGCAGAGGATATTTGTGCCTTTGCTATGGGCATATATGAGGACCAGAGAACAACTTATGAGAGACAGTTTTCTCATTATATCACATGGGTCCCAGGTGAGCCATCCTGCTAGCCCTTATTAACACACACACACACACACACTTTTAAGAATCATACAGTTATATACTCACTAGAAGTCTTAAAAATTACCACAGCTATTGCTATGAAAAAGGTATTTCTAGACTTTGAACAGGAGCTTAGCAGAGTTCCTTTTGACAGACAGTGCTGAAAAGCTTCACTAGTTACATTGTAAATAATGCTTTTTTTCCCACTCTCCTAAAAGAAGTGCAAACAGCAGAAGAGCAAAGTTAGCCACTAGCATCTAAGAAGCAGCTAGAGAGACCCATCACAGGATAGAATAACAATGTAGCCATTAAGAGAAGAAATTTGAAAATAAAGAAAACTTGACCTCAAATTTTAGTTCTATCCTTTACCAGTTGTGTATCTTGAACAAATGTCCCTTCCTTCTAAATCTGCTTGTCTCTCAGATGGAGATAGTGGTGCCACTTCAATGGTCCATCCTGAATACTTAATCAAGTAATAATATAAAGCATTCTGTACTGTTGTAGGGAGTTCAGGAGAGAAGGCTATTGTCAACTGTATGATCACTATCACTACTATCAGCTATGCGTTTGGTAGTAACCAGTTTTTGTTTCCTTCTTTTTTTCTTTTTCTTTTTTTTTTTTTTTAACACAGTGTACTGAGCTAGGGAAACCTGTGTGAACTTTGTGAAGAACATTTGAAGTCCTAGCATTTTATTGTGATGATAGTGCGGCCATCTCCACATTATTGACAACTCCTGTAACAACTGCAAGAATCAAGGCCAAAGCTGTCCTCAGTGAAGTGTGCATGAGCCAGCTCTTCAACACACAGCAGTTGGACTCTATTTAAAAGTATTTATTACATTAAACATAGAACAGCTTTTTCAGTGCCTAATCCATGTTTTCCAGTATTTCATTACTCTCATAAAGATGACCAAGGTCAAGAGTTGTACTAGGTACATAAACCTTATTAATAAATTACCCCTGAAAATTAGTTAAACTGAAGTCATTTATCTTGCCTGCTTAGTAAAAGCCATATCCACTAAAGATATACTTTATGCTTGCGTTCATGTACATAGTCATGACTTTATCCATTCTATAAGCATTTATTACTTGCCAATACAATGAGAAATCCTGCCCCCCCAAATAAACTGCATAAAGAGGCAGGGGCCATCTCTTACACACACACACACACACACACACACACACATTTAAAACTTTATGTGTACGCACTATACATCTGTATATATATCTTGCAGTACCATTGTACATGGTGGCTGAGAAATATTTGCTAAGGTGTGAATCACAGGACATTATTACTTATAGATGTGAAATCAACCCATGGATTTATCTTTACAGGCCAAAAAGTAAGACCTATAAAAAGGATCAAGAGACCAATCTGAGCTTGGTGGGAGCTCTGGACTCTGATGTCTATAAAAATGAAGTTGTGTCCCAACAATATCACAAGGCCTGGAAAATAGGAAAGCCAATATTGCAATATATAAAATAACAACCAAATGCAGAAAATATGCAATAAAATGTTTAGCTTGCTTTTGGTGTTCTGTTCTTTTGCAAACGTTTCCAGATTAGAAGCTTCTGTTGTTCAAACATCATGACATCAGATACTTCTGCTTGAGGATGCTCCCTCATCCAGATTAGGGTCAGAATTGGTTCCAGTGATTCCTCCCCCACTGACTCTACAATTCTGAACGAATAGAAACGAAGGAATGAGACTAGGCGTGGTTACAGAATAAAAACTTCTGAATGGAAGTTCACAATTCCATTCCTCTTGGAGGATAAGACTTTTGAAGATTTGCATGTCCAAAGCATTACATAAAGTTATTTGCAAATAACAATTTAGAGACTCTTCTTTGAGACCCACAATTGGAAAATTAAAATTTAACCTCTGAACAGAAATTAAACAGTCAAAAGAGAAAGTGATGAACAGTTCTCTAGATCTCTTCATCTGAAGAAGGCACAGGTATTTGGGAGGCCATGCCTATTGCTGTATAGAATTAAAAAGGGGTAATTATGTTCATTTCATAGGAAGTTACCACTTCTGGATAGGCTATAATTAAATGTTCATTACAAATGATGCTTTCATTCTTCTTGTGGCTGTTTAGCTAAGTGGTACAAATATTCTTCAGAAATCAACTTCACTGTTTAATCTTATAAAGTCATAACTGTGAAGGGTGACCCTGTTTTGTTTTGTTTTGTTTTGTTTTGTTTTAACCAGGATCTAGACTTTAGGATGAATGGTTGTAAATGTGTAATTTTTTTTCAAATTAATAACATCCTTACTCTTAACAAGTATAACTGTAACATTGACCAGGAAATAAGAGTCTGCAGACAGAAATAAACAAGCCTAGGATGTAGTTTAATCTAAGTAAACACTGAAGTTGTAAACCTTCAAACTCAAATATCAAGAGCCCTGCAAATTAATGCTGCACACAATAGACTCTTAAAGCTAACTTAATCCACCCCCCTGAAATCTACATGAGGGCCATGCATAACAATGCAGGAGCTAGGTCTCCATTAAGACTTTCCTCTGCAGGCTGTCGGCTGTTTGAAGAAATAACAATTTCCTAGGCATGAAAGCTTTTCAGAAGGTTCCCACTGATGTGTAATAAAAGTGACTTTCCTTTTTTTTCCCTCTCTCTCCTCTGCTTCTTCCTTTTCCCCCTCAGATGTAACATTGTAGGGAGAAAAGGGGTAGACTAAGGCCATAGGCCCCCTACTAGCTTACCTTCCACGGATTATCAGTGCAGGTGTTAATATAATTGAAGGTGTGGTAGCAGATAGAGCCCCCTGATAGCTTTTCATATACAGAGATTGCCTAGGTAGAGAATGCAGAGTACCTGAAGAATAGGCAAGTGTGTGCCTCATTAACATATCACCATTCAGAGGCAGCTGCATATCTGGAAGAAGAAGAAGGAAAAAAAAAGAACCTTTAAAGAGCCTATTCATCTAAGTTAATGGGCCCATTGCACAGTACATTGTGTGAGAAATTAAGTCTCTGGCTGTGAACTTCCTGTGCTGTGCAAGCTGCCATTGAATCTTTTTTATTGCTTTGGTGTTATTATCTCCTCCTGGAAATAAAAACAATCATGTTCTCACATTTGAGAAACCAAAACATTCCAAGATAACAAACTGGAGACGCTGGTTGAAAGTTTCTTTTGTTTCCCTTATTAAGTGAAAAAATATGTTTTGAAATTAACACGATCTCCCAATTTATATCAAGGTACATAAGATTGACTGGGGCTTCCCTCTGAATAATGAAAATTTTGCTTCTCTCTTATAATATACAAAATTGAAATTGCTTTCTTAGTTATGGTTTCTTTTTAAGAATTAATTTTTGAAGGTAAATATGTTAATGTATTCAAATTAGACATGATTTTTTAAAATAATATACAGCTGGCAAAAGAACTGCTTTTCTTCTGAAAGATAAATATAATGAGCTCTTACAAAAATAATTGTATTTGTGTTCTTAAGCTATTTTCCACTTCAGCACAGTTTCTGTAGCATTTAAAATATGTCAACTAGAAAGGTAATTCAAGATTAAATTTCCCCTCTTTTATTAGTTGCAAGTTCAAGATATTAGCTCTTGCTTTTTTCTTGGTGGGTATTATAAGACCACCATGTATACTTGCATGCACTGGGTACACAATGAATCTTCTTCATATCAGTAGGATACATTTCAATTATTTTGTACACATTATATAATTGTCATTATCAGGATCACAAACATCTTCATCATAAGGAAGGGGTTAGCAGATCAATGCTAACTGGTTAAAACTCAATTAACAAGATTCAGAACAGATGTCTTTTCTTTGCCTTTTCTCTTCTCTTCTCTTCTCTTCTCTTCTCTTCTCTTCCCCTCCCCTCCCCTCCCCTCCCCTCCCCTCCCCTCCCCTCCCCTCCCCTCCCCTCCCCTCCCCTCCCCTCCCCTCCCCTCCCCTCCCCTCCCCTCCCCTCCTTTTCTTTTTTTTTCCTGATCTGGTTTTCTTCCAGACTTGATGCATTTGCAAGTTAACCTAGTGATTTTTTTCTATTTAACAAGTTAATGAGTATAGGAGACCAGGAAAAGGGTAACACAATTCAAACACGCTGTTTTATTACCTAATGGACAATCTAGCATTAAAAGAGCCAAAATGTGTGTAAAGACAAGAATGTTTATTTTTTAAGCAATCATAATAACAATGACCAGTACTGTAGCACAAGGCTGTGCATGTTCAGGACGGGAACAGTAGGTTGTCCAAGCAATTCTCAGAGTGGTAAAGACTTTAAACCATACAAAAGCTTTATTTAAGTTTTTGAATAACTATATAAGAGTACATAAAAGTAGGAAATAATAGGCAAACAATGCTTCTGTGAGTGATGGGACTGAAAGAATGCTGTGCACATACAGTGAAACAGCTTTCACCATTTGCTAAAAGTCCTCATTAAAGTTTCCTCAAGTACACATAGGCACATTTTATAAATTACTCATACTAATACCCTTCACGTATATTTACTTATTGATTTACATGTGATTAATATGGACCATTGAAAGAGATGGTAATATGTTCTCAGACATCACTTGTCTATAAGTGCCAGGCGTTCACTGACTTGGGATGAGAATGCCAACTTTTTAATACTTTAAAACAAGACTTGAAAATAAGACACAGTTAAATTGTAGCTGGATTCAAGCTTGGTTTTCCAAGTTGGTTAACCTTAGCTTTCCAGTGTTGTCCAGTTGCTTTATAAAGACTACTAAATAATTATAGAGCTTTCTAGATTAACTATTTGGCTTTTCAAGGTTTGATTTACACACCTCATTGTTACAGGATAGTCTTCACAAAAGAATGTTTTGAAACTGTTGTCAAATATATCCTCTGGGGATGGGATGAAATACAGAAAGTTCAACTTTCCAGTTTTCTACCGGTAGTGGGTACTTTAAAAATAATTGTAACCAGTAATTATGAAAGTTTTCTAAAACAAAGCAACACACCATCCCTTCAAATAGCGTTCTTAAACTAAGTCAGGCTAATGGACCACTCACTGTCTCATGAGCACATAACTACTGTGCGCTCTAGGTAATGGGATGACATTGTTGCCTGCACAAAAGTGACATCAGAACTTTCTTCACCGGCATCAAAAATGCGGGCACACTACCTCTGACTGTGTGGCCCCACATCTATTAACCTTATTGATTTGGAACCTGCTGGGCCTCCCTGGAAAACTGCTTCTTGCTGAAAGGCTGAAGTGGATCAATCCTGAACCGTGAACAAGAATCCAATAAAACAACAGAGTAAGGACCTTTAATGGTTAAGTATTCCCTAAAGTAAATCAAATTAAGGACTGGCCATAATGAAGCTTATTTTAAGATTTTGAGATGTCAATTGATTCCAGGTCTGCTGAACTCATCCATTGTCTAGTGGGGCATCAGGCCCTGGCCAGAGACATCTTTTATCTGCTGTGAAGTAATTAGCTGAATATAATGAGGAAGGCTAGGTTTCTGGAACCAAGATGTTTGTCATATGTAAATAACTGCTTTTAAATTCAAATCTTAAAATGTCACGATTATTTTCATTCAAAATTGAACCTTCTTCGTATGTTTGTGGTAGTCAACACTGTAGTGGGACCAAAAATGTCACAAACACACACACACACACACACACACACACACACACACACACACTAGCTACTGAAGCCAAAGAATTTCAAGTTACTTAGCTGCCTTCTGTAACTTGCTAATCATTTTCTGAAGTTTTTAGGAAGCTTATAAGGTTTTTCAAATTGAAAGTTAAAAGTAATGACTAGAGAATTCCAGAGATCCTTATCGTTCTGCAAGGACAGAAGTGCGCTACATATCCAAACGGAGCTCTGGGGATTCAGCCCCACTTCTCCAGATCTCACATTCTTCTGCCTTGTTTAAAGCCAACCTCTGCAGCAGAACCTCAGACCCCCAGACAGACAACTCTTCTTACCAACTGCAAAAGTAGAAACTCTCCCAAAACTTATTTTTAAAAGTCTTGTAATTTGTCAATTTCTAAAGAATATGTGAATTTATGATATTTACAATGTATTACCTTTATATAATATATGATAGTTATATGCATGTTTATAGTATATATGTGTGTGTGTTTCTATAATACCAAATATTTCTACTTTTTCCTACTTATTTATTTTTTGGTGCTCATTTTTCTGCATCTAACAGGTCTAATGTCTCATCAATGCAGAACAAGAGCTCTATCACCAAACTGCATATTCAGACTCCAAATTACTTTTGAAATGACAGTTTCTAAATTATCTCTCTTTCAATTAATGTCTATACTAAAAAGTTGTAAATAAACAATATGTAGTTAAAAATGCAACCTACAATCTCTGATTGAAAACAGTGCTAGATGGCTAATAGTCTTGGTTTTTAAAAGATGTTTTTATACAGTAGTTTTGAGAACGAATTGTGGAGTTTTTATTTCTTACTGAGAAATAAGTAATATAGCATATTTTTCAGTGAAAAATAGCCTGGTCAATTGATCTGAAATTCCTTTATGAAACTACAATAATGAAAATTCATGTCTCCTTATAATTTGTATTTATATTTGGTCAGTAATTCACAGTAGCCTATGTAAAATATCTAAAGTAAGAAATACCACATATTATCCCTAAGACTTTTTTTTCTTCGTCTTTATTGACAGCTCTCTAAGGAATACACTGGAATGAGTTCTGTCTGCCCCACTAATTGATAATTATTTAATTAGCAATTTATAATGACAATGGGATTTTACCCCATCCCCCACTTTCCACCCCCCACCTCACTTCCCGCCCAGGAGTCCATCTCTCTTCTAAGACAGAAGTAGACAACCTTGCCTATTTTTACACCAGCCTAGAGTTAACATGGGTTAAAGTGTGCCCTTGCTGAGGTAAACTAAAGGCTATGTATGCAACTACCTCTTTTAAACTGCAGCACTTCCTTCCTATTATTGGGGTGACTGGCATGCTAACAATGTATGTGGGTGGAAAGCCTTGTTGTGTCACTGTGGACAGTTCTAACAGCGGCTTCATTAGTTCTTTGTACAACAAAAGATGGGGTTTCCCCCTGTTCTTTCTTTCTTTCTTTCCATTAGTTGGCATGGGGGTTGAGTATTCCTTGGACCCCCTGCTTGACTTTTTTTTTTTTTTTTTTAAATTTCAGAACTTCTTTAGAATGGTGCAGCTATTTGAACAGTAGGAATTGTAACTGATAGACTATTTGCAGTAGGACTCATGAAAGTTCTCTTTGTTCTACCATCTTTAGCCAGGTTTATGCGCCCTTCCATCCCTCCAACCATAGAGGAAAAGGAAATCCACTTTTAATTATACATTGATGGAGAGCACTGGGAGGAGGGGCTCGTTCACTTTAGAATGCCCATTTTAGACTTTATTACAAACAAAGAAGAGTTGCTTGTAGCAGAGCGGCTCTGCTCAAGCCTGAGCAAAAGCTCAAGTTAAAACTGATCCTTCCCGCGAACATTTCAGTTCCATTTGTTAGCTGGCAGCTACCAAAAGAATTCTGAGAAATACAATTGTATAAATTGACTGGGCATATGTATATACTCTTTAGAAGAGGGCTTTATGGAGGTAAAACATAGCAAGATTAAATTGATGAACTTCTAACGCTGTTTAAAAATAGGTATTCACAAGGCTGAAGGTTTTGAAATTTTGTTTTTCTTTTATCTTACACGTAAAGAACAGATGTGAAAAAAAATTTAAAAGAAAGAAAGTGGAGTGGTGTGATATGGTCAGAAATATTGTAGAAATGGAGGATTTCAAGTGAATTAGTTGTTTTTTTTTGTTTGTTTGTTTGGGGTTTTTTGTTTTTGCTTTTGTTTTTTGTTGCTTTTTTTTTTTCCAAATTATTCTTTCTAGGAATAAAAAGAAATACTAAAAGTTAAGGCTAAAAATGGCAAAATTGTAAGAGTTAATATCCTAATCAGTTTCTTTTACACCTTTAGGATGTGTGTTCATTTTCTTAGGAAAATTAATGAGTTTGTGTTTCATGGTTTGATTGTATATAAAAAAAGAGTCGTTAAAGCTTTGTGTCCCTGAAGGAAAGGCTTCTCAAGGGTCACTGCCGCTGGTGGAGTACGATACCACCATTCAGATAGTGCTGTGTGCTTTTCCACCATCCTTAGACACTCAGTGCATCTGTGTGAAGCTTTAGTGAAAAATTAGATTTATCCAACGGAGTTTTACTGTGTATATAAACTACACCTAAGGACAGGCCCATGCCCATCAGCAGATGACCAATAGAACTCAATGGACTTTAGTAGATGTGTGTGTGTGTGTGTGTGTGTGTGTGTGTGTGTGTGTGTGTGTGTGTGATGGTTTGGTTTTCAAGACAGTGTTTCTCTGTGTTTGAGTGTTGACCAGTTCTTTTGGTCAGGGAAACAAGATGAAAGAGAATATCAGGACTTACTACCTAGTGTCCATTAAGCAAATAAAGGTAATACTGCTACTTTTTAGTTAAGAAAGTCTTATAACCTGAATTCAATTCCTATGGTGGAGAGAACCAATTCCCAAAGGCTGACTTTTGGCTTCCATGTGTGTTCTGTGCCACATATGTGCCACATTCAAACACATGTGTGTGCGCGCACACACACACACACACACACACACACACACACACACGTCCCCCTCACATGCTAATAACAACAATAAAAGTAATAAAATAAATAAAATGCAGTAAAAAGAGGTCGGTTTTAGTGATGAGAAGTGAGTGATATGTAAGAAGTCCTTAGCAAGGGCAGGCTTTTCAGATGGTTCTTGGTGTTCCAGCTTAGTTTCTGTTGTTGTGACAAATACTCTGACCAAAAGTATCTTAAGAGAACAAAGAAAACAAAACCCACTTATTTGGCTTACAATTCCCGGTTACAAACTATTACTGCAGAGAGGGTAGACAGGAACTAAGAGCATTCACAGCCAGGAGCAAAGAGTTAATAAATTCATGGATCCTTGCTTGCTGATATGTTTGGCTAGTTTTCTTTACTCTTATAGATCAGGGCTCAGCCTGGGGAATGGTGCTATCACACAGTGAACTAATTCTTTCTATGCCAATTAGCAATAATAATAATAATAATAATAAATAATAACAACTCACATATCCTCTACTATACAGAGAAACCCTGTCTTAAACAGTCAAACAGACAGGAAACCTTTTTTCCCCAAACGATGCTAGGGTATATACATTTGATAGTTAAAAGTAATCAATATAGATTATAGAACACAACACCACTGGAATGATCTCATGATCTACTTACATGTGAAAAATGTTGGAAAATTTATTAAAGGCCATTTTGGACAGGCAGAAGAAAATTTGGTCTATGGTTTTCTCAGTTGCCAAAGCATCATATTTCAGAATCACGTGTTTCGAACCCTTCAGTTTTGTCTTAGTAATGTCAAGCACATAAGAGGATAACCTTTAAAATGTAAATAAATAAAATACCCAAAAAAATAAAAATAAAAGAGGACTTGGTACTGTAGCTGGTCTTCAGGGCCAGCTGTCAGAAAGACAGGCAGAACCTGGAACAGAAAATAAGGTGATTAGAGTGTGAGACCCCGCAAGAATCTTTGTTCTTTGCTGTATTGGATTTCTATGGTTTTCTCCAAATGATACCTTCATCACCATTCTACCTTCCAAATGTATAAGAACTTATTTCTTGAGTGATTATAATATGCATGGTTAGGGTTTCTAGAAAATGTAACTCTTGTTCTATTTACTTTTTTTTTTATTTTTATTTTTTTGGGTATTTTATTTATTTACATTTTAAAGGTTATCCCCTTTCCCTGTTTTCTCTCCAGAAACCCCCTTTCCCCTCCCCTCCCCCTGCTTCTATGAGGGTGTTTTCCCACCCACTCCTGCCTCCCTGCCCAGGCATTCCCCTACACTGGGGCATCAAGCCTTTACAGGACCAAGGGCTTCTCCTCCCACTGATGCCTGACAAGGCCATCTTCTGCTGCATATGTGACTGGAGCCATGGGCTGCTCCATGTGTACTATTTAGCTGGTGGTTTAGTCCCTGGGTGCTCTGGGGGGCGAGGGGAGGTGGGGGAGGTGTCTGGTTGGTTGATATTGTTGTTCTTCCTATGGGGTTGCAAACCCCTTCAGCTCCTTCAGTTCTTCATCTAACTCCTCCATTGGGGACCCCATGCTCAGTCCAATGGTTGGCTTTGAACAACCACCTCTGTATTTGACAGACTCTGGAAGAGCCCCTCAGGAGACAGCTATATCAGACTTCTGTCAGCAAGCACTTGTTGGCATCCACAATACTGTCTGGGTTTGGTATCTGTAAATGGGATGGATCCCCAGGTGAGGCAGTCTCAGGGTGGCCTTCTATTTTAAATGGGGATGATACTGCCTAGTGAGGACACACAACCCAGCACATGGGGAGGGTTGACCAAAGAACAAAAATATTCAGTTAGACAGGAGAAATAAATTTAGAGATCTATCACTATATTGTATGGTGGCTATGGCTAGTAGTACAGTAGAAAATATTTTTAAATATCCAAGACAGCATATATATGAAGTGTTTTCACACACACACACACACACACACACACAGTAATAGAGGGGCTGGTGAGATGGCTCAGAAGGTAGGAGCACTGACTGCTCTCTTAAAGATCTTGAGTTCAAATCCCAACAACCACATGGTGAGTCACAACCATCCATAATGATATTTTTCAGCCTCTTCTGGTGTGTCTAAGGACAGCTGCAATGTACTTACATATAATAAATATATTTCTAAAAAACCCAAGGTAATAGAGATGTTAGTTAGCTTAACATAATCCCTCTATAATGAATGCATATATCAAAGCATCTCATTGCACTGTATTTGTAAATTAATAATTCAAATTAAAATAACAAGAAGCCAAAGGGTAGAAAGTACCATTCCTACTTACATGGAAAAAAGGAGGGTTTGCTGTGATCAAGAATATAGAGTATTTGTCAATAACACCTTTATAATTTCTAACTTGAATGTTCCCTATCCAGACATTTTTTTCTTAATTCATTTACCTAAATGTCACCTGTTTATATTCTTTATATTTCTTGAGTTATCCATGGCATCTTCCCTGATTACCTCATTCAGAATAAATGAAACATATTTGTGCTGGCTAGTTTTATTTAACTTGACATAGGCCAATAATTTAAAAGGTGGGGACCTATATTGAGAAAATACCTCTATAAGACCCACCTGTAGAGCATTTTTTAAATTAGTGATTGATAGTGGAGGGTTCAGCCCATTGTGGATGGTGCTATACCTGGGCTAGTGGTCCTGGGAAGTGTAAGAAAATAGGCTGAGAAAGCCATGATGAGCAAGCCAGTAAGCAGCATTCTTCCACTGCCTCTGCATCAGCTTCTGCCTCCAAGTTCTTGCCCTATTTAGGTTCCTGCCCTTATTTCTTTCAGTGATGGATTATGGTATGGATGGATAATCCAAATAAGCCCTTTTCTACCAAAGCTGCTTTGGTCATAATATCACAGCAACAGTAACACCCACTAAAGCAATATCTCATACTATATCACTTTTATGTCATTCATGATGTCTGGTGGTCACTTCCCAACTCTGTTAACCTTGAGAATGAAAATGATCTATCCAAATAAAGTTTCTTGTTTCTAAAAAAGACTATGTTAGATCTATAATGCTTTCTATTCAATTTTGCCTGAATGAAATTTTGTGGTATATTCTAATTTTTAAACCTTAGATACTTTCATTTGTAGGCTGAATCTATCTTTCCGTCATAGATCTTTACTTAGTCCTCTTTGTTCTTGTGCCAGCTGGACTTAGAAAATGAGACAGCAGTAGGCACGTATAATAATATTATAGAGTGTTGAGTTTCCATTTTCTTACTACTAGATTCTATGTGGAAAGCCCAGTCTCATAAACTGAATGATTAGAGACGATAGAAAGTGAACACATCTTGCTGCCACTTGACCCAACAACTGAAAATAGTGAATATTTCCAAATAAACAAAGATTAATAGGCTGTGGAGAAGGCTCAGTGGTTGCAACAATTGTCATATAAGCATAAAGAGACTGCAGAGATAGTATTTCTGGGGTAAGATGGCTACCTAGATTATTTGAAATTGGTGAGCTTTGTTTTCAGCAGAGCCAGCTTCAGTAAGTAAAATAAAGAAGCATTAAAAGAGAGAAAGGCACATTAACTTCTGGCCTTCACATGCATATTCATGCACACACACACACACACACACACACACACACACATGCCTGATTCATATAAACACACATAGCACATTCATGATAGCCTTTCTGATTAGAGTGAGATAGAATATCCAAGTAGTTTTAATTTGTATTTTTCTGATGGTTTATTATGTTAAACATTTGTTCTAATATTTAATGGATTTGTGTTTCAAGGTATGTTTAGCTTTACTTATTTTATTTTATGTATATGAGTGTTTTGCCTATATACATATATGTGTTCCATATGTGTGCCCTGTGCCCCCAAATGTCAGATAAAATTATTTGTGTTTGTTAGTCCATTTATTGATTACACAACTTATTTGATTAGTATTAGTCTTAGTGTTCTATTGCTTGAAGAGACACTGTGACCAAAGCAACTCTTATAAACAACAATAAAAAAAATTAACTGGGGCAAAGGCTTAGTCTATTATATTCATCTGGTGTAGTGTTGGAAACCCTTTTTCAGTTCTATACACTGTGTTTTACCCAGGCGATTGTTTCTTTTGCTGTGTTTTCTAGTCCCATTTGCCAGTTCCTTGAGTAATTTCCTACATTAATAAAACCCTTTTTATAAAGGTTTTGCTTGTACCTGCATAATGAAGAGGTTCTTTATGTTTTATTCTAGTTGTTTCAAACTTTTAGATTTACGTTGAAGTATTTAATCAAATTTGAATAGATTTTGTGACTCAATTTTGAAATTATTTTTATTTATTCTTTATTTTTGACAATTTCATAGAGAGAGATATAATGCTTTCTATTTATTTTATTACCTGACCCTCTCTGACCTCCTTTTCATACCTATCTATTCTTATTACTTTCCCAAGTAGTTCCTTTTTCAGATTTACAAGTTCTTGTTTTGTGACACAATGAATTTAACTTGGGTCATCTATGAGACCTGAGTTTGGAGTAGCATATTGGTGAGTTTATTGGTGGGTGCACAACTTAAACAGTAAATCTCTATCTCCCAAGATCTAATGGTACCAATAGCTGAGCTGGGAGAGACAGGGCCATAAGTACCTTTCTTATCCATGACTGACTGCTGACTGTGGCAGTCTTGTGGAGGCCCAGTTACAGCCCCCACCCTCTCTTGGCTCCTCTACTGCTTCATGGTCTCTCAAGACACTCCAACTTAAATTCGAAAATTTTAAAACTCAAATATAGGACCCACATATGAGAAGGAACACAGGTATGCTATCTTTCTGAGTTTAAGTTATTTCACTCAGCATACTTTCCAATTTGACATATCCCACTCAGATTCAATTGTTATTTACTGAGAAACAAAATTTTCATTGTATATATGCTTACCACATTTCTACTATCTACTCATCAGTTGATAGGTTATCAGGCTGATTTTATTTTATTCTGTAAGCATTTCTATAGCAGGCAATAGAGTACTTTGATGATACCTCCAGGAGTATTATACAGAGGTCATGCTATAGTTCTCAGAAAGGGCCACATTCTGAATCTCAGACTGGCTTGGAAATTCTGTATAGTTCAGATTGGCCTCAAAATCACAACAATCCCCCTGACTCAGCTTCCTGAGAGAACTACCAATGTGAGTAAACAAACCATGCTTAAAAATGTGCTTATTCTCGGTTCCTGTTTGTTTGTTTTCTCTCTTTTTTTTTAATTAATCATTTTATTCATGTACATTTCAAATGATATCCCTCTTCCTGGCTACCCCTCACAAAACCCCATACCTTTCCCCCTCTCCCCACTCTCCTCTTCCTCTATGAGGATGCTCCACGTCCACCCAACATTTTCTACTCCACCGCTCCAGCACCTTATGCTGGGGCATCAAGCCTCCACAGGACCAAGGGCCTCCTCTGCCATTGATGTTAGACAAGGCCATCCTCTGCTACATCTGTGTCTGGAGCCATGCATTCCTCCATGTATACTCTTTGGTTGGTGGTTTATAGTCTCTGGGAGCTCTAGGTGGTCCAGTTAGTTGATATTGTTCTTATGAGGTTGCAATCCTCTTCAGCTCCCTCAGTTTTTCCCCTAGCTCTTTCATTGGTGTCACCAGACTCTGTCCACTGGTTGGGTGTGAGCATTTGCATCTGTATTGGTCTGGCAGAACCTCTCAGGGGACAGCTATACCACGCTCCTGTCTTCAAGTGCTTCTTGGCATCAGCAACAATGTCAGGGCCTGATGATTTTTGTTATTAAATTTTTTAATAAGAAATTTTCTGTTGTATGTAATAATTTTATTGGTATTATTTTGTTTTTAATGGATTAAAGAGAACTTGCTTTTGAATAAACAAATACAGACACATGCTTAATTTTTAAGCACTCAATACAATGTTCTAGTTGAACGCTCATATTTGAGCATTTTGTTTCAAAGTATTTCATTGTGAATCACTGTAAACTGCATGTTCCGGGTGCTCTGTGAAACTTATCAAAGCTTTAGTTAGATAAACTAGCTTACATTCACTAATCCCCACAGATGTTGACTGTCAGTACCAAAGTGGGGGAAATCTATGGTCAAGTAATTTTCAGTCTGTTTTCATTCATTGCAAACTCCAAGCATGCACATAACTTTGGCAGCTATCTGGATCCGTAGTTTCTGTGAATGGTTTCCTGACTTGAGAATGGTCATCTGTCCAGCAACAGAGGAAAAACATCTCTGTTCTTCTGTTGCTTTCTGTAGCTAACACTTTCACATAAGATCAGATTAACATTCTATCATATGTCTGCCAGTGGTGATGATGGACAGCTTCAGTTCAGCTTAGTAGTCTTGTTACTTCTTGATATTTTTTTTCCATCACAGTATATTTGAACATTCACATTAAAACAGAACAGCAGTGAGAACATTTACTAAGTCCCATTTCCTAACATGGTACATAGAACTGTTATGTTCTCAGAGATCAATGAGTGCGTTCTTAATTGTTTGTACAAAGCTGCTTAGAAAGCATGAATGGAAGTAATTGTGCCATAAACATCCTGCTTGTGTTATAAGATTATTAAAAACACATAAATGTTTTAAAATATTTAAAATACAAAGTTATCATTTAAATACATGTTTAAAGTTAGTAAAGTAGAGATTGCCCATTTGAAAAACAACCCTCTGTCCCAGAGGCCAAGGTTACAGAGACAATATGACCATAATTACTAAGAACAAATGAAGGAGAGAAAATGTCTTGATTAAATCTACTTCCGATAGAATGGTGCAGAAAGTCTCCCCTTGCAACTAAAGTGAAGTTCTTGGTGTTCTCATGCAAATAGAACCAATTTGCTTCTTTCTTTCTTTTTAATTATTTTTTTAACTTTCCACAAGATGACACACTTCTTTTGGATTCTTGGTATCCCAAATTATCACTAAGCCAGAGGCCTGAAAATATCTGGTGCTAAGATTTTGAGCTAGCACATACTTATGTGCCTGATTTCTCTACTCAATCACCTCCTGACTCCTTCTCTGACACTTCTTAAGTAAGGAAAACTGGTAAGGATAGAATCAACCATGCAAAGCAATAAATAACAATGAGAGAAAAAAAAGAAAAACAGAGGTAGACAAAATGGATAAAAAGTAAATAATAGAAAGGATGTCAATACATAAAGATAAGCACTAAAATCTCTGAATCAAGATAATTATAGTAGAAAACATGACATACTCATGATTCGTAGGTTGCTTCTACTTGTAGAGATGAATGTGGGGACGATGCTTAAGGTGATTCATACAGATTCGCCAATAAACAAAGGAGGTGTTATTTAGCAGGAACTCATCAGCACTCACCCCCAACCATACACACTCTACACGTGATAGTCAATGTGATAGTTGTTAGTATACAATGATGACACGTCCCTGACCTTAGAAAATTACATCTGTGTGGTCAAGGCATGCTACAAACATGAAGAGAACATGGCCAGTACCATGTGAGGAAGATAGATGTGCCATTGATGGAAGCATTTATACAAGGTCAAACAAGAAAAATGATTTCTTTCAGGAAATTTTATCTTAGCTAAAAGTTGATGCAGAAGAGCTAATCAGAAAAGTCAGAAAATGGAAACAGCATGTATGCATATGAGGAATTTTGGTTATGAAGTGGCATAATAAATTTAAGGCTACGCTACAAAAGTATTGTGGGATAATAATGCAATACAATAATAAAGCAATAGTAATGATTACCTTATTTAAAATCTTAAAATCTTTCAAGTATTGTTAATATGAGCAGAAATGCCTTTAGAAAATACTGTGTGTGGAAAGATAGATGAAATATTTTTAAATGAGTAAAATGAACCCCAATTTTTCTCATCATGATAATTGTAATAGCAAGGAAAAGTAAGAAAAATACACTCAATATAATTTAAGAATTTATTTAAAGTAACATTGATAGATGTGTATGTTAAATTATTTTAAAATTATTGGGATGGTACTAAAGAGACATATATGTTGTTATGTAGAATAGTCATTTACATACTAATTAAAGAAATCATAGGAAAATGAAATTTGTTGGTTTTGTTTCATATAGATATGGGTCTTCTGATGGGATATATTCACATAACATATTGGCTAGATACAAGACTTGCTAGATTAAAAATAAATAAATTTTTCACTAATCAAACTAATTTGTGTCTTTTTAAAGAGAGTAAAGTAGAAAAAATTATAGTAGGTCCTATATCCTTGATATATTATCTGGCCCATTTAGGAAGTTTTATTTTCAGTGCTCCACAGATAACAAAGAAGTTCAGGAAATTATGAACTATCAATAAAAAATTACTTGACTGAATAAATAAAATATGAGTTTTGTTGTGATGTATTCGTTTCCCTTTATAAAGTTGTCCTATCCACCCTCCCCACCCCGCCCCCCAGTAGGAAGTAAAAGGAAATGCAATCACATAGTTTCAGGACAATAATGGAAGAAGTCTTGAACATAATGAGACATTGCTTTGAAAATATACAATCTTCTTTTAATTGCAAATTGTGCAGAAATGGGGACCAGTTTCTTTCCTGAGTTTTTCTCAACACTTGGAAGAAGTAGATAGAAAATATAAAACAAGCTTTTCTCCAGGGTTACAGTGAATCCTAGTGGCAAGAAAACAAGAAATACCTGAAAAACTGATAAAGAATTTATGCATATAGGTGTCGAGTTCAGTGTTTATTTTATACAAAAAAATGAAATTAAAATGTATATTTATTCTGATAAAATAATTCACTTTATATGTAACAGTATATAAGTACAGTATGTTTTTGAATATTCTCAATATGGCAAGGTTTTGATTGTCCATAAATTTTGTTGTATGTTCCTGTTTCATAAATTTCAGAGTCAAAATATGCTACTGTGACAGAACAGACTCATTTACTTAAAACATAAGCTTTGATTCAAGTCCACACTTCACTTTGAGTTTAGAAGTTGACTTGGGTAATATGAGAAGTGAATCAATGTTCTTACTGCTTCTTACGAGCTCAGTCTGTGACAGGGAACAGATCCCAGATCACAGCTTTATCAGGTTTAAAACCTTTCATTTACTCTTCCTTACAATGAAAGCAAAGTTAGGATTAATTAGACTTCCACAGTATCTAATAGTTTGTGCATATTCACAGTGCTGATGATCTACTCAGGGATTCATAAGGCCAATCAGGTGCCCAACCACTGAGCTAAATGTTCATCAGTCATATGACCTGGCTCTTGAACAACTCCCTCCTTTCACCTGTCCCCTGTCTTCCCCTTGAGAACTGACACATGTTACTGTTTGATTCTAATTTCTCCACTTTCCAGTGACAGTCCAACACATCTAGACATTTTAATACATTAACTTCTAAACACTGTTAACATTTCCCGGTAACATCTAAAAATAACATCAAGTGTGTAAGAAAATGTGTTTTTAAAACACACTTAAAGTGATAAATTATATACTGGGATATTTCCAATAGTATATTGTGAAGGGGACAGTATATTGAGTGTGTTTAGTGTATTTTTATTCTCAATAAATCCATTCCTCAAGCCGGGCGTGGTGGCACACGCCTTTAATCCCAGCACTCCGGAGGCAGAGGCAGGCGGATTTCTGAGTTCGAGGCCACCCTGGTCTACAGAGTGAGTTCCAGGACAGCCAGGGCTATACAGAGAAACCCTGTCTCAAAAAACCAAAAATAAAATGAAATAAAATAAAATAAAATAAATCCATTCCTCAAACTTCCCATTTTTGAATAAGTAATGCATTTGGGTATTTAATTAAAATGATCTTATCTAGTATACATCAGTAGTTTTGCCATGTTTAATAAGTTTTGTTTTATTTATAATTGTGCAGCAGTGTATTTGTTTTGTTATTAACTAGTCAATAGTTGAACATTTTTTTAACACATAAATTAACTAGGGATGGAGATATAGCTCATTAGTAGAGTACTTCACTAGCTTGTGTGTGGCCTATGTTTAATTGCCAGTAACATAGTAAGTGAATTAATGAACGAATGCCTAAGTGAATAAGAACTGTTGTAGTTATCTTTCAACCATGAAGGAAAGGACACTAAAATTTCCAGATACAGCAGCTTTGATATCTACTGATGCTTTAAACCAAGGCTTATCATTTTATATCTACAGAATTTGTATTATTAGTGTCTCAACCTCTTAGACATCATTACAAGCATTGTAAACTGGGTAACTTATTCTGTACCGTTGTGCAATTTGGAAAGTCCAAGATCAAAGAACTTAAAAGTTTGACAAGGACTCATTTTATGTTTCAAGACAGTAATTTCTGTTTGTTTCTTCACTTGACAGCAAGACAAAGGTAGAGTTTGTCGGGTATTTTGTTACAGTAGGGAGAAAAGGAAGTGATATACAACACATTGAAAATTAGGTTTCAGTGGTGACTTTAAAGAGATCATTGAGATCATAACAAGAAATAAAAGGAAAACTATTGCTTATTGATTTGTTCATAGCTTTATCTGCTCTTATATGAATTTGGAATCATAGGGTAGTACAATTAGTAATTCAATTTCATCAAATTGAAATATTCATCATCACAATTAACACATTATAGCAACTTCTATATTTGTTTTGAAGTATGGATCACATTTGATTGGTATATTAGTTTTTTGGGTAAAACTGAACTTGGAAGGTAAGAAACCTTTAAATTATCATAAAAACATTCTATATTAGTGAAACATAGTGTCCAATTCCATAGAATTAATCTATGAACAGAGATGAACCTTTCTCCACTAAGCAGAACATGGATCACTATGTAGACTGTAACAACCCAAAACCCAACTTCATTAATATCCACTCTGAGGCTTAAGGACATCAGCCTCCATATCTACAGGGCTTGCTCATAATATGGGAAATATAAATTACAGAAGACTATATAGGTTATAGAATACCAAGGTATGAGACAAAGAAGATCTTCCATGTTATCATGTTATATCATTGTTATCCATGGATGCTTATTCTGTGTATGTTTTGTAAAGTAGCATTCAGTATTAGTGATAGAGTAATATACAAGAATATTTTGATGTCTGTGTTCAAAACATGTTTACTGATACAAGAGTGTGATGTGAAAAATGTGAGATAGGAGTTGAGCCAACTCTCTAATCTTTCAATTTTTTCAGTGCTCTAAACAGGAGTTATGTGGGAATGTCTCTTCCTTCCACAGCGACAATGTATAAATGTAGTGTGTGTATACGTGTATATATGTGTGTGTGCACGTGCATGTGTGTGTCTGTTTGTGTGTGTGTGTGTGCATGTGTGTTTGTGTGTGTATGCACATGTGCATGCACATATGTGTGTAGGGTAAGCTAGGTGGTCAGAGGTATCTTACATTCTTTTGATATTATCAAAATAGTCAGTGGGCAGTCGGGCGTGGTGACACACACTTTTAATCCCAGCACTTAGGAGGCAGAGGCAGGCAGATTTCTGAGTTTGAGGCCAGCCTGGTCTACAGAGTGAGTTCCAGGACAGCCAGGGCTATACAGAGAAACCCTGTCTTGGAAAAAAAAAAAAAAGCAAAAAAAAAATTTAATTAATTAAAAAAAAATAAAAATAGTCAGTGAGCAAGTGCCTAAAATTTTGGTAAGAAATAACATTGCTGAAATGTGTTCATTTAATAGATGACTTTATTTCCAACAATATTTAAATACTCCCACAGTATTTCTCTCTTTTGTAGTCTCTGTAGGGCTTATCATATGAAAAGTTTCTGGAATTTATTCAACTTTCAGAGGTCTTATACTCAAATGTGGGCATACTTCATAGATGATTACAATTTAAAGCAGGCATTCTGCATTTTGTTTCAGAATTAGATGTCTTCCTAAGTTTACAAACTCACTAAGAGTGGTTATGTATCTGCTTTTTAAATATTCTTGCCTATTAATGGACCTCGTACAAAGATCCAGGAAACAAGACAGAGAATTTGTGTGGTCACAGAGGATACTTAAGATGTTCCTGAATCACTCCTTTTCACTTCCAGGACACTTGCCAAGTCAAAGGCCTTTGAAAGTAGTTTGACACTAGGACATTCTGATAAGTGCTCTCTGAAGGGCCACTAACTGTTTCCCTGCATATGGGGAACTGGAGCAAGATTCTTTTCTGTAGTCGAACCTATCCCTTACCTTCCTGCTGGGTTAGCCATGTTGGAATGCTGGATGTACAAGGACAAAGAAGGCTAAGTTAGTGATATGACTGATTATGAGCTCAAACTTTTAAAATTCCCCTCTGTGCATAATGGAATGTGCCTGTGCATAATAAAATATGCTGAAGGAGTTCCACAGAGAAGACAGGAGCTCTTGATGTAGCCAACTGACACTGAACCTCCAGCTGATGCTGTGTAGCTGATAAATGTTGTGACACAGTAAGAACTAGAGTCTCTACTCATTCAGGCTGTCAGGGCTGGTTTATAGCATCACTGTGAAGTAATCTCTGCTACATACAGCTGTTAACAGAGAGAAAGAAAAAATATATACCCTTATATATCTATATCTGTATCTCTCTCTCTCTCTCTCTCTCTCTCTCTCTCTCTCTCTCTCTCTCTCTCTCTCTCGATTTATCTGTTTAGCCTGTTACCATTAGACATGTATGGTGAGCTATTTCTTCCTTATAAACTGATTTCCTCTGCTAGTAACTTTTAATAGTAAACTCTGCTACATAGAACTGTTAACAGACAGAAAGAAAAGGAATGTGTGTATATATATATATATATATATATATATATATATATATATACACATTTATATATATAAATCTATATCTATATCTATATCTATCTGCATCTACCTATGTATATCGAGAGAGAGAGAGAGAGAGAGAGAGAGAGAGAGAGAGAGAGATTTATCTGTTTAGCCTGTCACCGTTAGACATGTATGGTGAGCTATTTTTTTCCGTATGAACTGCTTTCCTCTGCTAGTAACTTTTAATGAGTTTTGGGTTTTATAAGCTGTCTCCAGGCATTTTCTTGTCTTTGGGAAACATACTTCCACTACCTAAAGATAGTTAGGCTGTGTATGCTGCAGAGCCAGAGAAGGAATTAGAAGAACTAGTATTGCCTGGTCACAAGAGTGCTGTCACTTAGTATGTACTTGATTTGTTCTTCCTGTAAAGGGGGGTAGTTTCTGCTTCGTTCCCAGTATATGAATATTTCTATATGCTATTCAGACTCCTTGATAATGATGAAAGTGAATGCAAATGAGAGAGAAGAAGCCCTCCAGCATCTACAGCATTCTATTAGTGTTAGGACAAAGTTAGCATAACCATACAGTTTCATCCAAGTAATCTTTGCCTAAGAAGATTGTTACAACAGATGGAATGTATTGGGCATGCATCCTTCATGGGAAACCAGACACAGGTACAGTGGTGAGTCTTCTGTGTTATCCAAGTGAATAACAGGTTAAGGTGATAGCCTATCAGATCATATGATTGACCCAAGGCACACTATAGCAGAATGATCAAATAGTTTTTGTTGTTGTTTTGGATAATAATCCAATGTTCAGAAGACATGAGATAAAAAAAATTCAGTTCTTTTAAGTAGTGCCTTGAGCTGTCATTTTGGAGGCTACAAGTCTGGCATACCAGTATGGGATGGCTGGTATTGCAGTCAATTAAATTATTTAATAAAGTGTTTTTATTTTCTAATCTCCCTCTCGATCTATCTATCTATCTATCTATCTATCTATCTATCTATCCATCTATCTATCTATCTGAAAATGACAGATGTTTTTGGTAGAAAGAACAGCAGAGTTAGGGGTCCGCCCGGCCCGGGAGCACATTGCCTGAGCATTGGCAGCAGACATCTTGGTTCTGGGACCCTGCTGAGAGTATTCTGCACAGGTGAGTGTGCGGAATACAGAAGCTAACAGCTTCTGGGACGGGGGGAGCCACAGAGCTTCTAAGGCAGCCCCCTTTTCGGGCCCCAGACATCCGGCCACTTCCCGGCCAGAGGATAGTAGTCCGCCCGGCCCAGGAGCATTTGCCTGAGCACGGCAGCAGACATCTTGGTTCCAGGACCCCACCTACAGTATTCTGCACAGGTGAAAGTGTAGAATACAGAAGCTAACAGCTTCTGGGACAGGCCAAAGCAACGTAGCCGAGGGACAGGTCCTGTTTTGGGCCTTCATCTTCGGCCAGGAGGGAGGTCCTAATGCCAAATATCTGTGCACCTTCCCTGTAAGAGGAGAGCTTGCCTGCAGAGAGTGCTCTAACCACTGAAACTCAGAGGAGAGATTTAGTCTCCAAGGTCTGCTGATAGAGGCTAACAGAATCACCTGAGGAACAAGCTCTAACCAGAGACAACTAAATCAACTAACTCCAGAGATTATCAGATGGAGAAAGGTAAACATAAGAATCTTACTAAAAGAAACCAAGACCACTCACCATCACCAGAACCCAGTACTCCCACCTCGCCCAGTCCAGGGCACACCAACACACCAGAAAAGCTAGACCTGGATCTAAAAGAATATCTCATGATGATGGTAGAGGACATCAAGAAGGACATTAATAACTCATTCAAAGAAATACAGGAGAACACTGCTAAAATGGTAGAAGATCTTAAAGAGGAAGAACAAAAATCCCTTAAAGAATTACAGGAAAACACAACCAAACAGGTGATGGAATTGAATAAAACCATCCAAGACCTAAAAAGGGAAGTAGACACAATAAAGAAAACCCAAAGTGAGGCAATGCTGGAGATAGAAACCCTAGGAAAGAAATCTGGAACCATAGATGCAAGCATCAGCAACAGAATACAAGAAATGGAAGAGAGAATGTCAGGTGCAGAAGATTCCATAGAGAACATCAGCACAACAATAAAAGAAAATACAAAACGCAAAAAGATCCTAACTCAAAACATCCAGGAAATCCAGGACACAATGAGAAGACCAAACCTATGGATAATAGGAGTAGATGAGAATGAAGATTTTTCAACTCAAAGGACCAACAAATATCTTCAACAAAATTATAGAAGAAAACTTCCCAAAACTAAATAAAGAGATGGCCATGAATATACAAGAAGCCTACAGAACTCCAAATAGACTGGACCAGAAAAGGAATGCCTCCTAACACATAATAATCAGAACAACAAGTGCACTAAATAAAGATAGAATATAAAAAGCAGTAAGGGAAAAGGGTTAAGTAACATATAAAGGCAAGCCTATCAGAATTACACCAAATTTTTCACCAGAGACTATGAAGCAAGAAGAGCTTGGACAGATGTTATACAGACACTAAGAGAACACAAATGCCAACCCAGGATACTATACCCAGCCAAACTTTCAATAACCTTAGATGGAGAAACAAAAGTATTCCATGACAGAAACAAATTCACACATTATCTTTCCACGAATCCAACCCTTCAAAGGATAATAACAGAAAAAAAACCAATACAAGGATGGAAACCACGTTCTAGAAAAAGCAAGAAGGTAATCCCTCAACAAACCTAAAACAAGACAGCAACAAGAACAGAATGCCAACTTTAACAACAAAAATAACAGGAAGCAACAATTACTTTTCCTTAATATGTCTTAATATCAATGGACTCAACTCCCCAATAAAAAGACATAGACTAATAGACTGGCTACACAAACAGGACCCAACATTTTGCTGCTTACAGGAAACCCATCTCAGGGAAAAAGATAGACACTACCTCAGAATGAAAGGCTGGGAAACAATTTTCCAAGCGAATGGTCTGAAGAAACAAGCTGGAGTAGCCATTCTAATATCTAATAAAATCGACTTCCAACCCAAAGTCATCAAAAAAGACAAGGAGGGGCACGTCATACTCATCAAAGGTAAAATCCTCCAAGGGGAAATATCAATTCTGAATATCTATGCTCCGAATACAAGGGCAGTCACATTCATTAAAGAAACTTTAGTGAAGCTCAAAGCACACATTGCACCTCACACAATAGTAGTGGGAGACTTCAACACACAACGTTCACCAACAGACAGATCATGGAAACAAAAACTAAGCAGGGACTCAGTGAAACTAACAGAAGGTATGAAACAAATGGATCTAACAGATATCTACAGAACATTTTATCCTAAAGCAAAAGGATATATCTTCTTCTCAGCACCCCATGGTACCTTCTCCAAAATTGATCACATAATTGGTCACAAAACAAGCCTCAACAGATACAAAAATATTGAAAATGTCCCATGCATCCTATCAGATAACCATGGACTAAGGCTGATCTTCAATAACAAAATAAATAATAGAAAGCCAACATTCATGTGGAAACTGAACAACACACTTCTCAATGATACCTTGGTCAAGGAAGGAATAAAGAAAGAAATTAAGGACATTTTGGGGTTTAATGAAAATGAAGCCAAGTTACCCAAACTTATGGGACAGAATGAAAGCATTTCTAAGAGGAAAACTCATAGCTCTGAGTGCCTCCAAAAAGAAACTAGAGAGAGCACACATTAGCAGCTTGACAACACACCTAAAAGCTCTAGAACAAAAGGAAGCAAATTCACCCAAGAGGAGTAGAAGGCAGGAAATAATCAAACTCAGGGGCAAAATAAACCAAGTGGAAACAAGAAGAAATATTCAAAGAATCAACCAAATGAGGAGCTGGTTCTTTGAGAAAATCAACAAGATAGACAAACACTTAGCCAGACTCACTAAGGGCACAGGGAAAGCATTCTAATTAACAAAATCAGAAATGAAAATGGAGACATAACAACAGATCCTGAAGAAATCCAAAACACCATCAGATCCTTCTACAAAAGGCTATACTCAAAAAAACTGGAGTACCTGGATGAAATAGACAAGTTTCTAGACAGATACCAGGTACCAAAGTTAAATCAAGATCAGGTTAGTGATCTAAACAGTACTATATCCCCTAAAGAAATAGAAGCAGTCATTAATAGACTCCCAACCAAAAAAAGCCCAGGATCAGATGGGTTTAGTGCAGAGTTCTATCAGACCTTCAAAGAAGGTCTAATTCCAGTTCTTCACAAACTATTCCACAAAATAGAAGTAGAAGTTACTTTACCCAACTCATTCTATGAAGCCACAATTACTCTGATACCTAAGCCACAAAAAGACCCAACAAAGATAGAGACCTTCAGACAATTTTCCCTTATGAATATTAATGCAAAAATCCTCAATAAACTTCTCACTGACCGAATCCAAGAACACATCAAAACAATCATCCATCCTGACCAAGTAGGTTTCATCCCAGGGTTGCAGGGATGGTTCAATATACAGAAATCCATCAACGTAATCCAGTATATAAACAAACTCAAAGACAAAACAAACATGATCATCTCGTTAGATGCAGAAAAAGCATTTGACAAGATCCAACACACATTCATGATAAAATGTTATTCGACGCGTTCTCACGACCGGCCAGGAAGAACACCACAGACCAGAATCTTCTGCGGCAAAGCTTTATTCTTACATCTTCAGGAAAAGAGAGCAAGAAGCAAGAGAGAGCGAAGCAAGAGAGAGAGAGAGAGACAAGAGAGAGAAAAAACGAAACCCCGTCCCTCTTAAGGAGCATTCTCCTTCGCCTCGGACGTGTCACTCCCTGATTGGCTGCAGCCCATCGGCCGAGTTGACGTCACGGGGAAGGCAGAGCACAAGTAGTCATAAGATACCCTTGGCACATGCGCAGATTATTTGTTTACCACTTAGAACACAGGATGTCAGCGCCATCTTGTAACGGCGAATGTGGGGGCGGCTCCCAACATCTCCCCCTTTTTCTTTTAATAAGAGCAAATAGGCCACCCATATTAATGAGAGTGGAGATAGAGGTCAAATCCCCAGTGTGTAGGTAAAGGAGCCATGTACAGGATTAGCTCTTAGGCTCACAGGCTTTTACCCAGAGCAACCCTGACCTGCTCCCGTGTCGTTTTGCCTGGGGGAAGGGAACTAGGACACTGAACCTTCATGAAAGATGACATGTCTCCCTAGAATAGGCTCATATATGCCGCAGAGCCTTTCCATTGCAGTGCTTAGCCTTGCAACTCTCTCGGGCTGCTGAAGCACACTCACTCTATCCCGTGCAATGAGTCTAGCCTCATGGGATATAAGAGCTGAGTGGCCAGCGACCTATTGCCTAAGCATAGATATATCAGGGGAAGCTCCATGTTCTAGTCCTGCAAGCGCCTGGGCAATAACCACCTTGTCTCTCCTAGTTTAGGCCTTAAGCTTACAGACCAATCAAAGAAGCAACACTAATCCACAGCAAAGTGTATCTCCAAATAATATTAATCCCACCCATTTTTTAAAGAAAGAAAATGCTGAGGAGATCCAATTGGGTAATCCTTTGGTCAGGGACAGGTCCAAGCGCGTGGAGTTGACCTGAATGATGGCAAGCCTCGAAGGGTCTGTTCAAATTCAGCCATCCAATTCTGTAACATATACTGAAAAAGACTTTTTGACAAATTAGCTGCCCTAGTAAATTTAACATACTGAATGGAAATAACACACAATCCCGGAAACTTTTGTTCACATCCCTGCTGAGTTATTTGTCATAATACATCTAGTTGTATCTGGACAAGATCTATGAGTTGATTAACCAGCATGAGACTTCTCTGTATCTTGACATTAGCTGAGGCCTGTTCATCTATGACTGTAGTCACTGAGGCTGACAAAGTGTTAATGGTGTCAGTTGTCTGGACCTGTCCAGACAGAGCCAAGGCTGTCTGAATCAAGGCTAAACCCAGTTCCTAGTTAGTGTAAAAAGGCAGGAGAATACTTGAGCATTATACATCACCGTCATTGGGAGTGGAAATGTCGACATTATCCCCCAACGCTGCTCTCTCTTTATTATTGACGCCCTGGACATCACCAAGACGAGGGACATTAGTATTCCCTTGGTCAGTCTGGATTTTTCGGGTGAGTCTTTCTGGTAACCAAAATGGGTTGTCTTCATTCTGTGGGAAAACACAGATAGCTCCCCTGGATCTTATCAAGATAGGATCCGGGCCATACCATTTATTATCAAGGACATTTTTCCATTTAACCATCTCATTGGGCCTATCTGGCTCTGAACAATGACGTTCAGCCGCAGTATGGCCATGAGCATCAATATTTAAAAAATTGAGTGTAAAGAGTGCCAAAGACACCGACACTCTTGGTGCTCGGGGTACAGTCTCCTCAAAAGTTCCCCTCTTCTGTTTTATAAGATAGGTTTTGAGGGTGCGATGCGCACGCTCAACAATACCCTGTCCTTGAGGGTTGTATGGAAGTCCAGTCAGGTGGGTTACGTCCATCTGACGGCAGAACTGCTGAAATTTTTGAGACGTATAAGCTGGTCCATTATCAGTCTTAAGGAGTCTGGGTTTCCCCCAAGCACTCCATGCCTCAAGACAATGTTGAATCACATGTGAAGCTTTTTCTCCGGTTAACGGAGAAGCAAACATGATGCCAGAACATGTGTCAATGGACACATGGAGATATTGAAGTTTTCCAAAGGAAGAAACATGTGTAACATCCATTTGCCAGACCTGTAGAGGTCGAATACCGCGTGGGTTAATTCCCACATGAGGAACTGGCAAGAACTCACAGCAGCTTTGACATTGAGTAACAATGTCACGGGCTTCTTTTCTTGTCAAGGAGAAACGACTGCGTAATGTTTCAGCCGTCACATGAAAATTATTATGAAAATTTCTTGCAGCCTCTACCGGGGATGATAGGGCAGCAGCCACCACTTTAGTGGCCTTATCTGCCAAATCATTTCCCAGAGCCATGGGGCCAGGTAGGCCTGAATGGGCTCTAACATGAGTAATATAAACAGGAGATCTTCTAGATAACAAAACTAATTGTATCTGCTGAAAAATATTGGCAACTCTACTGGAAGGCTTAATCACTCCAGCCACTTCTAAAAGATTTACTGCATTAACCACATAATAGGAATCTGACACAATATTAAGGGGTTTTAAAAAGGTTTTTAAAACTTCTAAGACCACTAAACATTCTACCACTTGAGGTGAATTTTCATTATATTGTTTGGATACCACTTTACCATTAGCCACATAGGCACCTATGCCAGTTTTTGATCCATCAGTATATACCACAATCCCATTTTTAAGTGGGTTTCTTACTGTTATTTGTGGAAACACAACAGATTGATTTTGGGCAAACTGTAAGATTGGATGTTTTGGATAATGGTTATCTATTTTTCCTGAAAAGGAGGTAACTAAAACTGCCCAATCATTAGATGCGGCTGCCAAGGTTTGAACCTGTGCAGCGGTATAAGGTACAATTAAAAGATATGGACTTTGCCCAAAGTGGGTGATTGCTGCTTTTAGGCCTTTAAGGGCAAGCTGTGCAATTGCATCAGGATACCAATCTATTATTTTAGCTGGGGATACGTTTGGATGGATCCACAACAATGGCCCATTCTGCCACAAAACTGCAGTTGGCAATTGTGCTGTCTTAAAGACACACAAACTGAAAGGCTGCGAATCCTCAATACGTTGTAATTGTGCATTCTGTAAGGCTTTTTCCACCTTTTGTAAGGCCTGGTTAGCAGCTAGAGTAAGAGTCCTAGGGGAGGAGATATGAGGATCTCCTTCTAAAATACTAAACAAAGGCCTTAACTCAGCGGAAGGAATCTTTAAAAAAGGTCTGAGCCAATTAATATCTCCCAACAGCTTTTGAAAATCATTTAAGGTATGGAGGTGATCTCTTCTTATCTCTACCTTTTGGGGCACAATCTTATCTGGGGACACCACAGAGCCCAAGAATTGTCCTGTATCAGAAATTTGGACCTTTTCTGTGGCTATCTGTAAACCCCACTGACTTAAAGTTTTAAGTAGAAAAGGATATGCCTTTTGTAGCATGGTAAGGTCTTTATGGCACAGGAGGATGTCATCCATGTAAAGGAGCAAAATTAAAGAGGGGAATTGTTCCCTCACTGGCAAAAGAGCTTCTTGCACATAAAGTTGGCACATTGTAGGACTATTGGACATTCCCTGTGGTAAGACCTTCCATTGATACCTCTTATCAGGTTCCATGTGATTAATAGAGGGGATGGTAAAGGCAAATCTGGGCCTATCTCTTGGACACAAAGGTATAGAAAAGAAACAATCTTTAATATCTATAATAATTAAATTCCAGCCACGTGGTAAGGCGGAAAGTACAGGGAGACCCCTCTGTACTGGGCCAAATAAGTTCATTTGCTCATTAATGGCTCTGAGGTCATGGAGCAGTCTCCACTTTCCTGACTTTTTCTTAATTACAAAAATTGGAGTATTCCAAGGTGAGGTAGAGGGTTCAATATGGCCTAGTTTTAATTGTTCCTCTACCAGTTGAATCACAGCTTCTAGTTTTTCAGAGGATAGGTGCCATTGAGGAACCCACACTGGGTCCCCTGTTTTCCATGGTATGGGTCGTGCTGCCCCAATGGCCGCTATGGAAAACCCAGACCCTGTCTGTCTTGGTTTCCATTAGGTGAGATGGGCTCTATCCTTCCCTGTTCTTGATGTCCTAACCCTTTTCCTTCTTTATAACCCATCTTTGCCATGATATTTTTTGCTTTAGCTGAATACCCTCCTGATGGGGCGTTTTCATTGGACAAAATAAGGCCCAAATGCTGCATAATATCCCTTCCCCAGAGGTTAACCGGGAGTGGGAGCACATAAGGTATGAATTTCCCTTGCTGCCCTTCAGAGGATTCCCACGTCAAGGCAACGGAGCTTATAGTGGGACATGATTGATATCCTAGGCCCTGTAATGAATGAGATGACTCTGTGGTGGGCCATGCTTTGGGCCACCAATGTGTAGAAATTATACTTTTATCTGCTCCGGTATCAAGGATGCCTTCAAACTCTTTTCCATTAATCTTAAGGCGGAGCTTAGGTCTATCATTTAAAGATACAACTAAATAGGCAGAATCATTTCCTGAGGAGCCCATTTTCTTTATCTCAGGTCCTGCAGATTTCTCCCTGGTATTATCAGGGAGGAGCAGCAGCTGAGCTATCCTATCTCCTTTACTAATAGAAAAAACGCCTTTAGGGCTTGAGCACAGGACCTGTATTTCAGGGGAATGTTGACAATCCATAACTCCAGGGTGGACTACTAAGCCCTGCAAGGTGAGTGAACCTCGGCCGAGAATAAGGCCCATGGTTCCCGGGGGCAAGGATGGTATAGGCTCCACCGGCACCGGCTGAATACTCATTTGAGGCATTAATAGGAAGTCGGAGGCGGCACGCAGGTCCACCCTTGTGGGTCTTCCTGGGTCGCCTCTCTGACTGCTTCCTGGGTCCTGACAAACCGGTTCCCATATCTTTGAGGGCCCTGGGACCGAGGGCCCGATGACCCGTTTTTTGGCACATCAGTTGATTGACTATCAGGTGGGGGAAGAATTCTGCCCTTTATATCCCTCACAGAGCGACACTGGTCAGCTCTATGATAACCCTTGCCACACTTAGAGCAAAGAGTGAGAGTCCCTCCCTGTTTATCTGGAGCTCTGCAATCTTTCTTAAAATGCCCAGGCTTTCCGCAGTTAAAACATGTCCTCTGATCATTTCTGCCCATGGAGCGGTTTTGGGATTGAAGGATGGCAGCCGCTAAACCTGCATTGCTGAGGGGTCCCCCAAGCTCTCGACAGACCCTGAGCCAGTCTTGTAAGCCTTTGTTCTTTCTTGGGGCTATGGCCGCTCGGCACTCCTTTGTGGCTTGCTCGTAGATTAGCTGTTCTATGAGAGGCGCAGCTTGCTCTGACTCTCCAAAAATACGCTCTGCTGCCTCTGTCATTCTGGCCACAAAATCTGAGAAGGATTCCTGAGGTCCCTGGATTATCTTTGTTAACTGACCAGTGGTTTCACCTGCTCGAGAGAGCGCCTTCCAGGCCCTAATAACCGTGGAAGAAATCTGGGCATAAGCTCCCCAATGGTAGTTTGTCTGATCAGCAGAATAAGCTCCCTGACCCGTTAACAAGTCAAAAGTCCAATCTCTCTGCTCTGGAGTCAAAGCAGCTGCGTTTGCTCGGGCCTGCGCCTGTGCAGCTTCGTGCCAAAGCGCTTTCCATTCCATATATTTGCCCATACTAGGGAGAGCGGCTTTTACAACCGTCTGCCAATCGGCAGGAGTTAGTGCCATGCCAGCGAGCCTGTCTAACTGCGCCAAGGTAAAATTAGCATTGGTTCCGTATTTACGAACCGACTCGGCAATTTCCTTAATCTGTACGTATTCTACCGGAGCGTGGACACGCCCACCCTCGGCTCCTTCAAAGACTGGAAATGCCTGTTCTATTTTCCTTTGTTCCTCTCGGGGAATGAATGAGTCTGCGCACTGCCTCTCTGCGCATTGCTGACGCACTACGGGCTGACGCACTACGCAGGGCGGGGACTCCGCATAGGGCGGGAGTGCACCTGGTAGCCGATTGCCCTGAGGCCAATTAGCAAACTGGCCTTCGCCAGCCGCTTTTGGCTTTTTTCTTGACCGATTAGCTGGCTGGTAATGGGCTGCTTCTTCCTCCCAGTCTGTTTCCTCAGAGGAGGATTCTTCATCTGCTTCAGAACTACTAAGAGCTGGCTTCCTGAGCTCATCTAGTGACGAGTATCTCCTAGAGACCTCCGCTAATCGATCTTTTTTCTTCTCCCTTTTTCCTCTTTTTCTTCTAATCTCTCTCCAGGTATTCCTACCTAACCTTAACTTTTCCTCGGGTTCAAGACCCTTGGAAAGGCCTGTATACTTACCGTTTCTCCTTGCTCCTACTCTCTCTCCCCGCTTTACTTCTGATAGACTGTCCTGAATTTCCTCTAGAATTTTTAGCCCTGCCTTAAGCACTATATAACATGTGAAAAGGAACAAAAGGGCTCCTAACACTAGAAAAAGTTCAAGGCCAAACATACCTGGTAAAGCCATTTCTCACTTCCGTTCCCCAGCTGATGAGTTCTGAATTCGGCAGTTGAATCCTTCTCAACAGTCTGCTTTACGGGAACCTTTATCACCGTCGTTCCCCAGCTGATGAGTTCTGAATTCGGCAGTTGAATCCTTCTCAACAGTCTGTGTTACGGGAACCTTATAACCTTGATTCGCAGTTCTGGTTCTGGAATGAAGTATCCCTCCTGCGCCAGTCCGGAGTTTTTTCTCGTCCCGGATTTTCTCTTCCCGGAATTCGGCACCAATTGTTATTCGACGCGTTCTCACGACCGGCCAGGAAGAACACCACAGACCAGAATCTTCTGCGGCAAAGCTTTATTCTTACATCTTCAGGAAAAGAGAGCAAGAAGCAAGAGAGAGCGAAGCAAGAGAGAGAGAGAGAGACAAGAGAGAGAAAAAACGAAACCCCGTCCCTCTTAAGGAGCATTCTCCTTCGCCTCGGACGTGTCACTCCCTGATTGGCTGCAGCCCATCGGCCGAGTTGACGTCACGGGGAAGGCAGAGCACAAGTAGTCATAAGATACCCTTGGCACATGCGCAGATTATTTGTTTACCACTTAGAACACAGGATGTCAGCGCCATCTTGTAACGGCGAATGTGGGGGCGGCTCCCAACAATAAAAGTCTTGGAAAGATCAGGAATTCAAGGCCCATACCTAAACATGATGAAAGCAATCTACAGCACACTAGTAGCCAACATCAAAGTAAATGGTGAGAAGCTTGAAGCAATCCCACTATAATCAGGGACTAGACAAGACTGCCCACTTTCTCCCTACCTATTCAAAATAGTACTTGAAGTCCTAGCCAGAGCAATTCGACAACAAAAGGAGATCAAGGGGATACAAATTGGAAAAGATGAAGTCAAAATATCACTTTTTGCAGATGATATGTTAGTATATATAAGTGACCCTAAAAATTTCACCAGAGAACTCCTAAACCTGATAAACAGCTTTGGTGAAGTAGCTGGATATAAAATTAACTCAAACAAGTCAATGGACTTTCTCTACACAAAGAATAAACAGGCTGAGAAAGAAATTAGGGAAACAACACCCTTCTCAATAGTCAGAAATAATATAACTTACCTTGGTGTGACTCTAACTAAGGAAGTGAAAGATCTGTATGATAAGAACTTCAAGTCTCTGAAGAAAGAAATTAAAGAAGATCTCAGAAGATGGAAAGATCTCCCATGCTCATGGTTTGGCAGGATCAATACAGTTAAAATGGCTATCTTGCCAAAAGCAATCTACAGATTCAATGCAATCCCCATCAAAATTCCAATTCAATTCTTCAACGAATTAGAAAGGTCAATCGGCAGATTCATCTGGAATAACAAAAAACCTAGGATAGCAAAAACTCTTCTGAAGGATAAAAGAACCTCTGGTGGAATCACCTTGCCGGACCTAAAGCTGTACTACAGAGCAATTGTGATAAAAACTGCATGGTACTGGTATAGTGACAGACAAGTAGACCAATGGAATAGAATTGAAGACCCAGAAATGAACCCACACACCTATGGTCACTTGATCTTTGAGAAGGAAGCAAAAACCATCCAGTGGAAAAAAAGACAGCATCTTCAACAAATGGTGCTGGCACAAATGGCAGTTATCATGTAGAAGAATGCGAATCGATCCATTCCTGTCTCCTTGTACTAAGGTCAAATCTAAGTGGATTAAGGAACTCCACATAAAACCAGAGACACTAAAACTTATTGAGGAGAAAGTAGGGAAAACCCTCGAAGATATGGGTACAGGGAAAAAAAATTCCTGAATAGAACAGCAATGGCTTGTGCTGTAAGATCGAGAATTGACAAATGGGACCTAATGAAACTGCAAAGCTTCTGCAAAGCAAAAGACACCGTCAATAAGACAAAAAGGCCAACAAAAGATTGGGAAAGGATCTTTACCTATCATAAATCAGATAGGGACTAATATCCAATATATATATATAAAGAACTCAAGAAGGTGGACTCCAGAAAATCAAATAACCCCATTAAAAAATGGGGCTCAGAGCTACACAAAGCATTCTTACCTGAGGAATACTGAATGGCCGAGAAGCACCAGAAAAAATGTTCAGCATCCTTAATTATCAGAGAAATGCAAATCAAAACAACCCTGAGATTTCCCCTCACACCAGTCAGAATGGCTAAGATCAAAAATTCAGGTGATAGTAGATGCTGGCGAGGATGTGCAGAAAAAGGAACACTCCTCCATTGTTGGTGGGATTGCAAGCTTGTACAAACACTCTGGAAATCAGTCTGGCGTTTCCTCAGAAAACTGGATATAGTACTACAGGAGGATCCTGCAATACCTCTCCTGGGCATATATCCAGAAGATATTCCAACCGGTAAGAAGGACACATGCTTCACTATGTTCATAGCAGCCTTATTTATAGTAGCCAGAAGCTGGAAAGAACCCAGATGCCCCTCAACAGAGTAATGGATACAGAAAATGTGGTACATTTACACAATGGAGTACTACTCAGCTATTAAAAAGAATGAATTTATGAAATTCCTAGGCAAATGGATGGACCTGGAGGGCATCATCCTGAGTGAGGTAACCCAATCACAAAAGAACTCACACAATATGTACTCACTGATAAGTGGATATTAGCCTAGAAACTTAGGATACCCAAGGTATAAGACACAATTTGCCAAACGCATGAATCTCAAGAAGAACGAAGACCAAAATGTGGACACTTTGCCCCTTCTTAGAATTGGGAACAAAACATCCATGGAAGGAGTTACAAAGTTTGGAGCTGTGTCAAAAGAATGGACCATCTAGAGCCTGCCATATCCAGGGTTCCATCCCAAAATCAGCTTCCAAACGCTGACACCATTGCAAATATTAGCAAGATTTTGCTGAAAGGACTCAAATATAGCTGTTGCTTGTGAGCCTAGGCCGGGGCCTAGCAAACACAGAAGTGGATGCTCACAGTCAGCTATTGGATGGATCACAGGGCCCTCAATGGAGGAGCTAGAGAAAGTACCCAAGGAGCTAAAGGGATTTGCAACCCTATAGGTAGAACAACATTATGAACTAACCAGTATCCCGGAGCTCTTGACTCTAGCTGCATATGTATCAAAAGATGGCCTAGTTGGCCATCACTGGAAAGAGAGGCCCATTGGACTTGCACACTTTATATGCTCCAGTACAGGGCAACGCCAGGGCCAAAAAGTGGGAATGGGTCGGTAGGGGAGTGGGTGGGAGGGTATGGGGGATTTTTGGGATAGCATTGGAAATGTAAATGAGGAAAATACCTAATAAAAATTATAAAAGAAAGAACAGCAGAAAACTATATGCTATAGGCTCTGGTAGCATTCTGTTATGTGTCTTTTCTTTTACACTAAAATATTGGAAGGTTAGTTCTATTGCTATAAAATCTGATCCCTAAAATTAATTTTTAAAGGACCTAGGAATACGTATTTTTTCTGAAGGGGTCTCTTCAGTAGCACTGCAGACAAATGAACCATAAAGAAGTGAGAATGAAAACTCTGAAGAAAAAAATAAAAGAAAACTCTGTTCAGCTTGGCTTCACTAACCTGGATTGAGCTTCAGGGATCCTTATGCCAGACCCTTTATATCTAGCATATTTAAACACAGTAGAATTGGGGGAAAAAAACAGTTTTCTGGTGTAAAACAAACCCTGGTGCACAAGGAAGCATAATTACATTGAAACACTTAATTACTTTTCTTATAAAAGATGGTTTCTGAGGATAGATTATCTGTATTAGATTAAGGGCCTAAGGAATGGACTGGTCTGATCTTGGCCATACAGATAGTATAAAGGTCATTTGTAGTATTAGCCACTTTTGGTTCTGGTTGTGGGTACTTGGGGGATTCCAAGCCATGCCAATAATTTAATGATCATTAAGATTTTTGGCTGTCTCTGGTCATGGTTTTGGGAGCCAGGGCAAGCCCTTGCCTATACAGATAATGTAAGGATCATTTAGACTACTTGTCACTTCTAGTCCTAATTGTAGAAGCTTAGTATTACTTGGTATGTATGTATATGGTATGTATATATGCATTAAGAAAATATATGTTCATAAGTATATCAAACTTATTAGTAATAGGTATAAAAGAGGAAGAGACCAAAGACAGAGGCATAGCAAATATATCCAACAAAATCATAAAAGAAAATTTTTCTAATATAAAATTAAATCCAAAATAAATATAGAACAACAAATCACCTGCATCATAAAAAAAAATCTCCCCATGTCACATAACTGTTAAAGCACAAAATATATAGAACGAAGAAAGAATATTGAAAGTGACAAGAGATAACTCACATAAAAACTGAGGCACACAATCAGAATGACAGCAGATTTTTTTAATGGAAAAAACAAAAGTCAATAGGGATTGGACTGATTTTCTAAAAATTATGAAATATTACATATTCTAGCCTAGACTATTATGCTCAGAAAAACCATTGGTTATATTCAAAGGAAAAAGGAAAAATTTCCATGATCAATACAAATTCTTCTGTCTACTAAGCTAGAAGATGCTGGAAAACACAAGGATCAAAAACAACAACAACAACAACAACAGCAACAACAACCTCCAGATCATCAAATCAAAAGAGGCCTCATAGAGCACCACAAAAGAACAAATTGATATAAGTTAATGCACATTATTCAATGATACCTCTTAATATAAAATCAGCTTAAGGAAACAGAGACTAATAGATTGTCTCAGAAAACATGATTCATGTTTTTTTTTTCTTAATCCAGGAAACATATATATTGAGGATATATATCCATGTCATGGTCAAAGGACGGGATGAAGTATTCCCAAGAAAAATGGAACCAAGGAACAATTTGATATAGCTGTCCTAATAACTGACAAAATCAATTTCAAACTTAAACTTATCAGGGGTAAGAAGGAAGAAATACTTCGTTATCTACATCAAGGCAAAAATAGAAAATAATATTAAAAATATAAATACATTTACACCTAATGAAGGAACACTCAATTGCATAAAAGAAATACTATGTGACGTAAAGCCACAGATTGACACAAGTATGGTGATAGTGGATGATTTCAGTACCCCATTCTCAACAACAGACAGTTCATCTAGAACAAAACAAGAGAAAAAGAAACAACAAAACAAAACAAAAAAACCCTAAAACCACATCTAAATATAGAAACCCTTGAGCTAAATGGTATTATAAATTAAAATGGACGTAGCATATATCTAAAGAACAACTCATAAAAACACTAGATGATATATATTACTTTTAGCATCTCATGAAACCTTCTTCAAAATAGACCACAAAAGTCTTAAGAACATAAAGTAAATATTAACAAATAAAGGAGAATTGAAATTGTTAACCACATTTCTCATAACCACTACAGACTAAAGCCGGATATTAATAACCAAGTAGAAACAAAGAGAGTTATACAAAGAGTCAACAAAACCAGGAGTTAGTTCTTTGAGAAAATCAACAAGTTAGGTAAATCCTTAGTCAGACTAACCAGAGGGCACAGAGACAGTATCCAAATTAAAAAAAAAAAAAATGCTGGAGCCTGGCAAACACAGAAGTGGATGCTCACAGTCAGCTATTGGTTGGAACACAGGGCACCCAATGGAGAAACTAGAGAAAGTACCCAAGGAGCTAAAGGGATCTGCAACCCTATAGGTCGAACAATATGAACTAACCAGTACCCCGGGAGCTCATGTCTCTAGCTGCATATGTATCAGAAGATGGCCTAGTCGGCCATCATTGGGAAGAGAGGCCCCTTGGTCTTGCAACTTTATATGCCTCAGTACAGGGGAACACCAGGGCCAAGAAGTGGGAGTGGGTGGGTAGGGTGGGAGGAGGGTATGGAGGACTTTTGGGATAGCATTGGAAATGTAAATGAAGAAAATACCTAATTAATAAATAAATAAAAATATAAAAAAAATCAGAAATGAAAGGGAAGACATAACATCAGAAACTGAAGAAATTCAAAATATCATCAGATTCTACTAAAAAAGTCTATACTCAACAAAACTGGAAAGTATGGATGAGATGGATAATTTTCTAGACAGATTCCAGGCACCACAGTTATATCAGAATCAGGTAAACCATCTAAATAGTCCCATAACCCTTAAAGAAATAGAAGCAGTCATTAAGTCTCCCAATCAAAAAAGCCAAGGACCAGATGGGTTTAGTGCAGAATTCTATCAGACCTTCTAAGAAGACTTAATACCAATATTCTTTAAACTATTCCACAAAATGGAAACAGAAGGAACACTACCTAATTTGTTCTATGAAACCACAGTTACACTGATACATAAACCACACAAAGACCCAACAAAGAAAAAGAACTTCAAACCTATTTACTTTATGAACATCTATACAAAACTACTCAATAAAATTCTCACAAACTGAATCCAAAAACACATCAAAATGATCATTTAACAGGATCAAGTACGCTTCATCTTAGGGTTGCAGGGATGGTTCAATATGCAGAAATCCATCAACATAATCCACTGCATAAAGAAACTCAAAGAAATAAAACACATGATCATTTCTTTAGATGCTGAAAAAGCATTCGACAAAAGTGCAACACCCCTTCATGTTAAAAGTCTTGGAAAGATCAGGAATTCAAGGGCCATACCTAAACTTAATAAAAGCAATATACAGCAAACCAGTAGCCAACATCAAACTAAATGGAGAGAGACTAGATGTAATCCCACTAAAATCAGGGACTAGACAAGGCTGCCCACTCTATATATTCGGTATAGTACTTGGATGTTAATAACAAACAAAAGATAAGATAGAAAATACACAAATTCATAGAAGTTTTAAAAAATAATAAAGAAGAAAATCAAGAAAGAAATTTTAAAATTCTTAGAATAGTATACAAATATAGCATAATCAAAACCAATGCAACACATTAAAATCAGTCATGATAGGAAATATTTGAAGCATTGTTCTATGTCAAAAAAAGTGAGAGCTCTCCAATTAATAGCTTCATGATGTACATAAAGGAACTAGAAACCCTGAACTAGAATACACAAAAACTATTATCCTCCCAATTGTGGGAAGAAATAATTAAAATTAGGGCTGAAAAAAAAAACAATTAAACTGAGTTGGTACTTTGAAAAAAAGTAAGAAGATTGACAAACTTTTAGGCAAACTAACAAAAAAGAGGAAATAAAACTAATAAATCAGAGATCAAAAGGGAGTAATTTCAACAGACATTGAGTAAATCCATAGAGTCATAAGAATATAGTTTTAAAAATCTTTATTATCTCCATCTGGAAAACCTAAATCAGTAATTTTTGGTTGATTCTCTTGCTTTTGCTTAAGATTTGAATATAGAGTTGAATATGAGTTATTATTTGAATATAGAATGTAGAATTTGAATATAGTTATTTGAATATAGAGTTAAATATGAGTTATTAGAAAAATTATAACTCATTTAAAATTAAACTATTTGTTGACATGTTGAAGTGAGATTTGGGTAAGATATTGCCAGAACCTTTTAAAATATCAAATTCTCCAAGGAACAGTTTGATGTAGATTAATAAAAATAATTTACATTACTTGAAATGGTAATTTTTAAAAATATTTTTATTATTACGTATTTTCCTCAATTACATTTAGAATGCTATCCCAAAAGTCCCCCATACCCTCCCCCCCACTTCCCTACCCACCCATTCCTATTTTTTGGCCCTGGCGTTTCCCTGTACTGGGGCATATAAAGTTTGCGGAAATGGTAATTTTTTTCATTTAACAGTTAGGGCAAACTAATTGAAAAATCTAAAATTTTTACTGCTTTTCATAGAATACTAAAAATGATTATAGAGTGAAAAAACTTTCAAATCTGAGTATCAATCCATGTGCCATGCTTCTGTGCTCATTCTTCCTTCCAGTTGACATTTTTGGTATCATGTTAGTGGACTGGCTCTACTGATCTCAGTTGGAAGAGCTGAGTCATTCTTGAAGACCGTTGTCTGCTCTTGCCAAAGAGTCTGATTTCTGCTGCAAAAGTCCGACCCGATTGACATCTGTCCTAAGTAATCCTCTGTATAAACAATGATATGTGGTTCCAACCTGGAAGCACATTTTCCACCCAGCTGCACTAATGATTACTTTTGCTTAGCAGCAGTGCCACATACCGAGACATTTTATTTGATCAGATTCAGCTGTCATCGCTGAGATGGCTGTTCTTGTCTGAGATTTAAAAATTCACTAAAATTATCTCAACAGAATCTTGTCTATGTATTTTAGAAGAAGCTTAATAGAAACATTAATTGATTCTCTCATTAACTTCATAAAACTTCACTGTGCATCTGAAGACAGAAATGAGTCAATGAAAAAAAAGTAGAATGCATGGCCTTAGAGCATTTCAACTCTAGAAATAAATGCATGACAATACGTAATCACAAGTGATAACATTTAAAACAGGGAAATAAATGAGGGTTAGAGATTAGACTTAAACGCTTCATGGACTACTCTTAGAAGGTCTATGGAAACAACTGCATTTGATCAAAAGGTTAGGATTAACTGTAGGGAAGAGATGAAAGAACATCTTAGCACAAACAAGGACACACATGCGAACCTAAAGCTAGGCATGAGACTATCATCTCTAGAACATTCTTTCCAAGAAGGAAGAAACACAAAACGACAGAAGAAAGGAGACATAGGCCAAACATGTACAGTTTGCAACAAGTGCTCCTCAGATGAGGAACATTAATCATAAATTATAGTGTTCTTCTTATAATCAGAACATGCACTTCTACATGCAGGTTGACTTTTTATGTATGTAAATTAGCTAAATTAAATAATTCCAAATTATAAACATGCATCAAACTGCGACATTTATGAACACATTTTATAATTGTGATTTGTCAATTAAAATGATTTGCTATACATTTTAATAAGTTTGTTATTTGATATAATACATGTATATAATACATTTTTATTACTCTCCCCCATACTCTGTTACTTCCTAGGTACTCTTGCCAAATCCACATCATCCCAACCAATCTTTTTCTCACATTCATTTACCTATCGTTTGCTTTGTGAAGCACTGAGTTTGACTAGGACTAGACTATGTCTGTGTTACCATGGAATTCATGCTATTCCTTGGAGCCTGGTACACTCACCAGTGTATACTATAACTAATGATAACGACTGTCTTCTCAGAATCTCTCCATAGCCAATAGGTCACCAGAAAGGCTGAAGAACCCTGTGAATCCTATCTGCTTTGTCAATAGCTCTTGACAGAACCAGTTATATGTAATTCCAGTGCCGACAACCAGAGCTGCTATCATTTCATGATTGCAATGGTTGCTACCCTGTGGAAAGAGCATTTTTAAATTTTGACTCTTCCGTTCTTTTTACTCTCTCTTCCACAATGTTTCCCAGGTCTTACCGGTGGGGTAAAATTGTCCTGTTTAGTGACAAGCACTCAACTCTCATTTATTCTCAGCCTCTTAAAAATTCTTGAGTCCACATAGTCACTATAGTTTGTTGCAAAGAGAAGCATCTCTGGTCAAAGCCAAGAGAAGCATTTATCTATTATTATGAACGTAAATATGTAGAAGGTGGTTTAGTACCATGCCAATTTAGCCAACCAACAGTATTAAGTCCTAGGGCTTAAGACCTCCTCAGCCATAGGTAAAGACCATAGGCTAAGAAGTCATGTGGAACAAGCCAGTAAGCCATGTCAAGAGACAACAACAAAAGACAATTTTAAGGTACTTCATTATCACATTCATGTGATATAATATAGCAGATTTTTAATATAGCAACATGGCTGCTCTGGTAAGAGATTATAGCCAAATATGTTCTAGGTCTATGTGATCCAACTGGAATATAGACATGTCCTGGATTACAGTATGATCTGGCTGGAATACAGATACTCCCTTAGAAGACGCCTTTAATCAAAATCAATGTAGATAAGGTTAGTTTGTAGAAGAAGGTAGCCATGTTTTGAGAGTGACACCTGATTGGAGGGCAGTTCAGTGAGTGGGTGCAGTTGAGTCAGTTGAGTCAGTGTACTGTGTGCAGTGCAGTGGAGTTGAGTGCAGGTGAGCAGAGGCCGTTGAAACCAGAGAATAAGGAGCCAGAAGATTATAACAAATTGCTAGATGGAGGCCAAACAGAACAATTCAACAAGAAGCTGAGAAATGGCAAATTGAATTAATCAGCTTGGAGAGGATTCTGAGCTTAATAGCTGAGTTAAACCAGCCAGCCAGAATTCAGTGGTAAGCTTCTGAGATGATAATTACATCTGCTAAATAAAAGTTATTTTTACAGTACACTCAGAATTTTGGGGATTAGTTGGGGTCTGTATTGAAAGTCAAATTTAGAAGAAACAAACCATAGGAAATATTAACAACCATTAAGTAAATGATATACAGTTGAGCTGAAGAGGAAGTAGGGCTTAGTACCAAAATATCTTTATATTGGGAGACTGTCAGGGTTAAAGTTATGGTAACCAATTGTTTGAAAAGCAGAGGAAGCTTTTTACTGTTGATTCTAGAATGTTCTATGAACCAACAATTCCACATAATTAGTGTTGAGATGACTTTTATTTATATGTCTTTGTTTACATGATCTACATAGCTTTCTGTTCCACTGTGTGTGTGTATGTGTGTGTGTGTGTGTGTGTGTGTGTGTGTGTGTGTGTGTGTGTGAGAGAGAGAGAGAGAGAGAGAGAGAGAGAGAGAGAGAGAAAGAATTTCTTTAACGTGTTTTTAGCACCTGTGAAAACGAGTACAGATTGACTAGTCATTTTGACCAAATTATTTTTCTAATTTTCATTTTTATCAACATCAGCTAATTTCTTTTTATTTCCATTTTTATTAGGTATTTAGCTCATTTACATTTCCAATGCTATACCAACAGTCCCCCATACCCACTCACCCCCACTCCCCTACCCACCCACTCCCCGTTTTTGGCCCTGGCGTTCCCCTGTACTGGGGCATATAAAGTTTGCTTGTCCAATGGGCCTCTCTTTCCAGTGATGGCCGACTAGGCCATCTTTTGATACATATGCAGCTAGAGTCAAGAGCTCCGGGGTACTGGTTAGTTCATAATGTTGTTCCACCTATAGGTTTGCAGATCCCTTTAGCTCCTTGGGTACTTTCTCTAGTTTCTCCATTGGGAGCCCTGTGATCCATCCATTAGCTGACTGTGAGCATCCACTTCTGTGTTTGCTAGGCCCCGGCATAGTCTCACAAGAGACAGCTACATCTGGGTCCTTTTGATAAAATCTTGCTAGTGTATGCAATGGTGTCAGCGTTTGGATGCTGATTATGGGGTGGATCCCTGGATATGGCAGTCTCTACATTGTCCATCCTTTCATCTCAGCTCCAAACTTTGTCTCTGTAACTCCTTCCATGGGAGTTTTGTTCCCAATTCTAAGGAGGGGCATAGTGTCCACACTTCAGTCTTCATTCTTATTGAGTTTCATGTGTTTAGCAAATTGTATCTTATATCTTGGGAATCCTAGGTTTGGGGCTAATATCCACTTATCAGTGAGTACATATTGTGTGAGTTCCTTTGTGAATTTGTTACCTCACTCAGGATGATACCCTCCAGGTCCATCCATTTGGCTAGGAATTTGATAAATTCATTCTTTTTAATAGCTGAGTAGTACTCCATTGTGTAGATGTACCACATTTTCTGTATCCATTCCTCTGTTGAGGGGCATCTGGGTTCTTTCCAGCTTCTGGCTATTATAAATAAGGCTGCTATGAACATAGTGGAGCATGTGTTCTTCTTACCAGTTGGGACATCTTCTGGATATATGCCCAGGAGAGGTATTGCTGGATCCTCCGGTAGTACTATGTCCAATTTTCTGAGGAACCGCCAGACTGATTTCCATAGTGGTTGTACAAGCCTGCAATCCCACCAACAATGGAGGAGTGTTCCTCTTTCTCCACATCCACGCCAGCATCTGCTGTCACCTGAGTGATTGATCTTAGCCATTCTGACTAATGTGAGATGGAATCTCAGGGTTGTTTTGATTTGCATTTCCCTGATGATTAAGGATGTTGAACATTTTTTCAGGTGCTTCTCTGCCATTCGGTATTCCTCAGGTGAGAATTCTTTGTTCAGTTCTGAGTCCCATTTTTTAATGGGGTTATTTGATTTTCTGGAGTCCACCTTCTTGAGTTCTTTATATATGTTGGATATTAGTCCCCTATCTGATTTAGGATAGGTAAAGATCCTTTCCCAATCTGTTGGTGGTCTTTTTGTCTTATTGATGGTGTCTTTTGCCTTGCAGAAACTTTGGAGTTTCATTAGGTCCCATTTGTCAATTCTCGATCTTACAGCATAAGCCATTGCTGTTCTGTTCAGGAATTTTTCCCCTGTGCCCATATCTTCAAGGCTTTTCCCCACTTTCTCCTCTATAAGTTTCAGTGTCTCTGGTTTTAAGTGAAGTTCCTTGATCCACTTAGATTTGACCTTAGTACAAGGAGATAAGTATGGATCAATTCACATTCTTCTACATGATAACAACCAGTTGTGCCAGCACCAATTGTTGAAAATGCTGTCTTTCTTCCACTGGATGGTTTTAGCTCCCTTGTCGAAGATCAAGTGACCATAGGTGTGTGGGTTCATTTCTGGGTCTTCAATTCTATTCCATTGGTCTACTTGTCTGTCACTATACCAGTACCATGCAGTTTTTACCACAATTGCTCTGTAGTAAAGCTTTAGGTCAGGCATGGTGATTCCACCAGAGGTTCTTTTATCCTTGAGAAGAGTTTTTGCTATCCTAGGTTTTTTTTTTTTTTGTTTCAAATGAATTTGCAAATTGCTCCTTCTAATTCGTTGAAGAATTGAGTTGGAATTTAGATGGGGATTGCATTGAATCTGTAGATTGCTTTTGGACAGATAGCCATTTTTACAATGTTTATCCTGCCAATCCATGAGCATGGGAGATCTTTCCATCTTCTGAGATCTTCTTTAATTTCTTTCTTCAGAGATTTGAAGTTTTTATCATACAGATCTTTCACCTCCTTAGTTAGAGTCACGCCAAGATATTTTATATTATTTGTGACTATTGAGAAGGGTGTTGTTTCCCTAATTTCTTTCTCAGCCTGTTTATTCTTTGTACAGAGAAAGGTTATTGACTTGTCTGAGTTTATTTTATATCCAGCTACTTCACCGAAGCTGTTTATCAGGTTTAGGAGTTCTCTGGTGGAATTTTTAGGGTCACTTGTATATACTATCATATCATCTGCAAAAAGTGATATTTTGACTTCATCTTTTCCAATTTGTATCCCCTTGATCTCCTTTTGTTGTCGAATTGCTCTGGCTAATACTTCAAATATTATGTTGAAAAGGTAGGGAGAAAGTGGGCAGCCTTGTCTAGTCCCTGATTTTAGTGGGATTGCTTCCAGCTTCTCTCCATTTACTTTGATGTTGACTACTGGTTTGCTGTAGATTGCTTTTATCATGTTTAGGTATGGGCCTTGAATTCCTGATCTTTCCAAAACTTTTATCATGAATGTGTGTTGAATCTTGTCAAATGCTTTTTCTGCATCTAATGAGATGATCATGTGGTTTTTGTCTTTGAGTTTGTTTATATAATGGATTACATTGATGGATTTTCGTATATTAAACCTAAACCATCCTTGCATTCCTGGAATAAAACCTTCTTGGTCAGGATGGATGATTGCTTTAATGTGTTCTTGAATTCGGTTAGCAAGAATTTTATTGAGGATTTTTGCATCGATATTCATAAGAGAAATTGGTCAGAAGTTCTCTATCTTTGTTGGATCTTTCTGTGGTTTAGGTATCAGAGTAATAGTGGCTTCATAAAATGAGTTGGGTAGAGTACCTTCTACTTCTATTTTGTGAAATAGTTTGTGCAGAACTGGAATTAGATCTTCTTTGAAGGTCTGATAGAACTCTGCACTAAACCCGTCTGGTCCTGGGCTTTTTTTGGCTGGGAGACAATTAATAACTGCTTCTATTTCTTTAGGGGATATGTGACTGTTTAGATGGTCAACTTGATCCTGATTCAACTTTGGTACCTGGTATATGTTCAGAAATTTGTCCATTTTGTCCAGGTTTTCAAGTTTTGTTGAGTATAACCTTTTGTAGAAGGATCTGATGGTGTTTTGGATTTCTTCAGGATCTGTTGTTATGTCTCCCTTTTCATTTCTGATTTTGTTAATTAGGATTTTGTCCCTGTGCCCTTTAGTGAGTCTAGCTAAGGGTTTATCTATCTTGTTGATTTTCTCAAAGAACCAACTCCTCATTTGGTTAATTCTTTGAATAGTTCTTCTTGTTTCCACTTGGTTGATTTCACCCCTGAGTTTGATTATTTCCTGCCTTCTACTCCTCTTGGGTGAATTTGCTTCCTTTTTTTCTAGAGCTTTTAGATGTGTTGTCAAGCTGCTAGTATGTGCACTCTCCCGTTTCTTCTTGGAGGCACTCAGAGCTATGAGTTTCCCTCTTAGAAATGCTTTCATTGTGTCCCAAAGGTTTGGGTATGTTGTGGCTTCATTTTCATTAAACTCTAAAAAGTCTTTAATTTCTTTCTTTATTCCTTCCTTGACCAAGGTATCATTGAGAAGAGTGTTGTTCAGTTTCCACGTGAATGTTGGCTTTCCATTATTTATGTTGTTATTGAAGATCAGTCTTAGGCCATGGTGGTCTGATAGGATACATGGGACAATTTCAATATTTTTGTATCTGTTGAGGCCTGTTTTGTGACCAATTATATGGTCAGTTTTGGAGAAGGTTTCGTGAGGTACTGAGAAGAAGGTATATATTTTTATTTTAGGATAAAATGTTCTGTAGATATCTGTCAGGTCCATTTGTTTCATAACTTCTGTTAGTTTCACTGTGTCCCTGTTTAGTTTCTTTTTCCACAATCTGTCCATTGATGAAAGTGGTGTGTTGAAGTCTCCCACTATTATTGTGTGAGGTGCAATGTGTGCTTTGAGCTTTACTAAAGTGTCTTTAATGAATGTGGCTGCCCTTGCATTTGGAGCGTAGATATTCAGAAATGAGAGTTCTTCTTGGAGGATTTTACCTTTGATGAGTATGAAGTGTCCCTCCTTGTCTTTTTTGATAACTTTGGGTTGGAAGTCGATTTTATCCGATATTAGAATGGCTTCTCCAGCTTGTTTCTTCAGACCATTTGCTTGGAAAATTGTTTTCCAGCCTTTCACTCTGAGGTAGTGTCTGTCTTTTTCCCTGAGATGGGTTTCCTGTAAGCAGCAAAATGTTGGGTCCTGTTTGTGTAGCCAGTCTGTTAGTCTATGTCTTTTTATTGGGGAATTGAGTCCATTGATATTAAGAGATATTAAGGAAAAGTAATTGTTTCTTCCATTTATTTTTGTTGTTAAAGTTGGCATTCTGTTCTTGTGGCTGTCTTCTTTTTGGTTTGTTGAGGGATTACTTTCTTGCTTGTTCTAGGGCGTGATTTCTGTCCTTGTATTGCTTCTTTTCTGTTATTATCCTTTGAAGGGCTGGATTCGTGGAAAGATATTGTGTGAATTTGAATTTGTCATGGAATACTTTGGTTTCTCCATCTATGGTAATTGAGAGTTTGGCCGGGTATATTAGCCTGGGCTGGCATTTGTGTTCTCTTAGTGTCTGTATAACATCTGTCCAGGCTCTTCTCGATTTCATAGTCTCTGGTGAAAATTCTGGTGTAATTCTGATAGGCCTTCCTTTATATGTTATTTGACCTTTCTCCCTTACTGCTTTTAATATTCTATCTTTATTTAGTGCATTTGTTGTTCTGATTATTATGTGTCGGGAGGAATTTCTTTTCTGGTCCAGTCTATTTGGAGTTCTGTAGGCTTCTTGTATGATCATGGGCATCTCTTTCTTTATGTTTGGGAAGTATTCTTCTATTATTTTGTTGAAGATATTAGCTGGCCCTTTAAGTTGAAAATCTTCATTCTCATCAATTCCTATTATCCGTAGGTTTGGTCTTCTCATTGTGTCCTGGATTTCCTGGATGTTTTGAGTTAGGATCCTTTTGCATTTTGTATTTTCTTTGACTGTTTTGTCGATGTTCTCTATGGAATCTTCTGCACCTGAGATTCTCTCTTCCATTTCTTGTATTCTGTTGCTGATGCTCGCATCTATGGTTCCAGATCTCTCTCCTAGGGTTTCTATCTCCAGCGTTGCCTCGCTTTGTGTTTTCTTTACTGTGTCTACTTCCCTTTTTAGTTCTAGTATGGTTATGTTCATTTCCATTACCTGTTTGGATGTGTTTTCCTGTTTTTCTTTAAGGACTTCTACTTGTTTGGTTGTGTTTTCCTGCTTTTCTTTAAGGGCCTGTAACTCTTTAGCAGTGCTGTCCTGTAATTCTTTAAGTGACTTATGAATGTCCGTCTTGATGTCCTCTATCATCATCATGAGAAATGTTTTTAAATCTGGGTCTAGATTTTCGGTTGTGTTGGAGTGCCCAGGACTAGGTGGGGTGGGAGTGCTGCGTTCTGATGATGGTGAGTGGTCTTGATTTCTGTTAGTAGGATTCTTACGTTTGCCTTTCGCCATCTGGTAATCTCTGAAGCTAGCTGTTATAGTTGTCTCTGTTAAGAGCTTGTTCTTCAGGTGACTCTGTTAGCCTCTATAAGCAGACCTGGGAGGGTAGCACTCTCGTTAGTTTCAGTGGGTAGAGTATTCTCTGCAGGAAAGCTCTCTTCTTGCAGGGAAGGTACCCAGATATCTGGTGTTTGAACCGGACTCCTGGCAGAAGTTGTGTTCCACTCACTAGAGGTCTTAGGATCCCTTGTGGAATCCTGTGTGGGCCCTTGCGGGTGTCAGGCGACTTTGCTGGCAAGGTAGCCCGGGGCTCGAATGGAGCGGAAGGGGCTTGTGTCCCAGGTCAATGTAGAGCTTCCACGGTTTATGCATTGGCTTATGTAGCTCATATTTTAACAGAGACAAGGGAACTCAAACACTGGGAAACAGATCAAATCTTGTGAGTCACTCATACCTGTTGCTGCATTCTCTGATTAATGAAATAACCATCTTGTGAATAATCACATCTGCCTTGATATTAATCTTGAGATTCTTCTGTTGTGATTATTACTCATTATGATTGTGCCCTATGCCATGCCCGTTGACTTTTGAGAAAACAAGGCTTACAGATTATTCCTGGAACTTCCAGTCCCACCAAACTGCTTCTTCAAAAATACATTCTGAAATAGGTAAATATATAAATTATAGAATAATTTATTTTAAAGAAAATTATAGAAAATTCTATCTACCTACCTACCGATTTCCTTAGTAGACAAACTCCCACCCATTTTAAAAAGGAGCAGAGACTATATTACATAGTGTTTCTCCATTTCCTATGTGAGACTTTGTTCAAACTGTTCTCCACTCTAATTTCTTCATTCCTTTAAATCTGGGTTAAAGTATCTCTTGTTCTCTCTAGTGGGCTTTTAGTGAATGTAACTCACACTGAAGCTTGGAAATTGCTTGTGAGATTGGGTTTGAATCTGTGTGTAAAATACTTAATGCAAGCCTTGAGATTTTCTTGTTAATTATGTACTATTTTTTTAAATCAATACTGACCTACATATTATTAAACTGTATTTAAGTAAATGGATCATAAGTTTCCCATTACTGGCTGAGAAGATATATAGCAATAACCTTTGTTTGTGAATTAATTCTCTCTAAATATCAGATTCTCAATTAACTGAATTTCAAAGAAGTGATTAAAGAAATGAAAATATAAACTACAGTCTGGAGCTTGTTTTAAATATTAATTACATATACCAAATAGTGCAGTTAAAAAAAAACTCTATTCTCTAACACTCTGTAACTTTTCCTGTATTTTTTCAGTCTTTGAAATTAGAGTAACAGTTTAATGAAAGATGGAATTCCAAATATACATTTTATTCTAGCTCATTTGCTCCATTTTTAATTGTTCAAAACCCCAGTTAGTTAATACTTTGCCTCAAATTCTAACTAGCCAGCCTTTCTCATCATTGTAATGGCACCCAGACACACATTCTATTTTATATTCCAGAGATGAGCAGGCACTCACACTGACAACCCACTCACTCACCCGTCTTGTCTCACTACCCATCCTTGCCTGATCCCTAAAAGCACATAAGTATTTTCTTTCTAAATAAACTGTGCAACCTCAGATCCACAGGACTGCCTACACTGAAAAGAAGAAAGTGGGAAATGGGAGATAAAGAGGGAGAAATTTAAAAAAAATTATATTTAATTATGAAAGAATTAAAGATGTGCAGGGCTAGCTCTCCACATCTGATGACAGTAACCAGTTATCTTTTACTGATATTAAAGATGCTTTAGGAACAAATGACAAGAAGATAGGACAATGTGGGGCTTGGTGGTCATATAGACCCTGTCTTCAGGATTTTACAGGTATGACCAGTGAGACGATACTGTGTTATCTCTCAGGGACAACCGTGAGGAGACTGTGTTACCTAGCAGGTCAGCACTCTGAGGAAGGAGAGTAATATTTCTCAGGGGATAACTCTGAGCAGCACCAAACTTACTACTTCCTACTTACACTCACAAGCATCTGGAACTTGGTGAGCTTTCTCGAGAGAAAACTCTTGTCTCATTATTTTTGTCTGTGAACATTCTGCCCCCAAGTTTGAAATTAATAAGTGGACCAATTGTTTCAAATGTCTTCGAATTATCACATAAATCGCAATTCTCGTGTATCCAAAAGGTAAGCCCTAATACAGATTTGCCTGTCTGCTTGGAATCATGTCCTAAGTTTCAGTACAGATAGATCCACACTCAATACTTGTCCTGAAATAGGAGGCAACATGTGAATATAGTCTACCTACCAATGTTATTGCAAAAAGAATAAGAAATGGACCTTTCCCCAAGCTTCGGCCCTGCGCAATGCAAGGCAAGGATGCATTCAGTTCTGTTACCCAAGGATCTGTCTGACACTTGTCATGCAGTGTTACTTGATCACAGCAGGATGAAAATGCACACCCAGAGTAATTCTGTAAACACCAGCTTAATCTGCATCGGAAGAGATACTATCCTCTCTGGCTGAGAAGCCTGCAGGATACACCCTGCAGTGACAGTCACCTCTGTAAGGGGAAAGTCTTTCTGGAACATGGTTAGCACTATTAAAAAGCCATGCTTCTTACAAGTTTATTTCTTCAAAAGTCAAGTAAGAGTTGTGTTTTGGTCTTTTACATTGTGATTAAAATAAACGTGGTTTGTGAGTCTGGTAGCATCTATCTGCCCTATCTTTTGACTGCTGCGTGGGTCGACACCATCATCTCTAAGAGATAAAATGGAAATTATCTCAATATCTGACTTCATTTCTTTTTACAGAGAATCTTGTGCAAGCATATAATGTGTTTTGATCAAATCTACACCCATTTCTTTGGTTTCTAATTTCTCCTTTATCAACCCCCCTCCCCCACTACTGTTCCTTCCCAATGTCCTGTACAATCTTGATTTCCCTCAGTGTACATCTGTACAGAAAACAAAATGTCCCACGCTAGTATTTTCAAAAGATTAGTCGAATGCCAGACATGTAGGAAATTTTCATTGACATTGGTAAAAGCTAAACTAGCAAAGCTAATCTATATTGAAATCAAACTAAAATTATCTCTATGATGGAAATTATACACATGAAATTTCAAAACACCGAGTATAATAAGAGACAGTAACCACGGACTCTCACTACACCTTGGAAGTTCACAAGAACCTGACTATGAAAAGCTGACTTTTGTGTGAAACACGAATTCTTACTATGGTGAGGTATGGTGGTAATCAGGCATACCTCTGGGAGTTTGATAAATGATATAGGTATTCTTTCCATGAAACACACACACACAAACACACACACACACACACACACACACACACACACACACACACACACACACACATAGAGAGAGACAGAGACAGAGACAGAGAGACAGACAGAAAGAGAGAAAGAGAGACAGAGAGAGAATTTAGAAGTTGGCTTTTAAAGGATTTACCAAATTCCTGAAACCACACAGCTCTGAGTTAAAAACCTCTAATGTACACATTCAAGTGACTGATTTGTTCTTAGAATGGCCAAAGTACTATGGAGGGATGGGCAATCCCCGAAGTCGTTCCGAGCTGTCATCACAGCTGGAAGATGTGGACTTTAAATTTCCTCTTAATACCCTGCCTGTGTTCACCTGAGAATTGCTGAACTTTCTGCTTTACTTTCATTTAATTCAACATCCTGGTTAATTCCTGGGTAAACATATGTTTGACTATACATATATGGAGACAAACATATTGAAAACATTAAGTGCTAAAAAATGGTCCGCATTAGTTACTTCCATATATGTTCATTTGAATAAGGTGAAACATCAAGAAAACTAGTTATGAGGACCCTTATTTATCCAAGATGAATACCTAGAGATATTCTTTGGTATTAGTGTCAGCGTTTGCAAGAAAAAATTATCCCATTAAAATAGCCCTCATGAATAATTCAGAGAGTTCAATTTAATGGAGGAAGGGGGAGACAGAAACGGGTCATCAAATTTGCTGGAAACCTATATTGCTGTACAGCATTTTTTATGAGCAGTTATAATGTTAAGTTATTTTTTGTTCTGTACCCACAGGAAGTAGTTTTCATAATTCAAAATTTTTGCCTTTAATTTTCTGACTTGCCACACTTCCGAAAGTATTTCCTCAAAGAGTATTTTACATGTTCCGCCCAGTGGATACTGAGTTTTTTGTTTTGTTTTCAAAATTTCATTGATAAGAGATCTTTGCTTATGGTGAAACAGTAACCAACTTAAAAGAAAGTGAGCTGGAATGGCCAACTTCCTGCCTTGTAACAATGACTGTAGTGAGTTCAGTAGTCCCTGGCTGTTGGTAAGGGTTCAGAGGGTGTGTGTGGGGGGGGGGGGGTTGTTGAGAAGCACTGTAGAACTGCCCAAGGTGAAGTATTTAGTGTGCAAAGCCATTGCAAGGACCCAGTGACAGAGTTCAGCACAGGAGTGATTAATGATAGAGAGAAGACAACAGGACTGAAAATTCCTCAAGCACATAAAGACATTCTATTTTTGACCAGCATTCACATGTACAGAAGCCTGAAGTATGTTTCAGATTTGAAACTGGGTAACCAACAGCTTCCCAATTCACTATTGATTAGCAAGGGCCTCTTCTATTGTATATATAGCCCAACTGTAGTGATCTCATCGGAAAAAGTGATATCTCCTGCTTTTCTGTGACTTCAGTCTCCTATATATGTGTTAACTATTTCCTCATACATTGAAAGATAAAACTACAAATGTTAATAGTAATGAGCCAATTAACCAATGTGGTACCTAGTGCAGATAATTGAAATTGCTTCATAGTTTTCCTATTAGCAGAATAGAAGAGTGAAAACAGAGCTAAGAGTGGGGTGGTGCCTGAAGCTGCAGAAAAAGTTTGGCAGGAGAAACAAGACTTCTCTCCAGGACTCAGATGGAGTTTCTTTCACATCAGAAATGAGTGGTGGCAGTGATAGATTTGGCTTTTTATAAAAGGGATGGGAGTTTGAAAGAATGTGAGTCTGGTTCCATTAGGCGCAGACCTAAGAAGAACATACCTAAGGGTCACTATGAAGAGATTTCTGAATCAGTGCTTGAAGAAAGAAAGGATGGAAACAAGTGAGGAGAAGATGTCCAGTTAATTCATTCTCATCAGAGTCCTCCACTGAGAGATAACACTGTCTCATAATCTTCATCTGAGAGTTGGCATCACCTTTTCAAAGTCCCCACCTGAAGGAAACAGTGTCTCCTCAGAGTCTTTCCCTGATGGATAACAGACTTTGCAGAGCGCTCACCATGATGCTTACAGGTATACCAAGGCTGAAACAACATCGCAGTAATCTCCTCAGGTAGGGCCAAAGGCCAGACATTTCTAACTCTCATTCCATCACTTAGTGTGGCTTTTCTCTTTTCTGGACAAAAGAGTTCTTGACAGAGCTGAATCCTAAGAGCTTGTGGTAGTTTGAATATGCTTGGCCCAGGGTGTTGCATTATTAGGAGGTGTGGCCTGATTGGAGTAAGTATGGTCTTGTTGGAGGAAGTGTGTCACTCTGGGGGTGGGCTTCAGGCTCCTATGCTCAAGCTCCATCCAATTCAGAAGGGACTCTCCTCCTAAATGCCTTCAGATCAAGATGTAGAAGAATGTTCAGTTCCTTCTTCAGCACCAAGCCTGCCTGGATGATACTATGTTTCCCACCATGATGATAACGGACTGAACCTGTAAGGAAGGTTACAAATTAAATGATGTCTGGTATGAGTTGCCTTGTTATGGTTTGTCTCATAGCAATAAAACTCTAAGAGCTGTTTGCAAGCTGTACTCATGGCATCTAAAACCATAGATCTCTTAATATCTAGAGAACATTCCCCTAAAGACAGAGTAGCCATGTTTTAGGTTTCAAGTGAAGGGGGTGAGGGTGGGGGAGCAGTACAGGAGGGTAAACTTAGAAGTAAGAATAAGGAGCACAATGCAAAATCCTGATTAAAAACAAAATATTTGACCTTATAATTTGGAAAGCTGTGTTTGGCCTAAGAATAAAATGATGTAGTAACTCACAGAGAGTTTAAAATTCATCTTGGAAAGAAAAAAAAAGTCATGCATAGAGTCAACGTGGCTGGCAAACCTATGTTATAGCTTGTATGTGTGTGTGTGTGCATGTACACACAGAGACACACACACAGACACACACATGCACTGTGGAATGATAATCATTCTTTGTTATCTTTTGACTAAATCGCTTCCTTTTTATAATGGAGACCTTTTATGAAGAAAAGTGCTCAATGAAACATAAGCATCAGTCAGGTTGGATTTAAGGAAAAGGTTTTTAAGATCAAGTTCCCTTATCTGTCTTTCTTTTTCCTGCTTTAGGAATTGGACACAATGGCCTGTGCTTCAGAGTCCTTCTTGACACCAAGAAAAAGTCCAGGAAGAATTGTAGAAACTTCAGCTTGGATATCCACCAACCATGGTACTAGTGCCCATTGTTCCCTCATTTGTTTAGTTTTCCTCCTCCTCCCCTTCCTCCTCCTTATTCTTCATTAACTGTTGGTTCTTATGTATGGGGATCATCATAACACAATTGTTAACGCTTGCAACCAAATGCAGCTCTTAATTACAATCAGTGATTTGTGGCATTGGGTGAAAATCAAGAGAAGATATTTACCTTCAAAGAGGCTGTGGCTGAGTTAGGAGTCTATCTTTAACCTTGAAACAATAGTCAAAATGATACAATATCTAATTAAATCCTTATTTAATTTAATTTCTTTCAGACTATAGGAAATATGATCCATACTCATATGTCAATGTTCAAGTGAAAGGAAACTGAACCCTTAGCCTTTGGAGAGGGCTTTACCATGGGTGAGAGCATGAGCTAAGTCTAGGATCATAGATCTGTTTGCACAAGAAAAAAAAATGCAGGGGAGTTACAGAGCAAGTAAAAAGTTAGGAAAGGAGTTAGTTTGTCTTAAATTATAGTGTGTAGTTGATTAAAAGAGACAGAAATACAGCCAAGGTAATAATAGTAGTAGTAGTAATAATAATAATAATAATAATAATAATAATAATAATAATAAATTCAACATGATAGAAAGAAGAAGAGGAAGGGGTATAAGTGATTCAAATGCAGCATCTACTGGATGCGTGATACGTAAGTCACTTTGGAAGTCTCAGGAACAGCACTGAAACTGGACAGAAATCTGTGCATGAAGAGCCTAGGTAAGAGACGCCATAGCAATCCAGGGCATGGAGGAAATGATTGGAATCATACTTTAACAGAGGAAGGGTTCAGAAATCACAGATAAGATGGCCATTGCTAAATCATGATTCTTACATAATCTCTGCTGGAAGCTTACAAAAGTAAGGAAGGGTGCAGTTGTAAATACTGATATAGCACAAACTGTGTCCTGGCAAAAAGGAGTCACTGGTCTTATGTAAGACTTTAGGACAGACTAAAGCCTCATTAAATAGCTCTTGCTAAGAAAATGACACTTACTGCTTAAATTTTGTTTAGACTGAGTAATATGATTTTATAGCTTTATTTATATAAAACTTCAACATTTAAATGTTGCCAGTTCTGCTGTTTTCTGTGTTTACATTATATTTACATATATATACAAGTGCATTTACCACTAGGGGTGTGGAGGGCTTGCTCAAAGGATAGTTGGTGGGAGTTGGTTCTCTTCTTCTACCTTGTAGGTCTAGAAACTGAACTCTGACCATCAGTGCCTTTACCTACTGAGATACCTCAGCAGTCCTAGTTCTTATTTTTATCATAGCATTGTTAATAGTTGCCTTTTAACCTCATGAGTTTTCTTTTTAGAATTTCAGGTATATGAGCATAGACAGATTGAATTCTGCATGACTCACTTTCCTTGTATATAAAATGGAAATAGCACTTTCATTATTTGGGTCTGTTGGGGACACGTGAAGGCCTGAGTGAATAGGTGTGGTTGACATGGGCAGAGGCTTGTCCAAAATCCCAATAACTAAGCATTATGGGAGTGTAAAATGTTCCCTGATGATGCTCAGAGGGAAGGCAAAGCCTTGTTCAGATCCTAGAGTGCAAGTGTTGACAGTGGGTACAGCAATGCCTACCATAGTTTTCTTCTCACCTCACATGTTTACAGCCTGAAGAGTATTCCCTATAGAGACGGCTTCATACACACACACACACACACACACAAACACACACATCATATATTATGATATATAAGATCATATGATATATGATCATATGTGTGTATCATGCCTCCTTGTTCATAGGCATATAACTCTGCCTTCATTTTCAAATGTATGCAATAACCACACCTCCTTGTTTATCTGGATGCAATAACCCCAACTCTACATTTAGCCTACACACCATAGCATGCTCTCTGCCTCCAACTGTATACAATAAACATTCTAATCCCCTGAATGCTGCAGTGTCTCTATTCATGAGCCCACCCAACCTTTCTCCAACTTTTCTTTACATGTGTGTTTCGTTTCTTCATTCCTTTGTTACCTCTTGCCAAGGTTCTGGGATACAATCCATGCAAGCATGTGGCAGACTGCTCTAAGTTAGTGAATATGAAGAATTTAGGATGTATTTAGAATAAGTGCTTATGAATGTTACTCATATCATTATTCTGAATTTGGCATATTGCATTTGGTTCAGTTGGGAAATGTGTCTTGGTAGGTGGGAAGATCCTGCTGCAGAAGACTCCACACTTCTTAGTTATTGCAACCCTCCTCTCTTCCAGTTATCTTCCACAGTCCCAGAAGATGCCATGAAGGATGTTGAGGAGAGAGAAGACATTGATGATCTTATTCAGCTGTGAGCCCTGTCAGGACGTACTCACTTATGCAACATTGGCACTGCTGTTGTGAAAGGTGATCTACAACTTGGATTGAACCCGAATTGTCTCCACAGAGGGGATTCCATATCTACAACCGTAAACCCAATGAAAAACTCTTAGAGGAGGAGGTCCCATGTCACAGGACATAAATTTATGGAGGAGGGGAGTGATTGCCTTCAATTGTACCCACTGGTGTACTCCGCAGCTCTCCAATACAATGATCACACAGAAACTAAGTGTGTCACAAGCAATCTGAAATGTTATTGTTAACAAAAAGAAAAAAGAAAAAATATGTACTTGTATGTATTTTAAAATGAAAAATTATCTCATTAGGTTGGTTTTGTATCCCCATTGAGACTGTTGGAGAAAATAAAATTTTCCTCTATGAAGGGTTGTCAATTGGAGATAGCTTCTGGGTTGGGGGCAGGGTCTTGTTTCTATTTCCATTCTCAGGACTAGGTCCCGCCTGGCATAGGCCTGTGCAGGCCCTGTGCATGCAGGCATAGTCTCTGTGAGTTCATATGTCCAACTGTGGTTAGAAAGCCTTGATTCCTTGGTATCTACCATGTAATCTTTCTGCCTCCTCTTTCTCAGAATTTTCTGAGTCCTGGGGGGAGGGATTTTACAACTGAGTGTTCCAAGTGTCTCAGTCTCTGCTCATTGTTCAGTTGTGGGTTCCTGTCGTTGTCTCATATACTGTAGGAGGAAGCATCCCTCATGATGGACGAGCAAGACACTGATCCAAGAGTGTAGCCGAATGCCATTAGGAGCCATGTTATGGCCATGTTCCTTGGCAGACAATAGTATTTGATTTTTCCCCAGGTCTATAGCACAAAATGAACTCAACGATATTTATAAAGATTTTGTTTGTCTCAGAATATTTTGTTGGGGCACTTAACAATATATGTCTTTTGTTTATATGTTCTGATTTCAATTTTTAAATGGGTTTCCTATGCTTGTGTGTGTCAGTTCTGTAATATGTTTCTTGTACTTCTTCCTTTGTCTATTTTTTCCATTTGTTTGTTTTACCCTAACTATGGTTTGTTTTAATTCTAACTTATTTTTATTGTGTAGTTTAGACACCTCTTTGTTATCTAATGAAAGGGAGAAAGAAAAAGGTTGTGAGTTTGGGTGGGTGAGGAAGTTGGGTGAGTCTGGGAGGAGCTAGGGGGAGTGGTAATCAGAATATATTGGTTGAAAAATTATATTTTCAATAAAAACAAAAGATTGATAGAGAAATATAATGTAAATAGGAGTTGATTGACTTTGTTTTCTTTTGTTAAGGCCTTTTATCTTAGTAAAATATGACAGGTCTAATTGACTAATTCAAGTGTGTACGTATATATATTTGACTTTTAAGTGACATATAGTAAGGATACAAAGAATGGCTTGGTTCTATATTTAAAAATTAAGAATCTTATTGATAAACTCAATTTTCTAGGTTTTGGGACGTCAGAATCACAGTCTTCCTTGTGCTCTAGCTTCCCCTTGAACCCCAAAATGCATCAGTATAATAATTCATCATGGTCACAGGGCAATGGTTTGCCTTATTGGCACTGAGATAACTCCAAAACGATCTCTTCAGTACTTCTGCGCTCTCTCTTCTTCCTATTTTACTTCTCTTTCCTTATCTGACTTTCCCCTATGCGTAATGTGGATTCCTTTTCTTACTATACGGTAAGAAAAGACATATATTTGAGTGTATCATAAATTCAGAGCTGTTGTGGAAGTGTGTTTTATCTTCTCCATTCTCCTCAGGTCCTCCGATGATGCCACACTTCATGTCTGTTACAGTTGGAGTGAAGCAATGTCACATTCAACTTGGCAGCTCTTTTTCTTACAAAGCCAACTGCAGCAGAGTGCGAAGTGGGAACAGAATCAAACTCACTGGAACCTCTCCACTTGTGGAGCCTGAGCACATAGGTCTCTTGCTGGGGCATTCATGTTGACTGCTCCTGCCTCACTCTGCCTGGTACTGCCTCAGCACTCAGACCTTCTGTTAAAACCCATCCCAGGAAGAACAATTTCTACTCTACCTTCAGAGATGCGAAATGTCTCTCTAAACCACAAGAGGTTTCTCCAGGGTTCTGGAATATCTTGTTCCTGTGCTCTATTTTGAGCAAGTACCAAAAGCTCCTTTCAGGCCAGGCCTCAGATCCTGTCTTCCCTGAGCCCCTATGCCCACCCCCACCCCTGCCCTAGCAGGAATACTCCTGATGCTTGCTCTAAAGAAGCTTTGACTTTCAGTCATGGCTTAGTGAACTTTTTGCTCATGTTCTCTGTGTGTCTCTCTGTCTGTCTCTCTGTCTCTGTCTCTGACTCTCCTCCCCCTCCCCCTCTCCCTCCCCCTCTCCCTCTCCTTCCCCCTCTCCCTCCCCCTCTCCCTCTCTTTCTTCTTCTAATCTCTATGCACATCTAACTCTGCTCTAAATATTTCCTTTGTCATCCTGAGATGGTCTCTTTACCACAACCTAACAGAAATTTGCCTTTTTACAAAGCAGTACACCTTCTAGGCAGGCAACCAAGCCGATTGGATTTTTTGTGTGGAGAAGAAGTTTACCCTGGTGTCAGCTGTTGGAACAAAACAAAACGATGCCAAAAAAAAAAAAAACAAAACAAACCTCAAAACAAACAAACAAAAACCAAAACAACCCCTGTAATTTAAGAGACCTTCTAGATACTTTGCTTTTATGAATATGGTGATAGGTGTTTTCCCTGTCCCTAATACAATAATCAATGTATGACATTGATTACTTCTAAGTGAGATGAAAAAATTAGACAATCACTTGGGAAATAAAAAAAATCTAAAATTGAATTAAAAATTTCAAAACTTAAATGTCTATTCCAAATGTCTAAGAAAAATATGTATATTATAAAGAACTATACAATACAGATACTTGATAAAGGCTCTTCCCATGTACTTTACAGTTTATAAATTTAAGACTTTGAAGAAGGACAATTTAATTTTATGTATAACAGAGAAACTTGTGTCTCAGAATGAAGAGAAATAAACCTGTTTGCCATTACCTGACTCTTGTTCTTTACACAGAATTAGCATTTCCCAGGCTAAAACATTTATCTCAGTATGTGAAGCATGTCATATGAGTATGCATGTAACTTTATTATCATCTTGCTTCATTATTTTCAATACCCTTAGAGTGTCTGATGAGATGGATCAGCAATTAAGAGCACTTGCTGCTTGTGGAGAGGACCAGAGTTGGTTCCCAGCTCCCATGTCAGGAGCCTTACAGTTCTTTTTACTTCAGCTCCAGGAGAGCTGATGCCTTTGTCTGGCTCCTCAGGTGCTCATAATTGCAAATACAGACCTGCAGACACATGCATGTGAATATAGATAAAAATAAAATATACTTTAAAAATGACCTTATCAACATTGACATCTTAAACTAAAATAAAACGAGTCTTTTAGACGGGTTTTCTGTCGAGCTGTCAAGCCCAGTAGCTTGTTCCTCATGTAATGGAGAGGGCTTGCATGGGTGAAATGGTTTTATCTAAACCTAAACTCATGCCATCAATAAGTGACTGGCCTGAAGGCATGAAGTGACAGAGTAATACTTTCAAAATTAATTTCCTTAACTTGCATTGCTGGTCTTTGGAGACTGGTCTCTTCTGTGGAACATTGCCTGAGAAGCAAAAGTGAACATTTTTCAATATACAGTCGACACTGGCTTCCTTTAGTCCCACAGGACAATATAAGTCTAGCCAAGCTATGCAGTCCACACCTGGGCTGGCAAAATGTTAAAGAGATTGCTCGTCTTAAACATAAAAGGGTGATTTTTTTCCTGATTCTTGTTTGTGCTTTTAATAGGCCAGGTTATTATCAGTTGAGGAAGTTACAGAGGAAATTCATATTTTTTTAAGGGCCCACAATTACTATTATCTTAATTCACAGTAGCTCTTCTAGGCTGATATTATTGTACCTTCCTTTTAGGTTATAAAACTCAAGCATTAAGAAATTTGCATGAGGCCACAGAGATAAAGAGAGTGAAATTCAAATATAAATAAATGCTAAATTCTCTCACTTTGCTACACAGTTAGAAAGACCTCTTTGAAGGGTTTGTCTTCTCCCTGACCTCACAGGTGACTAGAGACTAGAAACTAATCTTTTTTGACTACTATAAGACCATCCCAAATTCCAGGCATTAACCAGCTTCATGATTTTAATTGTTCCAGACTAGCCACTGTTTTGTGAGCGTGGTAAAGGGAAAGTTTTTTTTTTTTTTCCCTATCTTTTTCAGAAGGCATTCTGTAAGCTACATTTCAGTTTAGAAAAGAAAGTGTACCTTGAATTTATACTTGGTACCAATTTATGTCGTAACATTACTGACAGTGTCACTTAATTTGCCTCGTTGCCTATGGTCTAAATGTAGGTAATTTACAAACCTTTAACAATTTTCAGCCTTGCTAAATGGTACAGAGAACTGCAATTACATTTAAAATGCAGTGGTGCTCTATATGTCAGTAAAAAGCACCTACAGAGGCATAATTACAATGTAATTGCACACAAGTTCATGAAGTAAACATACATTATTAGAAGACATTCATCTATTCAATTTAAGTAACATTGCAGCTAGCATATTGCATAAATAGGGAGCCATTTTGTGACTAGTTACTGTAATAACAGGAAGTTAAATTAAAACATGGTGCCTAAGTATATGTACTCTTAAGATTGTTCCAGATATGTTATTCAATATCCAGTGGCTTGCTTTTGACCTCTGGGAAATTGCATTTTAAATATTACATTCATCTTACAAAAATATTTACCATCAACGTATGCATCGAATCTGATTGAAAAGAGATGCTGTAGAAAGGTTTTTCAAGAAACCCGGGGGGAGGGGTGGGGGGGTGGGGGAGATATGCAGAGAATTCTATCTGCTACATATTGTAGAACATTGTGTGTGTACCACAAGATGGCTAATCAAGGTCTGACTGGTGAAAGTTCAGATGCTGGTAGATTGGAATCGTGGCAGCATTTATGCTTACACTGAATTGCTGTGCACATGACACCTTGGGCTTTACATTTTCATCCGTGGTTTTGAGTGGGAAATGTTGGAGGACACAGAATAGGTGGTAGTTGTAGAACTTGGCTTTGGCTACCAACCATCCAGTGACCACTTAGGGGACTGGCTGGCTTTTAAAATATGGAGGAACTGAGTGTTGGAAACAGAGGCTGAGGAGGGTGGAGTGAACCTCATGCTTCATATTCATATGCTTTATTAGTGGTAATGGTATTTACACGTAGGGCCATTGTCTTGACCTTCCCATAGCACTTAGCAAACTGTCTTTATAGTATATTTGGTACATGTCTAGAACTGAGTGAAGAACCAGCAGAGGGTTGGGAGGGTGGGGTAGGGTAGGGGGAGGCAAGGAAGCAAGATGGCATTTTCAGCACAGGATAGTCAGACTGCAGCCAGAACAGAAGGGAAATAAATACAAATACTGGACACATGCTTTGTAAATGGGTGGGGTCTGCTTCCTTAGTGTCCTCCATCACTGTTTGCCTCAAAATTTTTAGTCAATTTTAACAAAATCTGTACTAGTCATTAAAAAAATCCAGCCTTATGCTAATTAGAGAGATATAACAATTCTATTTAGATAGTAATTTTTCCTTTCTTTTTTTAATTGTTATTTTATTTATTTGCATTTCAAATGTTTTCCCCCTTTGCAGTTTTCCCTTTACAACCCCAACTGTCCTTTCCTCAAAACCTCTACAAGAGTGCTCCCCCACCTACCCACTCATTCCTACCTCAGCATTCCACTATGCTGTGACTGTGGCACCGAGCCTCCACAGGACCAAGGGCCTCCTCTTCCATTGATGCCTGATAAGGCAATCCTCTGCTACCTATGTATCTGGAGCCACGAGTTCCCCCTCTTTGGTTGACTGTTTAGTCCCTGGGAGCTCTGAGGGGGTCTGGTTGGTTGATATTGTTGTTCTTCCTATAGGGTTGCAAACCCCTTCTGCTCCTTTAGTCCTTCACCTACATCCTTCATTGGGGTCCCCATGCTCAGTCCTGTGGTTGGATGCTTGCATCTGCATCTGTGTTAGGCAGGCTCTGGCAGAGCCTCTCAAGGGACAAGTATACCACAGCAAGCACTTCTTGGCATCAGCAATAGTGTCCCAGTTTGTTGTCTGCACATTGGATGGATCCCTAGGTGGGGCAGTTCCTGGATTGCCTTTCCATCAGTTTCTGCTCCACTCTTTGTCCCTGCATTCCCTTTTGACAGGAGCAATTCTAGATTAAAAGTTTTGAGATGGGTGAATGGCTTCATCCCTCAACGGGGGCTTTGCCTATTCACTGGATATGGTCTCTACAGGTTCTATCTCCTCTTTGTTGGGTCTTTCAGCTAAGGAGATCAACGGGATACAAATTGGATAGTCAAGATATCATTATTTGAGGATGATATGATAGTATACATAGGTGACCCCCCCAAAAAAAATCTACAAGAGAACTCCTACAGCTGATAAACAACTTCAGCAAAGTGGCTGGATATAAGATTAACTCAAACAAATCAGTAGCTTTTCTCTACTCCCAGAGTCTTGTATGGGGGTGTTGTCTTGTAGATATGTTAGATGATGTGGGGTACTCTGTAGTCATTTCTCTGCATTTTGACTACTTGTGTCGTTCTGTAAAGATCTCTTCTTTAAAAAAGGTTTTTATTTGTGCTTGATGAGAGGACATCTACACTTATTTGTGGATAAAAGAATAAGTATTCCAAATGCAGTTACAAATTATGCTGTTTTAGGAAAGTAGTTATAATAAATTCTCCTTTTAGACCCATAACCTCATGTCAACGGGGTTTGCAGGAGCAACTTTTGTTCTGCTGAGCAGACCTTAAGTGCACTTACAGAGCTGTGGGCTATCTCTAAGATATGAATGCCACTATTGCAACTTTAGCAATATCGTGCCATGTTGGTCATTATTTGTCTTTCATTGGCATCACAGCTGGGTAGGACTATTGCTTGCTTTCTTCCCTAAGCAGCTTGCATATCACCTTCTGATACTATATAAGCTAGTTCCTGTGGAGGAAGCTTTTGGGTCGGTTCCAGGTCAAATTCTGAGTCTAGTGCTCAAATCTTGTGATTGTGATATCTTCAGCATCTTAAGGACTTGGCTTAAACTTCAAGGAGTCAATGCCTAGAGGATAAAAGCAATAAGCTAGATATTTTGAAAGTGACTTGTATTCCCTTTACTAACAACTATAAAGGAGGTTTCTCATGACTGATATTATTAGTCTATGGCTTTAAAAAGAGATCATCCCTCCAAGAAGCATAACTTCATTTAAACTACAAAACACAAACATGTGAATTTATGTGTATATAAATAATGAATCCTTTGATCTTTTTCACACATCCATCTAATCTTTCTTCTTTCTCCAACTTAAGGTTCCCTTTCCATTTTCCTCTTCATATCTCTTTATGATGCTACTTCCCTGTCTGTAACTAGTCCCCACCATGGTCCTGTATCACATTCCTTGTTTCTGTTCACAGATGAAGATTATTTATGTACATAAATAAATGTACATTTAACTTTTTAGGAAATTGTAAAGTTGTATTCCAATGTACTGTGTAATTTCATAGTCTATGATTCCACGAGTATTTGCTTTGTGTGATGGGAGATATTGAATGTTGCTTTGTTGTGATTTTAATTTACATTTCTCTGAAGAACAATGGCATTGAACTCCTTTCCCTGACCATCACTATCTAGGTTTTCTTAGTGTGGCTCCGGTTGGTATATCATTATTACTTTTATACAGTTTTTTATTTATAATTAAATGTCCTTTCTTTCCCAAATACTTTCTTTTAGGCAGTGTAGGACTTATATTTTATCCCTCTTAGTATATTTTTAAAACAAATGTTCCTAGTACTCACAAATGCAACTTATTAAGGCTTGCTTTATGTCTACAAGCTCCTTAGTGCTTCATCTCAAAATTTTTACTTGATGCTATATTTTGTTCCATTTTTCTTTTCCTGGCTTTATAATTTTAGATCACATATGAAAGTCACTTGGGTTGAATTTTCCATCTAGTATGAAATACTGGTTTGAGTTAATTTTTTTTGTTTCTGAAAATTTGGTGAATCCAGTTTAATGATGAAAAATATAAATCTTTTTTTTTTTTTTTTTTACTAAGTTGTTTTTGTGCCTGGGTTGAAATTAAAATGGTGATATCTGTGTAGAGCTATCTTTCATTTGTTTCCTTCTGTTTTTATGTGTATTTGTCTAAGGATGTTGACAGGGAAACAGATTTACCATAGCCCTGAAGTTTTGAAATGCTGCTCAAATTTTGTCAGTTTTTAAAAATCTCTTATCTGTTATTATTTCCTCTTTTATATAAGAACTTTAAAATCTTGTTAAGTTCCTCTAAAACGATTGTTGGATTTTTCTCTTTCTGGAGTTGCATTAAACCTACAGTCAACACCTTTTAAAAGCTATTTCTTTGCATGTTATGTTTATGGGTGTTTTCAACTATGTGTATGTCTGTACACATACGTGCAGTGTCCATGAGACCAGAAGATAATTTTGGATCCTCTAGAACTGGAGTTTTATAAACCTGTACATAGATGGTGGAAACAAGCCATAAGTGTATGATGTGTAAATTGATCCCTTTCCCCTTTCTGAATCCAGACAATTTTTATTGATTTATTCATTTAATTTTCATGATCCTTTGCTTTAAATCCAGTTTAATAGTTTTAAAAGAAGATAAAAATTATTGTCAATAACTTTTGACTTCAGATGAAAAGCATATATCTTAGACACTGTGCCATTTCTCTCTTTTTTTAAAGTAGGTATTTTCTTCATTTACATTTCCAATGCTATCCCAAAAGTCCCCCATACTCCCCCAACTCCCCTACCCACCCACTCCCACTTCTTGGCTCTGTCGTTCCCCTGTACTGAGGCATATAAAGTTTGCAAGACCAATGGGCCTCTCTTTCCACTGATGGCCGACTAGGCCATCTTCTGCTACATATGCAGCTGGAGACACGAGCTCCGGGGTGGGGGGGGGGGGGCGGGCGGGTGGTACTGGTTAGTTCATATTGTTGTTCCACATATAAGGTTGCAGATCTCCCCCAGCTCCTTGGGTACTTTCTCTAGCTCTTCCATTGGGGGCCCTGTGATCCATCCAATAGCTGACTGTGATCATCCACTTCTGTGTTTGCTAGGCCCGGCATAGCCTCACAAGAGACAGCTATATCAGGGTCCTTTCAGCAAAATCTTGCTAGTGTATGCAATGGTATCAGTGTTTGGAGGCTGGTTATGGGATGGATCCCTGGATATGGCAGTCTCTAGATGGTCCATCCTTTTGTCTCAGCTCGAAACTTTGTCTCTGTAACTCCTTCCATGGGTGCTTTGTTCCCAATTCTAAGAAGGGGCACAGTGTCCACACTTTGGTCTTCGTTCTTCTTGAGTTTCATGTGTTTAGCAAATTGTATCTTATATCTTGGGTAGTCTAAGTTTCTGGGCTAATATCCACTTATCAGTGAGTACATATCATGTAAGTTCTTTTGTGACTGGGTTACTTCACTCAGGATGATGCCCTCCAGGTCCAACCATTTGCCTAGGAATTTCATAAATTCATTCTTTTTAATAGCTGAATAGTACTCCATTGTGTAAATCAACAACAAAAAAAAAACCCTTATTTATATTCATTTTACTTATATGGGTATTTACCTGCATGTACCTATGTGTGCAATGTGAGTACCTATTGTCCACAGGGGCTAAAAAATGGTGTAGGATTCCTTTACAACTGGAATTATAGATGTTTTATGAGCTATCATGTGGATGCTGGCAACCAAACCTGGATCCTCTATAAGAGCAGAGAATACTCCTCACTGTTGAACCAGCTCCCAGGTCCTTAGAGTCAATACTTTATTAAAAGTTAAATTTTTTGATATATGAGTAGCATATGTCTTTCTCTTCAATTGAATTTTTTCACTTCTCACAACTATTTTTAGTATTTTTTCTTAGCCTTTATGATATTAATTCCTGAGAATTATACATTCTATATTATTAAAATAGTATTATTTTAATGGTGATTTTAATATGTAGGAAAAATTATTGTCTTTTGCTTTGTAGTGCTGATCATTCAATCCAAGGACTTGAGGATGCTAAGTAAATGCCTCTGAGACTACCCTCAGCCTGACACTCAATATTTTATACTTACCACATTTTCATCTTTTAGAAAAAAAATTTACTGATCACTTTAAGTAGTTTTTATACTGTATGTTATATTGAAGTGCCTACAGAGATAACCATTGTATGATGTGTAAATGGAGCCCTTTTCCCTTTCTGAATCCAGATAATTTTTATTGATTTATTGATCCTTTGCTTTAAATCCAGCTTAATAGTTTAAAAAAAGATAAAAATTAATGTCAATAACTTTTGACTTCAGATGAAAAACATATCGCTTCACCATTAAATGTTAGGTTAACTGTACTTTTTATTTATTTTTCTTCTGGGTTGAGTTTCTTGCCATTCCTCTTTCATGTGTCTTTAATTTAAACCTATGAGGGATGCTATATGAAATTCATCTGAGCACTCATTAAAATGGGTAATATGGCTTCTTTTTTTTCTCTGTTAATACAATTGAAATGTATTGATTGGATTAGATGTTAGACCATTCCCCATTAAACTCCAATTGGTCATATAACATGCATTTTTTTGGACTTCATTTTTAAAATTCCTAATTCAAGAAGGATACTGGTAGGGTTTTTTGTTTTTTTTTTTTTTTTTTTTTTTTGCTGGTGTTTTTGTTCTTGTTGCTCTCATTGTCTGTTATTGTTTTATTTGCTTGTTTATTTTTTTAAAATTCAAAGTACCATTGACCTCAAAAAATTAGTAGAGAAACGTTTCCCCGCCCTCAGTCACGCAGAGCCACTGTGCACTGATACCGCACGTCCATTTTACCTGTCAGTCTTATTGCCAAAAATTTATTCACAGTATTCTGCTATCATTTTGACATTTTAGACTTTTAAATGGTGTTTTCACCCATTAGCTTCTATAATTTACGTCTTCTTTCATTTGTTATGATTGTTCTAGCCTGAAGCACCTTCTGGTCATATTGATTTTCTCTTTTGATTTTCTGTTACTTACTTCATTGATTTCTTTTTTGATCTATTTTATTTTAATTCATGTGCTATCTTTGGGAGCATGTTTCTTTTCTGTTTTGTATTATAAGAACTGAAGTTACTGGTTTAAGAACATTTTTTAAATTTTCAAATGAAGTATTTAGTAATATAAACTTATCTTCATTTTCATCTCATAAATTTTGATATGTTCTATTTCCATTGTTTCTCATTTCAAATATTTTCAAACTTCTTTTTGGTACAGGATTTGTTTTAAATATTTTTAATATTCATTCATTCATTCATTTTGTGTCAATATGTGCATATCTATGTTTTACATATGTATATTGTGTGTGTATACCATAGCACATGTGTGGATGTCAAAGGACAACTTGGAGAAGTCATGTCAGATGGGTTAATTCCAACTAAAAGCCTCAAGTGGATGGAAAAGCTCTTGTCAGGAAAGCTGATAACAACCATGGGAGCTTCTGATAAGGGGATCTACCCACAAATCAACTAGTATCTACCACTTCCAGACTGCAGGAGACTGACCTGCAGGTAGACTCTTCCGTCTCCAAAGCCCCCCCCCCCCCACCTTCCATCCTGTAAAATCACTGGTATAAGCTAGAAATTTAGTACAATGGAAACTCCCAAGAATCTAGGAGGGTGGCCCTAGCTAAGACTCCATCTCTTCTAACCTGGCAAGACTTCCAGTGGAGAGATTAGGGTAACAATCCAGCCACAAAACCTTCAACCCATAATTTGTCTTGCCTATAAGATGTGTTGGGGTAAGGGTGGCACAGAAATTGTGGGAATATCTAACCAATGTCTAGTCCAGATTGAGACCCATGTAATGAGTGGAAGCCCAAACCTGATACTGCCTGGAGGGCCAGGAACCAGAGGCTGGATAACCCAGAGACCTGGAATAGAACCAAATATGGCAGTAGATAGATAGATAGATAGATAGATAGATAGATAGATAGATAGATCTATCGATTGATAGGTAGATAGGTAGATAGATAGATAGATAGATAGATAGATAGATAGATAGATAGATAGATCTATCGATTGATAGGTAGGTAGGTAGGTAGATAGATAGATAGATAGATAGATAGATAGATAGATAGATAGATAGAGAGATAGAGAGATAGATAGATAAAATGAAAAATCAATGAAATGATTCCTAATGATATTCTACTACACATTAGAGCCTCGCCCAGTTGTCATCAGAGGCTTAATTCAGCAACTGATGAAAACAGATGCAGAATCCCTTAGCTGAACATTCGGTGGAGCTCAGAAAATCCTGTGGAAGAAGGGAAAGAAGGATCTAAAATTCTTGAGTCAGAGGAGTCAAGGACACCACAAGAAAACCCACAGGATCAACTAGTCAGACTGCCTGCATGGGACTGGCTAGGCCCTCTGCATACATTGTGTAGTTTTGTTAAGTGTCCTTGTGGGATTCTTAACAGTGGGAGTGGAGGGTGTCTCTGACACTTTTGCCTGTGTTTGGGACCCTTGTGCCCCTACTCACTCACCTCATCCAGACTTAATATGAGGGGAGGAGCCTAGTTTTATTACAACTTGATATGCCATGGATAGTTGATATCCCTGGGAAGCCTGTTTTTTTTCTTAAGGGAAGAGGAGTGGGCACCCACACAGGGCGGGGAAGGTTGGCAGGGGAGAACAGAGGAGAAATTGTGGTTGGGATGTAATAAATGAGAGAAGAATAAAATGAAAAACAAAACCGACCATCCACCAAATGAACAAAAAAGCATCCCACAGCACTTGGCAGTGCACGCACGGTCTCACTTCCACAGAGAGATGTCTGCCGTTCAGCTGTCTGATTAAAGAAAGAATCCGTTTCTGAAGGGGACTGCCTTCTCTCCTGTACTTCCATGTCACCTCTCTCGATCCCAACTTGACATTCCTCTCCTTCTACTATGTGGGATCTGGGACTCAAGCTCAGGTTTGACTTTCTATAACTTTGCATAGCACATTTAGGAATCTTCTAGCAGATACACAAACGTTAGATCACCACACGCCTTTGAGAAATGTATTAATTCTTTACCTAATGAATATTATTGTAATATGTAAAAATTTGAAGGAAGTATTTACCATTCTCTAATATTTTAATTTGTAAGTCTTAAGTTTATTATTGAAATGTTAAGGCATTTAAGGTAAATCATAAAATGAACATAATAAAATATTATCTTGGTAAAAATTATAATTTTTGGTCATCAGGAGAGCTGTTTTTCAGTATTCATATATTTCATTAGATTTTGAGTCACATTTTGTTCTACATGTAGTACAGTGATTTCTCTTCCAATGTATGAACATATAATAATGTTTGGAAGGCAAATATTTAATTTTTACAAGTGATAAATTATAACAAAATAAAATTTGGAAGCACCTGCATTTATTAGACTCTTATTCAGACTTTAGTTGTAATAAGAGATTCCCCATCAAAGGCTATAGCTCAGTGGTAGACTGGTTGCCGAACATGCATAAGGCCATAGGTTCAATCACTAGTACTATAAAATTTTTCTTCAGAAGTAGTTTGTATACACAGATCTCAATCACTGCCTATATTTTTGGGAATATCTGCTTTACTATCTCTTTCAACTACAATATTATTAAAAATAGTTAAAAGGACATATATGACAATATTCTCTGTTATCTAATACTGATATCTAATACTTGGGAATTTGTTAGATAAGGAAATGCATAGCAGGGCAACAACCTTATTTTAATAAGATAAAGGTGACTGAGTGGGAAAGACTTTAATTTCTTGATAAATAGATATTCTCCCAGATATTCTCCAAAGAGGCTGTTTTACAAACTAGGATCAACAGAATAAAAAGTCTATTTTACTCTCTCCACTGAGAAGACTGATATATTAGAGATATTAGACCCAAGCATGTCAAATACAAGCATTTAATGTCATTTCAGTATGATACCTGGCAGGTCCTGGATGAAAGACTGTTCCTTAAAATAATGGAAAAACTGTAGCTCAGAAAGGTGCATAGTATTATGATCTGTAAATTCTAATGGAAAACATTGCTATAATGGTTAAATCATCTCTTGCCTATGTAACTATTAATCCTTTCTCATTATCTCTATTAATACGTATATGTATATAGGTTTATACATAAACTTGTAACTTTGAGAAGGTGCAATAGTTCATTAATTATCACACAAGTATGGCATTAAGTTCAAGATGTACCTTAATAGAAAAAGACATTTATAGGTGTCTTATGTTTTATATCTTAAGAGTAAGTAGCAGTATGTAAGTAATTAAGTAAATGTTATAGTAAGTATAGCTTATACTGAAGCTTATCACTCCCCAGGGAACAGATACTTAATTTGTGGTCATGATAATAACAACCAAATGAACTTCAGGTCTTGCAGGAGAGCTTAATAAACTTCAAAGGAGACAGAATAAGAACATATGCGTGAAAGTACATCCTTAGCCTTTCATTAGGCAAAATGAGCGTGAGTCCCAGCCCAGCATGGCTTCCGAAGTTAGCATGCCTAACTACAAAGCAAATGTATGCAGAGAAACGCACAACAAAGGCAGAGCTTCTAAAGCTCCAGTTGAGTTTCCACAAATGTTGCTTACAAAAGCTGCCATTCTCTGTGTTAACAAAAAGTTGTGGATCCATTCTTCCCTAAATCCTCTTTTCTTGCCTAATCCACCTTACGCACTTTAGCTTGAGTGTGTTTTATCTGATCTAATCCTGGGGTCATTCACTCTCAGATAGAAGCAACAGGATTATTTCACACTTAAACGAGGCTCAATTTTTATGTGAACCTTGGGAGGACACCTGGCTGATGCAGAATTTAAGCTACAGATTAACCAAGTGCTCAAGGCACATAATGGTTTCAGATATAATAAGAGTGTATGATAGAGAGAATTATTCTTGACCACATCGAAACTGCATCTTAAAATGTACATATGGAGGTCTATACAACTCTATTATACAGACATTTTATGCATGTGAATTTCACTACACCTACACATAGGAATACTTGCCTCAAGAAAAGAATCTGCATCCTATTAGGCATTTTATAGTCCTAGGAAAGTGCTCAAAATTTTATTCATGTCTCTCCTATTCAGCATTTCCACAACCTGAAATAGGTTGACTAGGGCCAGGCTTTGTGGCTGAGAAAATTAGTCTGATTTTTTTTTTCTCTTAATGCACTGGGCAAGAAACATGAATAGAAAATAATCTAAGCCACCACAAAGGTAAAATCTTGGATTAGTATGAAGTAAATCTATTTGCTATTGTGGGCTCTGAAAAGACATTACAGCTTTACATCAAGTTTTAAAGACGTGTGTGTGTGTGTGTGTGTGTGTGTTTGATAATGCAATTATGTCATGTATACACTTACACTTTTTATATTGTGAATGTAAACATAAAGGTATTTTCCTGTTAGACTTAGACGACAGCTTATTTTTATTAAAGTGTCAATATTAGAGAAAAAGTTTAAATCAATTAAAAGCAATATCCATATATTTCTTACTATGAGATCTATAAAGTTATGCAATTGCTGTTTATTTTATATTTTATAAATTTTTCCCAAATATTTTAAGAAAGAGTGTCACAGACATTTAAGAAAAAAAGGACCATAATGCAACTGATACCTTCCTCACAGAGGACCTCCTGCTTTCTATATCTGCAAGAGAAATGAAATGTAAATAACACACGGGAGAGGCTAGGAATCAGGACTGTAGGGATGTCTTGCTGGATAATCTAACAATGAATTTTTAAGGAAAATTAGCTAGCCAAGACATCAAAAGGTCAATTCATATAGAAGTGATGTAGGTCAAAGTATTCGCATCACTCACCAATTCTCATTTTAAACTATGAAACCCCCTTATTTATATTCCATGTAACAATATGGAAACGTTAACTAATTGCCTTTGTATTCCAAAATTATTCTTAAGTAGAAATATTAATATATGTTGTTGAAGCCAGAATGCATTCTACATGTAACCTAAAGACACAGTTTTAGTCATTTAGAGTGAGTGTTACATAAATTCACAAGTTTCCTAGGAACAACTGAATTTTATTGAAAAGGTAAATGTTAAAATAACTCTAGGGGCTGAAGGGTAACTTAGAGGTTAAGAGCCCTTGCTGCTCTTGCAGGGGACCTGAGTTTCATTTCTAGCACCTATATGGAAGCACACAATTGTTTATCTTTAGTTCCAGAGGCTCTGACACCCTCTTCTGGCCTCTGTGGCACCAGACACACAAATGGTGCATATACATTCATGCAGACAAAATACTCATGAACAAAATAAAATAAAATAAAATAAAATAAAATAAAATAAAATAAAATAAAATAACTAAAAATACATTAACTCTAATAAATCATTGGGAGCTGGCTTTTTTGGCCATTTATCTCACAGAGACTTATTTCCACAAATCTGTAAGAGTAGATATGCTGAAATAAAGACAATGGCATCTTCAATAAAACGTTCAAATGCTACCAAACATTGAAAGCTCTATTAATGTTATATATACTTATTATTTCACTTAATTTATAATTAAATTATACTTATTTACATTTTTTCTCTAAAACAAACGGTTAAAAGCTGCTCCTCCTTATGGCATATGCAGTGGGAGCCACTATGACGAACAAGTGTGTGATGATGAGGTAAGAAAGATATAAACAGAGCAGTACCTGTGCTGTGGAGAGAGGCAGAACTGGAGATGCGAAGGCAATGACAGGTATGAGAGAAGGCTAAGGTCGACATGTTGCTATTGCCTAGTAGGGTCTATGCGGTGGTGTGCAGCTGCCTGGCGCTTAGCCAGACAGATTCAGCCACCTGACTACTGGATCACCCTGGCTCTGGGCAGCTATGGAGGCCGGTGATGAGGAACTGTTCACTTACTGGATTGGACCTCCTTGAAGGACCACCGTGGTCCTTGATGCTACTGGAGGCCTTGATGGTGCTTGTGGTCCATGCTGCTGCCCGAGGCCATTATTATGTGATTCATGTGGACTTAAGTGGTCTGTGTTGCTGACTGAATACTTGGTGATGTCCTTGGGCTGTGCTGCCTGGGCCCCATGTGCATGTGAGCATCCCGTGTAGTCACCTGAGGCCCATGGTCTATGGGCCATGAAGTCAGTGGTCCTAATAAAGCTAGGGGCTGTGTTGATACATGTGACTCATGTTACCACCAAGGATCCTTTGGTTTGTATTGTGCTGCAGCCTGAATCCATGCTGATGTTTGTGGACCACGCCGATGCTAGGCCATATGGAATGGCTTGCCTTGCCACCTGATCCCCTGTTGATGTCCATTGTCCAGGCAGCCTCCAAGGGCCATGTCTGGGTCCATGGTCCTACTACAGTTTAGGCTGTGTCCGTGCTCTGTCTGCACTGTGATCAGATACCATGTGGAAACCTATGATCTTCCTTACTATAAAGAGCAAGGCTACTTTTGTAGTGATATGGATAACTACAGGTGCACAGAAGCCTTCTGTGAAACCCCCTACCAACTCCCCCCAAAAGTAACAGCCTAGATGAGAAGCTATCCAAGAGAACTCTTAAAAAGTGTGATACGGATGGTGGAGTTGCTTTTCTTCCAGGGTGGTTGTCAACTCAGGGTGGCTGTAATTTCCAACCGACTTCATGAGTCAGATGTTCCAGGTAATCAAACTTTCCGGTAGGCTCCAACTGCACCACCTGTGGGCAGCACGGTACCGTCTGCTTTCTTGCATCATCGGGTGGAGTGGCCACATCAAATGTCTCAAGATGTTCCAGGACTGCCTGCCTTGCACTGCCATGTGGCACGCTGTGCAGACAGAAGATACAGTTCAGTCTGAAAGTGAAAGGGGGCCTTAGGAAGGTTGGTATCATCTGCTTTTACAGAAAGGCCAAGCATTTTAACTTACTTCTGTGGAAATTCCTGGTGTTACTCTCAGAACATGACCACAACCTTCTGGCCCAGCAGTACCTGTTTGGCCACAATGGCTACTCTAAGGCCCATAAGACGGCTTAGCCATGTGCCACTAGAACCTGCATCTCCTCCATCTTCAGGAGCTGCCTCAGAAAAAGATCTGCTTATTTTTTTGTTCAAATGACCTATCTACTGGAAAAAGTGGAGGGTGAAAATCACCTGTTAGTTTGTGTTAGTTTGGAATTGCATTAGTATGCCTTTTATGATATTCTGATAGGTTTCCCTTTATATATGACTTACACTTTTTCTCTTGCAGTAGTCAACATTTTTCTTTTGTATATTTAATGTTTTAACTATGATATGGCATGGAGTGTTTCCTTTCTGGTCTTGTCTAGCTGGAGTTCTGTGTGCTTCCTCTATCTGTGGGGGTATGTCTTTCCTTAGCTTAGGGGAAGGTAAAGGCTTGGTTTATGGCATTGACCTTACATTTTTATTCTTCAGCTATGGTGATAATTTGAAGATTTGTTCTTTTGATAATGCTTCATATTCCTACACATTCCTTTCTTTTTATGCTTTAAAAACTTTTTTTTGGTATGTGTTTATTTTGTCTTGATCCCCTACTGTTTCTTCACATCCTGATATTCTACTTTCTATGTCATTCCATTGTAAGACTTTTCCTTGAGTTTTCTAATTCAAATCATTAGTTTTTCTATTCCATTTCCATTTCTTTCTTTCTTTTATTTTTTTGAAACCAGATCATTTATTTTTATGAATGATTGAAATTCTCATGATGAACTGGATGCTGCAGCAGCTGCCCTCTTGGGTTTAGGTTTTGTTTCTTCATGGAATCCTTGTCTAAATCTGCGATAGACAATCTTTAGGTGCCTCATCCACCCAGTCCCAGTAGTGTTTCATTTCTTAACCTTGTTATTCCAGTTATACTTTCTCTTGTACTTGGCCAGGGGTGGGGGCACAGTTGCCATGTGTCAACTTCTGAAGGGTATAAGTCTTAGAGTCACAGCGGTGGCACCGTATGTATGTCTTATTGGGATGCTTTCCAAAGGATAACGTTTCTTTCCTCATCTTGCTTCTACCAGCAAGTCCAAAGAGACCAGAAGAGATCCATCTTCATTTCAGTTGTGTTTACATTGATGTTTCATTTTGTGAAATTCCTTCTTCAAAACTTGAAGCATCTTCCTTATTTCATAATTTCTTGGACATCACTTAAGCACTTATTGTTATCCTCTTGGACTTCAGTGATGTGCTTGTGTTTCACTTTCAGTTTCTTGAATTCTTTGATAAAGTTTGATTGTCTTGGGGCTCATCCTGATAGACTACTTATCTGTATACCTAGTGGGTTTGATGTGACATTTGCTGTTTGCGTATTCGTGTTGCTTTATTTTTTAATGATTTGATCTAGGAACGTAGTGTTTTTCCCTTTAAGTAGTATACTTAATGTAATAATCTGGCTTTTTATAGATTGGGCCAGTGAAGCTAGAAGATGAGCTATTTAATTGAACAAGATAAAGATGGCTTCCAATATGGATTAAAATTCCAATATGGGTATGAACATATGTGTATGGAGAAAGTCACAGAACAGTATAAGAGAATGAATGGAATAAGAAAGGGAAGAAGTGGCTTACCTGTCAAAGGTGGCTCACAAAGAGGAATTACAGGAACTGTAGGTCTGAAACTAGGCTTGTGGATTTTCAAAACAGAACTTCTTCTTTTGAACTCTTTTCTTTTTCTTTCCTTTTTTTCCCCCCTAGGAGAAAGTTTATTTCCTTTTATTAGATATTTTCTTTATTAACATTTCAAATGTTATCCCCTTTCCCAGTTCCTCCACCCCCAAAACTCCCTATCCCATTCTCCCTCCACCTGCTTCTATGAGAGTGAACCCCCACCAACCCACCCACTCCTGCCTCCACACCCCGAAATTCCCCTACACTGGGGCATTGGTGCTTCTCAGCCATTTGATATTCCTCAGCTGAGAATTCTTTGTTTAGCTCTGAAAAATGTAGCCCATTTTTAATAGGGTTATTCAGTTCTCTGGAGTCTAATTTCTTGAGTTCTTTGTATATATTGGATATTAGCCCTCTGTTGGATGTAGGATTGGTAAAGATCTTTTCCCAGTCTGTTGGTTGCTTTTTGTCCTCTTAACAGTGTTCTTTGCCTTACAGAAGCTTTGTAATTTTATGAGGTCCCATTTGTCAATTCTTGATCTTAAAGCATAAGCCATTGGTGTTCTGTTTAGGACATTTTCCCCTCTGCCTATGTCCTCGAGGCTCTTCCCCACTTTCTCTTGGGTTTTATAAATGGTCATGTAAGCTATGATTTTTTTTCCAGATTTAATTAGCCAACTCTCTGCAGTTTTTCAAACTATAAGTAATAAGGTAGTATTTTATAAAGAAGTAAATGTATTGCGATAATTAAGGTCATCCATGTTAGTAATTATAATCTTGAGGATTATATCATCCTTTGTATTAATTTAACATATTTTCTCTGTCATACGTGGGGGCCATTAAAATAGAAACTACATAGGAGTTTTATTTTTATTTTTTAATTAGGTATTTTCTTCATTTACATTTCCAATGCTATCCACAAGGTCCCCCATAGCCTCCCCCCACTCCCCTACCCACCCACTCCCACTTCTTGTCCCTAGCATTCCCCTGTACTGAGGCATATAAAGTTTTCAAGACCAATGGGCCTCTCTTTCCAATGATTTCATTGCATTTTAAAGAATCAGGCAGAGTGTATTTTTAAATTCATTCAGTGGTTTAATCTGAATTCTCTTCCGACATTCTTTACCAGCCCATTCCTCACTCAGCACAGAGCTGTTTAATCCTCTCCTCTCAATGCATTATGTTATATATTTTCTTTTGCTGTTGAAGTCTAGCTTTATTACTTTGCTCTAGCAGATATGACATAGAAATCATTTCACTTCTTATATTTGTTAAAATATATTTTAATGTCTACAATAACCTAAAAAATATCTTTAAAAAAACCTAACCAAAATAGTGAATGAAACAATGAACAACTTAAGACACAGAAAAAAAAAGAGAGAAAAGAACTTCCCAATTCTTAGGAATAATTCTGTAAAAATAGCCATAAGAAATCTATAGATTCAATGCCAATCCCCATGAAATTCCAATGTAAATCTTTATAGATAATGAAAGGAATTATAATCCTAACTTTTATATAGGAGTAAAAAAGACCTAGGAAAATCACAGCAGCTCTAACCAATATAAGAACTGTTGATGGTTCATTAGCACAAATTTCAAATTTTTCTACAGAATTATAGTAATAAAACCAGCATGGTCCTTGCATAAAAATATTCCTTGATCAATGAAATCGATCTGAAGATCTACATATAAGCACACATTCCTACAGACACCCTATTTTTGACGAATAGGCCAATAATACACATTAGAGAAAAGACTCAGCATCTTCATTACATAGTGCTCATCAAATTGAGTAGCTTCTTGTAGAAGGATAAACTCAATCTTTATCTTTTACCCTTCATGAAACTCAACTCCAAATTGATTGAGGACCTTATCCCAAGACATGACACACAGAAAGTTACTGATGGGAAAGTCAGAGATAGACTTGAACCTGTTAACACTAGAAAGGACTTTCTGAAGAGGACTCCCAATAGTGCAGAATTTACACTAACAATTAATAAATGGGACATCATGAAGTGAAAACGTTTCTGAATAGCCAAGTACACTATTATTTGAGTGAAGACATCCTATAGAATGGGAAAAATACCTTTCACAACTGTACTTCTGACAGAGAACTAATATCTAGAATATTCAAAGAACAAGAACACTAAACATCAAGGAATAAAATTACTTTTTTTTAAAAGAGGGGCCATAAAACTAACAGAAACATCTCAAAAGGTGAGAGATATAAGTGGCTGAGAAACATTTTAAAAAATATTTCCATCAAGGAAATGAAAGTTGATTTCATATTACCCTAGTCAGAATGGATAATATTTTCAGAACAAAACAAAACAAAACAAAACCTGACAGCGAAGAGAACATTTCTTGTGGGAGTAAACTGCTTGTGAGTGTGAGAATTTCTACTGTGGCAACCAGTATAGAGTAGTAGTTCTCAACCTGTGGGTCATGACCCCTTTGAAGAGTTGAACAACCCTTTCACAGGGGTGTCCTAGAACCATTAGAAAACACAGATATTTACATTGTGATTCATAACAGTAGCAAAATTACAGTCATGAAGTAGCAATACAGATCATTTTACAGTTGAGGGTCACCACAATATAAGGAACTGTACTAAAGGGTCACAGCATTAGGAAGGTTAAGAACCACAGGGATAGAGATTTATCAAAAGTTATAAATGTATTTACCAAATGATACAACTTTCAGGCATATACTCAAATAATTTTATATCTGACTCTGACTTTAGAGATACCTGCTCATCCACGTTCATTCCTACTATTATTCACATTAGCTAGAAAATAGAAACAATTTAGATGTCTTACAACTGATGACTGGATTATGAAAATGCAATACATTTACACATGACATATTATTCAGCTATTAAAAAACAAAAATTATGAAAGTCACAGATAAATAGATGGAGCTGAAAACACTCATTCAGAGTGAGTTAATGCAGATCCAGGAAGACGAGGTAATATGCTTCTTTCTCTTGTGGATGATACCTTTGAATCGTGAATCTTCAGATATGTTTGCTTCATTTAGAATAATACAAACATCATGGCATTAGTTGAGGGCAAAAGTGTGGAGACTTTCAAGAGAGGGGAGATAGAATGTACAAGAATGTACTAGAATGGGTTAAAGAGAACAGAAATGATTAGTTATGGTGGGGAATGGGAGGGTAGGGTGAGAGAAGGGAATACTAGTAGTGGTCAGTTATACTAAAGACCTTTCAAAAATATTGTCTGTCTGTCTGTCTCTGTCTCTGTCTCTGTCTCTGTCTGTCTCTGTCTCTGTCTCTGTCTCTCTCTGTCTCTGTCTCTCTTTCTCTCTCTCTCACACACACACACATACACACACACACACACACACACACACACACACACACACACACACACACACAGTTAAAATGGAGTTACCCTAATGGGATGACAATGTCTGTAATAGACAGCAGCAGAGGCTAACAAATAAAACCATAGTTCTTGGAATGGGTTACATATTTTGGATCTTTTGGTGGGTTAGATTCTTAGATCACTATATATTAAAGGCTATTGCCAGTGTTCCAGCTTACCTTCTGGAACATGAAAGTAAGAGAAGACATCACATGCTTAAGTCATAGACCTTGAAGGCATCAAGGTAATACTAACCTACATACTACTGGGTACCTTTCAGAATGCAGGCAACTACTATTCATACTAAGGAGGTGTAAAATACTCATCAGTCTTTCCTAGTTTTAAACCCTTTGAACTACAGTAGTGACTGGCCTGGAAGACCTGCAACTGCTACACTAATAGCAAGGACATCAATGGACACCAACCACCTTTTCTTTAGAATTAGGTCCTCTTTACAAGATAAAGCCCATATTTGGCACTATTATTTTCATGGGTCCTAAGGGAGAATATACAACTATTATTTTGCTGAAGGGACATAGTTTGACTCCTACTGATTTATTGTTTTTACTGATAGACTAATGCATTTTTCATCCCTCATCAGAGACATTCCTATTTGCAGGAAATGGTGATTAACACAGAGAAGCACAATTGGTCAAAGTTCAGGGAATAAAACAGTAGGATGCTCAGTCTACAATAGGACATATATTTCACTCCCCTTATGCCAAAGATTATGGAAGAGGAGAAAGAAGGAGTTAAGAGACAAAGGCACTTACTTGATGACTACAAAACAAAACAAATAAACCAGTATCAGTATCTTCTAGACACAACAAGATATCTGCACACATGAATTCATAGCAGTTGTGACAGTATGTGCGCATTATGTGTTAGCTCAACATGGAGTGATAAAGTGGACATAAAGTCTTACTTAACAGTTGAGCTGTTGACAAGTGATAGCCACTTGGAGAAGAGGGTCAGTTTTCTTTAAAATGCAGCCTCTGTTAAAGTCAGCCTTGTACCGCTGGAAGGTCATACATTCAAGAACACATAATAAAAACAAATCGGGCTTGAAGGTTATAAAAGTATCAGAAATACAAAGTTGGGTGGGTAGGAAAAAGGGTTAGATTTTGAAGGAAACTAGGAAGTGGACCGAATACATCAAAACACATTGTACAATACATGAGCTGCTGAGATGTATTCTGCAGTGTTTAGCTAAAGTAGTCTGCAGCTGTCTCTTAAGACCATTTGATATATAACATCATTAGAATCTGATGTTTCATTATTGTGTTTTGTGTTTGTGTGTGTGAAATAACCCACTATTATCTATTTTGTCTTTACACACAGAATTTGTATTATAAAATTTGTATACATGTTTAGAATTGTAATAGTCTCTTGGTGAATTGTTCCTTTAATAATGCAGTGACGATTTTATTTTAATCTCTTCTGACTAATTTTGGTTCAAGATTTATTTTGCCAGAAATTAGAATTGCTATGTCTGTTTGCTGTCAATTTCCATTAACTTGGATTAACTTTTCTCAGCCTTTTACCCTAAGGCTGTGTTTGTATTTACAAATGAGATGGTTTTACTTTCTCGTATGCTACAAATAGATGGGTCCTTAGGGTTGTGTTTTGTTTTATTTTTAATCTAATATGCTAGTCTGTGTCTTTTTTACTGGGGGATTGAGACAGAATTCCGGGTTATTATTGGAATGTCTATATTAATTCTTGTTATTTCGTTATTTTTGTCAGGTTTGCTATTTGCCTAATCTTCATATGCTTGTTTACTATGTTAGTGAAGTGTATTTCCTGGCCTCATGGATGTATTTATCCTTCTCTCCAGTTCATAAGATTTCTTCAAGTACCTTCTGAAGTACTGGTGTAGTGGTTATGAATCCCTTGGTTTGTGCTTATCATGAAAAATTTTTTCTTTTCCTTCAATTATTAAGGACAGCTTTATTTGGAATATCTTTCCAAGTACAAGAAATTCTTTTCCCAAACACAAGCTTATCTTTTTTATATGACAATGTTATTTTTAACTGATTGATTATTATTCTTTATTATAAATTTGGAGATTTTAAGGGCAGATTATTCTTTTGATTTGGGAATTTAGAAAAATGAAGTATTTTTGAAGAAAATGGTATTTTTTATTAGTAGTATTGAGGGAAGATTTATCACATTGAAGTCCATTAATGCTGCTTGTGTATGCATATCTGAATATTTTGCAAGTTGTTAACACACAGTGTTCATGTTCATGCCTGTTCATGATCAGGTGAAAACAAGGTATATTTTCAAGTAAAGTGCTCTGTACTTACAGACTCTAGTGCATGGGTTTCCGTAACTTCTGTGGCCTTGCTAACAGCCATCTGCTTGTTCTGTCTAGATCTGAGATAAATGAGCTCAGCTTGCCTGGATTTAGTATCTATTTATTCTTTCATCTCATAGTCTCTGCTCTATAAAAGTTGCTACTGGTATTTGGTGAATTGTAGTCTTTCTCACCATAGAGTGTCCTACTTTACATTGTTTCATTCTGGCCCGAATTTAACCTTGTTTGAGATCAAAATCATGGCCCCTGATTTCTTCTTACTTGCCCTTGCTTAGTATATTTTTGTTCATTCTTTCATCTTTTACCCTTTTCAGTTCACTTTAGATATGCCTTTTGCATAGATCATAATGTTAAATTTTGCTTTCTTAACCATCTGGATGTCTCTTTACTATGTTAGCTAAGTTTGCTAATATATATTCACAGAATTAGGCGCTTGGTCTTGATCTTATAATAAGAACACATTTCATGATATCATCCACAATTGCTGCTCTTTGCTCTGCTCTTCTGCCCCTTTATTTCTCTTATTACTTGGGCAGATGATCTCCTTATGATGGTTATTTTTGTACTAATAACTTTTTTATAATACTTAACTTTACTTTAATAGTTTTCTCTGAGTATGAGGGCTAATAAATAGCCTATTTTGCTTATTAGTAATAAGTATAATTTTAGTGTTGATATTTGTAAATTTAAATGTATTTGATCTTCAAGCTATTCATTAATCTATTTAAATATCTTTCATTTCTAACACCAGTGATTCAGTTATGAGATGTTAAATAGAAATATTTGGTTTTGGGATTCACAATTATACCCCCACTACTACTTCTCTCATCAATGTACACATACATAAATGTACATGTATGTTATGTGTACATAATTTATGTATGAATAGTTATTCAACTAGCAAGTATATCTTCTTCCCATTTTCTCTAAGCTTTTCCCTGTTTTCACATTGTTGTGTTAATTGTGCAACATCAGAGGCTATAATGTGAGAACTGAGTTTGGCCATCTTTGCCACCACCATTCAGGCATTAGATACACATAAACACATAGCTACTCCAGAAATCATAGTTTGATGAAATTCTCTCTGAGATAGTTTTCAGGAGAAGTTCGTGGACATGATTTTTTTTTCATAAGTTTAATCTTTGTAGCATTTATAACAAAAGGCTTTCACCAAGTATAAAACCCTTGATTCACATTTATTTTTTCCAGGACTTCAGCAATGTTGCTTTCGCTGTTTTACAGTTTAAAAGTTTGTTTTTGAGAATTTTGAGAAGATAACAAATCTCATTTTCTTAGTTAATTTATGTATGTGTACATTGATGAGAGAAGTAGCAGTGGGGGTATAATTCTGAATTCCAAAACCAAATATTACTATTTAATGTCTCAATATATTCTGATTCCATGACAAATGGGGTAATCTTTAAATGAAATAAATTCTATTTACTTCTTCTCAAATTGTAGTTTTAAATAATATTTTGTTTCATTGTTCAATTTGACTAACAACTATTAAATGCATAATTCATTACCTTAACTAGTTTTCTTGACAATTTTAATATTCTCCTAGAATATCATTTAAGTGTGACTAGCTTCTCTTTTGTTTTATTAGCTATTTGATCTACTCTGATGGCACTTCACTCTCAGTGTCTCTCATTTAAGTTGTATTCTTGATTTTTCTTAATTCAGTTTTGGGATTTGTTCAGTGTCAGGATAAGCATGCTTAAGACTTTATCAGACATTATTCAAAGCTGACATAGAAATGAGGAATAGAAAGTTATTCTTTCATTTTCTATGTTTTCAACTGAGGAAAACCAAAACAAATAAATAAAAATCCCAGGTAAATAACTTTCTTCTCATTAGCCTGTCAGGTGCATCTCCTCTCTGGAAGTGTGCTCTTATGCCCAGATGTTTCATAATGCCAATTACATATTCTAGGGTTATATATTGCTGTGATAAAACACTATGACCTAACCAACTTAGGGGAGAAAGGGTCACATTCAATGTCACACTCTATTACTAAAGGATGTCAGGGCAGGAACTCAAGGCAGGACCTAGAGACAGAAAGTGAAGCAGAGACTATGGAGAGATTTCTTATTAGCTTGCTCCCCATGGCTTGCTCAGCTTACTTTGTTTGAGACAAGTTATCTCTATGTCACCATGTAGTGCTACTTGACTCCTCTATGTAGATCAGGTTGAGTTCCATTTTAAAGAGATCTATTTGCCTCTTTTCTTGTACAAAAGACCTCTGTTACTATGCCCAGCCAACTTACTTTCTTATTCCAGTCAGGACCTCTTGACAAGGGGTGGTACTGTCCCCATTGAACTGGGAATATCAAATCAATCTTGTGATTGCTGTTTTCCTTTTTATAAAACTAATTTAGCTGAAAAGTGTGTTGAAGCATAAATCAACAGTTATTTGCCAGTCTTTTAAACAAGTGATTAAATTACATGGTGACATTGTATAAGGCTATGTTAGCATCTTTACAAGATTCAAGATTATCCCAGATCTGGAGAAAAACAGAAAAGTAAATAAATAAGAGTCAAAAAAGAAAAAAAACATCAAAACTGGTGAGATAGGAACACTGTCTTGTTTAGAACTAAGTTTCAAAATTAACACATTGCCAGTGAATCTGCTGCAGTATATACTTCAGTTAAAATTTTAAAAATTATATCCCAAAAGATAACTGTGAATTAGGATAGCATGTTGCCCATAATTCCAGCATTACTTTAGTCAGCAGAGATTAATTTTCCAGACCAGTGGTTGGTACACACAAGTTACCTTCATGGGTAAAGATTATTCTCCTCCTAACCTTTTTAACATAGTAAAAGAATATTGGTTCCATTGTATATGACATTAATTTTCTTCCTCTGAGGATGAGAAAGAATTGAAAGGAAACACATAAAGGGACACTTATTCTGATTCCTATGTGCCAGAGCTTTATATTTGAAAAGAAATTTCTGTTTCCATCAATATCCAGTTGTAGTAGTATAGTTCTGCTCTAGGAAATACATGGACCATATCACATGGCAGTGGAGACAAACACGGAACAGTATGAGTGTAGCCACCCATTTTAATGTACAGTACTCGAGATAAGTAAGCATGGCTACGGTGGGAGACAACAGTAGACATAGGACTTAGCAACAAGGGACTTAAAGAATATTGTTCCTAAATTAAGCAAGCTAATGCAACCAGGCACCAAAGTGAATGCACAGAAAGAAACTGTATCTAGTATATAACTTTTAGATCCCTACCAAGGGAAGGCAATGATACCTTGTTGTGGGAACTAAAGGGGGCAGGGGAAGAAGGGTGAGGAGACGATAACCAGAATTCCTCCTATGCTCTGGGCAGGCAGACGGGGAGGGCTGCCAGACACTTTCCACTCAGCCCTGGGTGGGCATCTAAGCCACTGACCCCAGTGAGGTGAACAAAGGGCAGCCCCGACTGGGGGCCCTCAGAGTAATACCCTTTAGCCCCGGGGGTTTCAAGGGAGAGGGCTGAGGGAGAGAGGTTCCCAAGCAGGCAAGAGTAAGTGCCTTGATGAACAAAGACAGTCTATGGTTTTAGAGCTTTATAAAGGCAGGGGAAAAGATAAAAAGTGGAAAGAGAGAGACTGGACATGGCCAAGAGGAGAGAAGGGGGAAAGGAGAGAGAGAGAGAGAAGAATGGCTAGAGAGTAAGAGGGAGAGAGAAGAAGAGAGTGAGGATAGGAAAGGAGAAAGTAAGAAGAGTGTAAGGGGAGTAAGAGAGTGAGGTGGGGCCAAGCAGCCCTTCTTATGGTGTGTGTTATCTTTACTGTTGCTAGGTAACTGGGGAGGAGTTTAGCCTGAAGGTCAGAAGCTTGAGACATTGTCTATGTGACTACTAACCACACTTCTTCTGTGGGGGCTGTGGGGACAGTAAGTTCCATAGGAGCCTTGAGTCCAGGAGACATGAGAGAACTTCTTCCATCCCATGTAGGTGAATTATCACCACTGAGTTCCAGGGTTCCACCTCAGTTCGACTGGAGACCAGACTGTCTTTGCATAGCCCAATGCCCCACACCTTGTATCAACAAAGATGTCAGAAATCTTAAGTCTTCAGCATTCAAAAATTTGAATGACATAAAAATATCATCTGGGGCTCATTTTCACCTCTTCTTTTCTCTTAGGTAATCAGTTTTACAAGGCAATGATAGGACAGAAGTCTATCAAAGTACTTGGATGGACAGAGAAATGTACTCAGCATGTATATGTGCTGCCGATTTGAGAGCATTTGGAGGAACTGGGTGGGAGAAATGTCAGAATCTATACCCAACATGCCTGACATATCTATACCCAATAAATCTCACCAACATGACTACCTAACCAACACCTGAACAAGAATGATAGCAATGACATACTAACATGTAACAGGGAAATCTCAAAAAGCCTCAACTCTAAACAAAGAACAAGCAGCAAAGTGATGCTGAAATCAGGAGAAATAATCTTTCCCAGGGAAAAGCACACCAATGGGTTATCCAATGCTACTTGGGCAGCCATGGAACCATATATACCAGATATACCAAGTAACATTATTCAGACTTAGCATGTGTGTTTGTGTGTGTGTGTGTGTGTTTGTGTGTGTGTGTATGGATTTGAAAGAGAACAGGAGTGGGGGGTTAATGGGAGGGCTGAGAAAGAGAAATTATATAATCATATTATAATCTCAAAAGCAAAGTTAACTTCCATGGAATGAATTTTCAGAGTATAGGTAAAACAAAGAGAGAAACTCCTGATGGCCTTCAAGAACTTGATAGTAAGACCATGTTGATGAAGATATGATATACTTCAGTCATAGAATATGGAGATGTCAAGCTCATACAGATCTAGAAGCTGCATCCCTACTCGTAGCTTTTATAAGCTTGGAAATTCTATGCATGCTGCCAGAACAGACAAGTAGTCACAAATCTTACCCAACAGTGAATCTTGAGAGCTGTGGGAAGCCATTCCAGACTCCCTGGTCAGCTGAACTGAAATCTGTGCCAGGCAGTAAACAAGCCCATATTTGGTGGATGGCTTGCCCTTAATCCCTGATTGACTGAGCAAGCCTGCCTGGTGAGGTGATGTGACCTGTGGTGATTGTTTGAGGCATGGTTGTGGCTTGAGTGCGTAAAAACTCCTGTACCCCAGGGCTCAGGGGAGTTGAGGAGAGAAGCTGCCTGAGTAAACTGCTTTAAGAAGAACCGGTGGTTGCGTTTTCCTTGCTGGTTGAGTCGGACTCAACAAATGGTGCCAAAACTCGGGAACCGACTCCCCCACTGAAGAGATTCAGAACTTTCTGCAATCAGGGTCTGTTGACAGGATGAGTACAGTAAGTAACTCACCATCCCGGGGTTGGGATTAGGCTCTCAGTAAAGAGACAATCAGGCTCTCGGTAAGAGACAATAAGGCTCTCAGTAAGAGACAATAAGGCTCTTGGTAAAGAGACAATTAGGCTCTTGGCAAGAGACAATTAGGCTCTCCGGCTCTGGAGACGAGAAAGTGAAAGTAAGTGTAGTGAAAGTAAGAGGGTTACAGGGGGGGCTGGTGAGATGGCTCAGTGGGTAAGAGCACCCGACTGCTCTTCTGAAGGTCCGAAGTTCAAATCCCAGCAACCACATGGTGGCTCACAACCATCCGTAATGAGATCTGACTCCCTCTTCTGGAGGGTCTGAAGACAGTTACAGTGTACTTACATGTAATAAATAAATAAATAAATAAATTAATTAAAAAAAAGAGGGTTATAGGGACAGTCTATGGATTACTTTCTTTTTCTAGCCATTTGGATAATTTTTCTTACTGTCTTTTGGTTTAAGGACTGGCCAAAAGGATGGCCGATTCAGGAGTCAGAACAAATATTACCAGGCCTGGGCTATGCAAAGAGCCCAGACATAAGTGCCAGGATGCTCCCTTGGAAAGATAAGGAAGGGCATGACGGGATGTTTCAACCACTTGAGCTGCCCATTAACTTATGGGGTAGGGATTTGTTGAAAATAGTGTCCTATTTAGGAGCAAGGATCGCCCCTATGGCCATTTGGCCTCAAAAGATACAGTTGAGGGTTGATTCCTTGCAAACTTTAAATGATTTTCAGAAATTGTTAGGTGATATCAATTGGATTCGGTCCTATTTGAAGATCCCAAATGTTAAATTAAAACCTCTGTTTCAAATTTTAGAAGGAGACTCCGAGTTAAGTTCCAAAAGGGAATTAACACCTGAGGCTAGAAAGGCCCTTACCCTAGTGGAAGAAGAATTGATTAAAGCTTCAGCGTTATAGAGAAGAGTTACCCATCATTTTGATAATATTACCTACTGAGATGCAACCCACAGGATTATTGTGGCAAGAAGGCCCATTGTTCCATTCCAAAATATCCGCTGGGAGGATATTAGATCATTTCCCTACAACAGTAGCTTCTTTAGCCTTGTGGAGAATTCAGCATTGTTTACAATTTTTTGGTATACAAATAGTTATTGAGGTCATTAAGGATTGTGATTTTCCTTTTAATCTAATTTCAGATTCACAATATGTAGTTAATTTAGTTTTATCCCTAGAAGTGGCTGGCCAAATAAAAGCTTGTAGTACCATCCAAGCTTTGGCCTTACAATTACAGAAGTTGCTGTGGGAAAGATGCCAACCATTATATATTGGACATGTCCGTGCCCATAGTGGGCTTCCAGGACCCTTAAGTAGGGGAAATGATATTGTGGATAATTGTACTCGTATGGAGTTCATATTTTTAGCATCCCCTATGGAGTTAGCCTCACAATTTCATTCTAAATTTCATGTTAATGCTAAAACTCTGCAGAGAAAATTTGTAATCTCTAGAGTACAAGCTCTGGATGTAGTCACAACCTGTGGACGTTGCCTTGAGTTTCAACACCCACCTTCTTATGGAGTGAATCCTAGAGGATTGCTCCCTCTACAGGTGTGGCAGATGGATGTGACACATTTTTCAGAATTTGGCAAATGAAATATGTTCCTGTATCCATTGATACATGTTCAGGAATAGTTTATGCATCTCCCATGGCAGGGGAAAAGGCCTCCCATGTTATACAGCATTGTTTGGAGGCCTGGGCAGCTTGGGGTAAACCCCAACAACTTAAAACAGATAATGGCCCTGCATAAACTGCCAAAACCCTGGTGTCTTTTTGTCAACAGATGGAAGTACAAGTTAAACACGGCCTGCCATATAATCCTCAAGGCCAAGGAATCATTGAATGAGCACATAGAACCTTAAAAGAACTATTAATAAAACAAAAAGGGGGAATAGGCTATGGCCATATCCCAAAGATAAGACTCTCCTTAGCTCTTTTTACCTTAAATTTTTTGCAATTGGATAAGGGAGGTCGCTCTGCTGCTGAACGACATGCTAATACCAGCCCCAGTAAACTGGGGTATGCTAAATGGAAGGATGTGCTTACAGGATCATGGAATGGTCTGGATCCCGTGTTGGCCTGGGTGAGAGTCTGTTTGCATGTTTCCACAGAATCGTGCAGAGCCAGTGTGGGTTCCAGCATGGCTAGTGCGACGCTGTCAAAATGAAAAAGCTGATTTTGCTGGTGATGAGCATGTGTCTGCCCCTGATGGGTGCGGAACCCAGATGGGGGATACTGTCGGTGCTTAAATTGGAGTGCAAATTTTGATGGCAAGATGAATGAGCTTCGCTCTGCGATTGTCACTGTGAATTCTACCCGAGTGGATCCTGGCTTGACATCGGAAAAGAATGGGCTGGGATAGGTGCCCTCACTGTGGCCCTTGTTTTGGCATGCATGTTGTGTGTATGGTGTATGTGTCAGTTGCGGAATGCCCAGGTCCACACTGCCGCCATGGTGGTGCAAGCTTTTGCCACAGTGGAAGCAGGGCAGTCACCTCAGACTTGGCTTGTTGCCATGAAGAATGAACAATGAAGCCATTGCTCCACGGGGTTGTAAGGCTAAGCACTGCACAGAGGTTAGTCTGGAAGCTGTTTGGCAATCTCTGGGAGGTATGTCTGATTGCATGAGGGTTGAGTGTCCTAGTGTCCTCCCCCCAGGAAAAACAGCACGGGAGCAGGTCGGGGTTGCTCTGGGTAAAAACCTGTGAGCCTAAGAGTCAATCCTGTACATGGCCCCTATTTCTGCACACTGGGGATCAGACCTCTATCCTCACCCATGGAGCTTGCTTCAAAAGAATATAAAGGGGAATTGTGGGAAGCCATTCTGGGCTCCCTGGCCAGCGGGATGGAAATCTGTGCCAGGCAGTAAAACAAGCCCATATTTGGTGGATGGCTCGCCCTTAATCCCTGATTGGCTGAGCAAGCCTACCTAGTGAGGTGATGTGACCTGTGGTGATTGGTTGAGGCGTGGTTATGACTTGAGTGCATAAAAACTCTTGTACCCTGGGGCTCGGGGGAGTTGAAGAGAGAAGCTGCCTGAGTATACTGCTTTAAGAAGAACCGGTGGTTGTGTTTTCCTTGCTGGTCGAGTTGGACACAACAGAGAGCTACTGTACCAACCACTCTGAGAATACATGCCCACTAGCATAATAGTGACATGAATGTCATAAGGATAATCAAACATTTGCTGATTGGATTTGAGGACCAGGCCACAAAATCAAACCCATATCTGGCACTATTATTAGAGCTAAGGACTTGTGACTAGATAGGCCGTAAGTCCTAGAGGAGAGCCAAACATTTCTAATCTGATCAGTCTTATTTCTGTTTTCAAGTATTTTTTTTACAACTTTGCAAAGAGTAAATCTATAGCATTTATACAGTAAAAAGTGGAAATAGGGGTTACTAAGAATTTCCGCAGCCCTAAGATGGATATTATGTAAGATCTGATTTTCCTAGCTCTAAGACTGATTTTTCTTGTGCCCATCATCATTTTGTAATCCATGGGGAGTCTGTTAAAGATTGTCTGACATTTTCAGATCTCTTCAAAAATATCTATTCAGTAGAAGCAACTTGGTCCCTTAAGAATGTTCACTCTTAGTGTTCTTTCACCCTTGCTTTGAAATACTGTTTGACTATAAAACTTCTACTACCATGCATGTACTCTTTGGTTTAGGTCATACTAGTGATCTAGCCTTGCCTAGCTCTCTCCTGAAGTTCTTTCACAGTAATACCTTATGAAGTTATAAGTATTGTTATTTTAGAGTTTAATACATACTTGTAGAGCATTAATCAACTAAGGATTCAAATAAAGAAACTGGTATTAGATTTATTTCATCACAGTAATATATTAGCTATTATGATACATTGTAATATTTCTGTCCTTCTAATTACCAAGTAGACAAACAGTTCTTCACGTTCAAGAGCAACTTCATTTAGAAGAATTTTATGCAAGCATCTCCACAGTGTAGAATATAGAAAAATCACTGGAATGGGGGAGTTACTGCTATCATCCTTTTACATAATTTTCCATCACTTCCATTTGTCTGGTTAGCTCCAAATTACTGTACAGAATGACTCAAAGACAATGATTATTCTTCAATGTCCATAACAAGCTTATCTTTTAGTGACTGGGGTAGAAGTTATTGCACACCTCAGAACACTTTCCAACCAATAACCATTGAAACAAGAACCTATTTCAATTCTTTTCTGTAAATAAAATCCTATATTGAAGTTATTATTATTTGATAATTTTATACATGTATATAATGTTTTGATCAAATTCATTCTTCATTGTTTCCCCCTCAAAATCACATTCTATTCCTCCTTTCACTTTTCCCTCTCAAAGGCATGTGTTTTATTTAAGAATCCACTGAGTCTGCATAGTGCTACTGCTAGGTGCCTGAGTGTATAATAATCTAGGAACACAAGTTGCATCTTGCGTACTATGTTCTTGAATTTTTAACTAGATAATTACATCAATTTATTTACTTTCTCAGAACTGTTATATATTGGTATCTAATCAGATAAGTTAAAATAATATGCCTTAAGTTTGGATGGACTAGTAGGAACAATGTTCAGACCTTTGTTCAAACTCCTGGAAAACTTGGCCTATTAGATATCATCATGTGTGTGTTATTTTTCCTCATACTGATTATTCCGATTTCTCCTCACTATCATCAAATTCTGTTCATTAATTATCATTTCATTTTGATATTAAACTTAAGCAGCAGACATGTTATCTGACATTTTTCCTACACTGAAGCTTACTTGCTAATGTCACCTAAATGGAGATTGAAATTATCAGCAAAAGAAAAGCAGGTGAAAAACAGACCAGATGTTGATAATTATATAAGAAGCACTAATTAACACTATCTAATTGAAGCAAGTTTGTCTTTGTTAATGTCACTTGTAAACTATCACACTCCAACCTGAAGAAATAACCTGTTCTTGGAGGTGTTTGTGTCTGTCATGAAAAGCCATTGACAGTTCTGAACATATCTGAGCAGAATTTCCTATTGAAAGACAAAAGGTACTGTACTTTCATTTCCAGTCAGACTTTTCAGTCTTACTTATATTGTTCCTTTTTCAATTATTTAAATGTGTCAGAGTGATATCTAAACAACAAATAAATAAGCAAAAGAGTTTCCACTAATTCATGTTACCTTAAAAGTCCACATAATTTTACATATTTATTATATAATATTAATGATTCAGGTAAGGTGCATGAATATATCTGCCTTTTGTTCAGAACCATCAATGGCTTTTCATGACAGACACAAACACATCCAAGAGCAGGTTATAAGACTCAGAATACACTGAGTCTTATCTTTCAGCCATAAATATTCCAGCTTTAAAAGGCAATCAGCAATGCTTAAATCTGTAGAGGAAAAAATGTCTGTTTTCTTTCTCTGCTCTTAAAAGCCTGACAAAATGAATAAAAGAACTAAAAATAGAATATGTTCCATTATTCCATCTTTTAAAAGTGGAACATGATGGTTCTCTCTCTCTCACTCTCTCTCTCTCTCTCTCTCTCTCTCTCACACACACACACACACACACACAAATCAAACCTATTAGATGATATAAAATTTTAATAAGTGGCTTTTAAATGTTCTAGCTGATAGTGAGATGGTTATGGATGGCTATACTGTAAATAAAATATAATAACAAAATATAACAATGTACAAACAACTCTTACAAAGCAGATTCTTCAGGAAAAACCTCAGCATGTCATTTTACTCCTCCCCCAAGTGAGATCATCAAAAAAATTCTAACAAATTTGATATATATAAAATAGTAAAATGTGCATTTTAAGTTTTCTATATTGTGAGTCACAGCAATTAATTTAGAAATTCTAGACAAATACGAATGCTAAAGTATTTTTTTTAAGTTTAACTTGTGGAGTAACAAGATCATACAGCCTATAAAAAACACTTACACTTTTCATATTTATGCTACCATAACATAAGCCTTCTGCAGCAATACTTAAAAGATAAATGAGCCTTGCAGTTCTTGCTACAGAAGAGCAGCTCGCACACTGTCTTGGGCTGGTAAGTTTATGGTAGCCACCTTGTCCTCACCACCTTTTACTCATGAGACTTGTGCTGCAATGCATCATGGCCAGTTGGGCTCCTCTGACCATCATTTAGCCCATTCCATTTCTATTCTCTTGGAACTAGCTTTACATAGGCAGCTTACTCACCAGTGGTCCCCTCCCTACCTATAGTTACACTCCTCTTACACTAGTCCAGCCTAAGTCAGGCTAGATTTCCAAATCACACACACAACCAAAGAAAGAAGTCCACATGTCCAGGTCACATGTCAACAAATACAAATTTTGTAAAAAGTCAAAGCACTGTGTCGACCCACAAAGCTTCTATTCTTACAGAAAGACTTCTCATTGAACCCAAGGACACAGAATTTGAAAAAGCAGTAATAAACTTTTACTAAAAGAAAAAGAACTCAATGAACTTAAAACCGGATAACAATAAATGTCCTAGTGATGTCAAAACAAACACAAATATATGGCTGACTGAAATGACAAAGATAATTTAGGGTTTGAAGTCCAAGATTAATGAAAAGATAGAAGTATTCAACAGAATTCAAGAAAACACAAAAACTCACCAATCTGAAAATTTGGAAATTTAGAACTTGGAAGAAAACCTATAACCAGCTCTTGACTAAATCAACATAATCTTTAACTAAAGTGTAAATATTTATCCTTGCCCTCCATTAAGTATAGCTCTCACCCTTCATTAAAGAGCTACAACAGATCACAGAGCTTGTACAAAAACACAGTTTGTCTAACCAGTTAAATGGAAATGAAGATAAATATGTAAGATTAGACAGATAAAAACATCCTGATTGCTGTCAAAGAGACCAAAAATACACAATGGAAAAATGACAGCAACTTCAAGAAATTGTGCTGGTCACATTGAATAACTACATGTAGAAGGATGAAACTACATCTATATTGCCTACACTGCACAAAACTCAACTACAAATTGATCAAAAACCTCAACATGAAGCCTGATACTCTGAATCTGGTAGAGGACAAAATACAGAATATTTTTGAACTCAGAGATGTGGGAAAGACCTTTTAAGCAAGACCTAGACAGGCATTAAGACCAGCAATGAATTAAAAGGACTTTGTGAAACTTAAATATTTCAGTAAAATAAAGAACATTATTAGAGTGAAGACATAGCCTATAGTAGGAATATATGACCTATATAAAAGGATAATACCTAGAATATGCCCACCCACACTCCCACAAATCAAAAATCAAACCAATGGAACTAAACTGAGTTTTCAAAAGATGAACACAAACAACAAGAAATAGTTTTAAATGTTAAACTATCTTAGCATTAAAACTACTTTGAGCCAGACAACCGGCCACCTTCCTGGTGAGAGCACAGGGGTCCGCCCGGCCCGAGAGGATTCTGCCTCGGGCCCCGGCGGGAGCCTCCTTGGCTCCGGGACTCAGCGGAGGGCAGGCTGCACGGGTGACGGTGTGGAATACAGAGGCCAGCCGTTTCTGGAACAGGCGAGAGCCACAGAGCTTCTGAGGCAGCGCCATCTTCGGCTCCAGACAACCGGCCACCTTCCTGGCCAAAGCAACACAGCTTCTGGGAAAGATCCTGTTTTGGGCCTTCATCTTCAGCCAGGAGGAGGTCCAAACACCAGATAACTGTGCACCTTCCCTGAAAGAGGAGAGCTTGCCTGCAGAGACTGCTCTGACCACTGAAACTCAGAGGAGAGAGCTAGTCTCCCACGTCTGCTGATAGAGGATAACAAAATCAACAGAGGAACAATCTCTAAACAAAGACAACTATAACAACTAACTCCAGAGATTGCCAGATGGTGAAAGGTAAACGTAAGAATCCTACTAACAGAAACCAGGACCACTCACCATCATCAGAACCCAGAACGCCCACTTCGCCCAGTCCAGGGCACCCTAACACACCTGAAAAGGTAGACCTGGATTTAAAAGCATATCTCATGATGATGGTAGAGGACATAAAGAAGGAATTTAATAATTCACTTAAAGAAATACAGGAGAACACTGCTAAAGAGTTACAAGTCCTTAAAGAAAAACAGGAAAACACAATCAAACAGGTAGAAGTCCTTACAGAAAAAGAGGAAAAAACATACAAACAGGTGATGGAAATAAACAAAACCATACTAGACCTAAAAAGGGAAGTAGACACAATAAAGAAAACCCAAAGTGAGGCAACGCTGGAGATAGAAACCCTAGGAAAGAAATCTGGAACCATAGATGCCAGCATCAGTAACAGAATACAAGAGATGGAAGAGAGAATCTCAGGTGCAGAAGGTTCCATAGAGAACATCGGCACAACAATTAAAGAAAATGGAAAATGCAAAAAGATCCTAACTCAAAACATCCAGGAAATCCAGGACACAATGAGAAGACCAAACCTACGGATAATAGGAGTGTATGAGAATGAAGATTTTCAACTCAAAGGACCAGCAAACATCTTAAACAAAATTATTGAAGTAAACTTCCCAAATATAAAGAAAGAGATGCCCATGAACATAAAAGAAGCCTACAGAACTCCAAATAGACTGGACCAGAAAAGAAATTCCTCCCGACACATAATAATCAGAACATCAAATGCACTAAATAAAGATAGAATACTAAAAGCAGTAAGGGAAAAGGGTCAAGTAACATATAAAGGCAAGCCTATCAGAATTACACCAGATTTTTCACCAGAGACTATGAAAGCCAGAAGAGTCTGGACAGATGTTATACAGACACTAAGAGAACACAAATTCCAGCCCAGGTTACTATACCCAGCCAAATTCTCAATTACCACAGATGGAGAAACCAAAGTATTCCACAACAAAACTAAATTCACCCATTATCTCTCCACGAATCCAGCCCTTCAAAGGATAATAACAGAAAAAAACCAATACAAGGACGGGAACCACGCCCTAGAAAAAACAAGAAGGTAATCCCTCAACAAAACTAAAAGAAGACAGCCACAAGAACAGAATGCCAACTTTAACAACAAAAATAACATGAAGCAACAATTACTTTTCCTTACTATCTCTTAATATCAATGGTCTCAACTCCCCAATAAAAAGACATAGACTAACAAACTGGCTACACAAACAAGACCCAACATTTTGCTGCTTACAGGAAACTCATCTCAGAGAAAAAGATAAACACTACCTCAGAATGAAAGGCTGGAAAACAATTTTCCAAGCAAATGGTCTGAAGAAACAAGCTGGAGTAGCCATCCTAATATCTGATAAGATTGACTTCCAACCCAAAGTCATCAAAAAAGACAAGGAGGGGCACTTCATACTCATCAAAGGTAAAATTCTCCAAGAGGAACTCTCAATTCTGAATATCTATGCTCCAAATAAAAGGGCAGCCACATTCATTAAAGAAACTTTAGTAAAGCTCAAAGCACACATTGCACCTCACACAATAATAGTGGGAGACTTCAACACACCACTTTCACCAATGGACAGATCATGGAAACAGAAACTAAACAGGGACACAGTGAAACTAACAGAAGTGATGAAACAAATGGACTTAACAGATATCTACAGAACATTTTATCCTAAAACAAAAGGATATACCTTCTTCTCAGCACCTCATGTTACCTTCTCTAAAATTGACCACATAATTGGTCACAAAACAAGCCTCAACATATACAAAAATATTGAAATTGTCCCATGCATCCTATCAGATCACCATGGACTAAGGCTGATCTTCAATAACAAAATAAATAATAGAAAGCCAACATTCACGTGGAAACTGAACAACACTCTTCTCAATTATACCTTGGTCAAGGAAGGACTAAAGAAAGAAATTAAGGACATTTGGAGTTTAATGAAAATGAAGCCACAACATACCCAAACTTATGGGACACAATGAAAGCATTCCTAAGAGGAAAACTCATAGCTCTGAGTGCCTCCAAAAAGAAACTAGAGAGAGCACACATTAGCAGTTTGACAACACACCTAAAAGGTCTAGAAGAAAAGGAAGCAAATTCACCCAAGAGGAGTAGAAGGCAGGAAATAATCAATCTCAGGGGGGGAAATCAACCAAGTGGAAACAATAAGAACTATTCAAAGAATTAACCAAACGAGGAGTTGGTTCTTTGAGAAAATCAACAAGATAGATAAACCCTTAGCTAGACTCACTAGAGGGCACAGGGACAAAATCCTAATTAACAAAATCAGAAATGAAAAGGGAGACATAACAACAGATCCTGAAGAAATCCAAAACACCATCAGATCCTCCTACAAAAGGCTATACTCAACAAAACTGGAAAACCTGGATGAAATGGACAAATTTCTGGACAGATACCAGGTACCAAAGTTGAATCAGGATCAAGTTGACCATCTAAACAGTCCCATATCCCCTAAAGAAATAGAAGCAGTTATTAATAGTCTCCCAGCCAAAAAAAGCCCAGGACCAGATGGGTTTAGTGCAGAGTTCTATTAAACCTTCAAAGAAGACCTAATTCCAGTTCTTCACAAACTATTCCACAAAATAGAAACGGAAGGTACTCTACCCAACTCATTCTATGAAGCCACAATTACTCTGATACCTAAACCACAAAAACACCCAACAAAGATAGAGAACTTCAGTCCAATTTCCCTTATGAATATCGATGCAAAAATCCTCAATAAAGTTCTTGCTAACTGAATCCAAGAACACATCAAAACAATCATCCATCCTGACCAAGTAGGTTTCATCCCAGGGATGCAGAGATGGTTTAATATACGGAAATCCATCAATGTAATCCAGTATATAAACAAACTCAAAGACAAAAACCACATGATCATCTAGTTAGATGCTGAAAAAGCATTTGACAAAATCCAACACCCATTCATGATAAAAGTCTTGGAAAGATCAGGAATTCAAGGCCCATACCTAAACATGATAAAAGCAATCTACAGCAAACCAATAGGCAACATCAAAGTAAATGGTGAGAAGCTGGAAGCAATCCCACTAAAATCAGGGACTAGACAAGGCTGTCCACTCTCGCCCTACCTATTCAACATTGTACTTGAAGACCTAGCCAGAGCAATTAGACAACAAAAGGAGATCAAGGGGATACAAATGGGAAAGGAAGAAGTCAAAATATCTCTTTTTGCAGATGATATGATAGTATACATAAGTGACCCTAAAAATTCCACCAGAGAACTCCTAAGCCTGATAAACAACTTCAATGAAGTAGCTGGATATAAAATTAACTCACACAAGTCAATGGCCTTTCTGTATACAAAGGATAAACAGGCTGAGAAAGAAATTAGGGAAACAACACCTTTCTCAATAGTCACAAATAATATAAAATACCTTGGCGTGACTCTAACTAAGGAAGTGAAAGATCTGTATGATAAGAACTTCAAGTCTCTAAAGAAAGAAATTAAAGAAGATCTCAGAAAATGGAAAGATCTCCCATGCTCATGGATTGGCAGTATCAACATTGTAAAAATGGCTATCTTGCCAAAAGAAATCTACAGATTCAATGCAATCCCCATCAAAATTCCAACTCAACTCTTCAATGAATTAGAAAGGGCAATCAGCAGATTCATCTGGAATAACAAAAAACCGAGGATAGCAAAAACTCTTCTCAAGGATAAAAGAACCTCTGGTGGAATTGAAAGACCCCCGAAGGGAGACCCTCACTCAGGCCCCGGGACAGCCGCGTACCCAAGAAGACACTGAGACCATACATAAAATGTAGAAGGTAAGATTTAATAAAGCAGCAACATGAAAGCACACAGACCAGAGCTCTGGGGTCGAAACTCATATACCTAGTGGTGTAGAGGACAATCGACGACCAGCCAAAATTTTTCACAGGCTTATATAGTAAAACTCAAGGGGGGGAGAGCTGGGCAGGGAAAGTACAAGTTTACGTCACTAGGGGGTTCTGCCAAGGGACAAGGGGTTCTGCCAAGGGAATTTACGTAACTAAGGGGTCATGTCCTATCATTTGGCAATGTACCCGGTTCATTTTGAGGTTGTTCCAGGAGGCCCTTATCTCAAGAATGTTCTTGGAACAGTTTTTAGTTGGGAGGGTTCGAACTCTAGGGTGAGGAGTTCAGGAATGCATTCTGGGGTGAAGAGTTTAGGAGTGTTCCGGGAACAATCTCTAGATGGGAGGGGTCGGGCTCTGGGGTGAAGAAGAGTTCAGTAAAAATTTTTATTCTTCATTCCCCACTTCTTCTTGGAGATAGCTCTAATCTTAGAGCGAGTTTTCAACCTCCTGAAGGGCCCGATATTGTTGTCTTAGTACCATAACTTGTACTGCGTTTATCCTTTCTCTAATAAAAGCTACTAACTTATTAAGGATGCATGGGCCAAAAGTAAGCAAAAGCATAAGTGTAATTAAAGGTCCTGCTATAGTGGAGAGGAGAGTGGTGAGCCAAGGGGACTTATTAAACCAGCTTTCAAACCATCCTTGTTGGCTTTCTCTTTCTCTTTTACGTATATCTAGGCATTCTCTAAGTTTAGCCATAGAATCTTTGATTACTCCTGAATGGTCAACATAAAAACAACATTTTTCTTTTAAGGCAGCACAGAGTCCTCCTTCTTTAAGGAATAATAAGTCTAATCCCCTTCTATTTTGCAGCACCACTTCGGACAGAGAGGTTAAAGATTCTTCTAATTTGGTTATAGACTGTTCTATAGTTCTAAGATCAATATCCATAGCTGCACATAGTTCTTCATAGTATTGGGGGGTTTTAATTAAGGCAGCGGTTCCTGTACCTACTCCAGCTGCTACTCCCAATCCTAATAGAACTGCCAAAGTTAAGGTAAAGGGTTCTCTTTTCCAGCGGACCCGATGTTCAAATTTATCTAAAAAAGAGCTATCATCATGATACAAGAGTCTGGGAATAAGCTGAACCAAAATGCAGAAATCTTTGGAACTATTAAAAACAGACATAGACACACAAGGAGTGAGACCGGTATTGCAAGCCCACACTGTGTCTAGGGGAGGTACCAAATACTGACCACTTTTGCTAGACTGGATGTTCTGGGTCTGATTACAGAGGTGCCCTTTATCCTGAGGTACCTGGCCCAGACAAAGCCCTCTTCCTGAAACTGCTGCTAGAGTCAGCTTTCTGTTTTCTCCCCAAAGGCATTGAGAATGATCTGAAGTAGTATTATAAGTCCTGATCTGAGCTATTCCTTCATAATAAGGGGGGCTAGAGGCATAGCATAACCAGCATGATTGAGTCATATTAGGGTTAGTTCTATTTAGAACTAAAAAAGCTCCTTGGACTAGACTGACCAGACGGTCCTCTGTTCCTAGGGGCGGTGGGGAAGCCAAGGTAGGCTTTATGAGGAGAGTATTAGTTCCTAGGGAGGGTACCACTGTGTTGGGCTGTGGAGTTGGTGGAGCTGGTACAGTCGGGACCTTTGGGGGAGCCAGTACGACTGGGGGGCCCTGTTCTATAAGGACCTTGTTGGGCCCTACGAGTGTCACTGCCGGGTCTCTCACTGTCAGTCTGATCGTGAAAATGAACCCAGGATCTCTTAGTGGAATGTATACTCGCCAACCCCACCTATTTCCTTTAAGCCAACTTAGACGGTGTTGTTTTCCGTTCTCGGTGAACCTTATACGTAGGGGGTTGCAGTATTTATCTTTGCATGGTCCTGAGGGTGCTCTGTTTTTAAAAGCGCACCCACTCTCTTGATATTTATAGGGGTTTCTTTCTCCTTCGTTTGACTTATCATAGCCACTACCTCGTTTTACCGTGATTAGGTCCCATTTAGAGGAGGGCTTCCAGTAAGCATCCCCTGTCGTTTCACATGTCCATTTACCACAAAAGTAATCTGATGCCCCCCCGCATTCTTGTTGAAGCCTCTTGCTCTGACCCTGACCAGGGCAAACATAAAAATGTGCAGCTCTAAGATTAGCTCGGTAGAACTGCCCCGAACACCCATATGTGCTCCCTATCCCATTTGGGACACACCGCTCCTCAGGGGGTGGGTTGCTAAGATCAGTATGATCTGAGAGGTCCCAATTGGGGGATCCTGCCACTAACTTACAGACGTCAGGCGTGAGATCAGGCCACCAAGTCCAGAGGGGATGGACTGCAGTGGTTGTCCATACAATGTTTCCCTTTTCATTAAGCACCTCCCAGGACTGTTGAATTGGAGCATGAGGGTTAAGGTTCCCTAGGTCTAGAGTGGCGCCTGCGACGCAGACGAAGCTTAAGAGGATTGTCAGTGGCTGCCACTGTCCAATTGTCGTCGTGGTTTTCTTCATCTTGGCTGGCGGTCCTCTTGACGTGGGAGGCGTGGATCCAGGAGGCGATTCCGTCAACTTTTACCGCAGTAGGGGTTGTCAGTAACACCAAATAGGGTCCCTTCCACCGTGGCTCAAGGCTGCAGGTTCGATGCCGCCTGACCAAGACTTTGTCTCCAACTCGGAACCCGTGGGGTACTGCGGTGGTCCCTGGGGTATAGGCTGCTTTCAGTTGGTCCCAAATCTGGGTCCTAATCACTTCTAGGGCCTTTAAATGAATAAGCAAAGAGGAGGGTAAGACAGGGTCAGAGTCGGAAACTAATGTTCCACCAGCTTCCATTAAGGGGGGAGGTCCTCCATACAGAACTTCAAAAGGAGTGAGCCCGAAACGACCAGGGGTGTTTCAGGCTCGGAAGAGCGCAAGAGGAAGGAGAGCCACCCAGTCTTTCCCGCCGGTCTCAGTGGCTAATTTAGTCAAGGTCTCTTTTAAGGTCCTATTCATCCTCTCTACCTGTCCTGAGCTTTGAGGGCAGTAAGCACAGTGTAATTTCCAATCGATGCCCAACTGAGTGGCCAAGCCCTGACTTACCTGGGCAACGAAGGCTGGTCCATTGTTGGACCCGATTACCTTAGGGATTCCAAATCTTGGCAGGATTTCTTCAAGGATCTTCTTGGCCACAATCTGGGCAGTCTCTGTTTTAGTGGGAAATGCCTCGACCCATCTTGAAAAGGTGTCTACAAATACTAACAGATACTTGTTACCATACATTCCAGGTTTAACTTCAGTAAAGTCTACCTCCCAATACACTCCAGGATGGTCTCCCCGTTGTCTCTTTCCAGGTTCTCTGTAGGCTTTAGTTGCATTAGTGAATGCACATGGTTTGCAGGAGTCTATAATCTTTTGAGCCACTGACTTCAGGTTGGGGACTTGGTATCGGGAATTTTTAATTAGTCTCATCATTTTTTTAACTCCCAGGTGGGTGAATTGGTGTAGTCCTTTCACAAATTTTATTCCTTCTTCGGGAGTTAATTCTATTTTCCCTTCAAAAAAATATGGGAAGGGATCTCTGGTCCACCATAGCTCTTTTATGTTATACCTCTCGTCCTCAGTGCTTTTGGGCGGATCACCTTTTTCAGTTAAGGTCATGGCCCCTTGAGCAACTTGTTTTGCTACTGAGTCTGCCATTCGGTTGCCCCTGGCCACCAAGTCTTCTCCTCTTTGGTGGCCGGGGCAGTGGATGATGGCTACCTTTTTAGGTGCATGTATGGCTTCCAACAGGGCCAGAATTTCTTCTTTGTTTTTAATGTCTTTACCAGCCGAGGTCAATAGCCCTCGCTGCCTGTAGATGGCCCCATGGATGTGTGCGGTAGCAAAAGCATAGCGGCTGTCAGTGTAGATGTTAACGATCTTACCTTTAGCCTCTCGGAGGGCTTGTATAAGCGCTATAAGTTCAGCCTTTTGTGCCGACGTTCCTTCAGGCAAAGCGCTTGCCCAAATTACCTTTTTCCCATCTACCACCGCAGCTCCAGCCTTTCACTTCCCCTCTATCAGGAAACTGCTGCCGTCCGTGTACCAACTGGGAGCTCCAGGCCAGGGTTGGTCAGTCAGGTCACTTCTGGTCCCAGTTTCTTCAGCGAGAATGTCCATACATTGATGTACTGGGACGGAATCATTTGTTAGAGGGAGAAGGGTAGCTGGGTTGAGGATGGCAGGGGGCGCAAAGGTTACACGCTCATTTAGCAGCAGGCTCTGATAGTGTGTCATTCGGGCATTTGTCATCCATCTGTCAGGTGGCTGCCGCATGATACTTTCTAAGGCATGAAGGGCCACAACAGTCACCTGTTGTCCCATTGTCAATTTGTCAGCATCTTTGATCAACAGGGCTACTGCTGCAATAGCTTTCAGACATGTTGGCCATCCACTAGCAACAGGATCTAATTTTTTTGACAAATAGGCTACAGGTCTCTTCCAGGGTCCCAGTGCTTGTGTCAACACTCCCCTGGCTACACCCGCTCTCTCGTCCACATATAGGACGAAAGGCTTAGTCAAGTCTGGTAATGCTAGCGCGGGGGCAGTCATTAGAGACGACTTGATAGCCTCAAAAGCTCTTTGGTGTTCTTCTTTCCACTCGAAAGGAACCCCTTCCTTAGTCAAAGGATATAGAGGTGCTGCTAGGGTTGCAAAGCCTGGAATCCAGAGTCTACAAAAGCCAGCAGTTCCCAGAAACTCACGTACCTGCCGTGGGGTAGTTGGCGATGGGATCATCATAACAGTCTTCTTCCGGGCCTCTGTGAGCCATCTTTTGCCCCCTCGGAGGGTATACCCCAGGTAGGTTACCTCAGTTTGACAGATTTGTGCCTTTTTAGCCGAAGCTCGATACCCCAAGTCACTCAGTTCTGCGAGGAGCCTCTCAGTTCCCTGGTGACACAGCTCCTTCGAGGCCGCCGCAACCAAGAGATCATCCACATACTGTAGTAGGGTAAGCTGAGGGTTTCGAGCGCGAAAAGGCGCGAGATCCCGATGGAGGGCCTCGTCAAACAGGGTGGGGGAATTTTTGAACCCCTGTGGTAGCCTAGTCCAAGTTAGTTGACCAGTCTGTCCGCCCTCTGGGTCCCTCCATTCAAAAGCAAACAGGAGCTGACTCTTAGGGTGCAAACGCAGGCAAAAGAAGGCATCTTTTAAGTCCAGAACTGTATACCATGTTCTCTCAGGCGGGAGAGAGCTTAATAAATTGTACGGGTTCGGGACTGTGGGGTGAATGTCCAGGACCCTTTTGTTAACCTCCCGGAGGTCTTGTACCGGGCGATAGTCATTGGTCCCTGGTTTTCGAACCGGCAGAAGTGGTGTATTCCAGGGGGACTGACAGGCCACTAAAACTCCTTGGCCTAGCAACCTCTGGATATGAGGCCGGATGCCTTCTCTAGCTTCCTTGCTCATGGGGTATTGTTTTACTGAAATGGGGGTGGCATCAGCTTTAAGTTCTACCACAACCGGAGGCACTTGTTTAGCCAACCCCATTCCTGCTTGTTCTGCCCAGACATTGGGGAACGCAGTTAGCCAACCTGAAGAGACTGCATTTTTGGGTTGTTCTTCATGCAACCGGTACTCTTCCTCTGTGTTGAGGACAAGGCAGGCAACAGGGGCCTTTCCCCAGCTTACTTGTGGGCCTTCTGAAGTAAATTGGACTTGAGCCTTTAGTTTGGTTAGCAGATCGCGCCCCAAGAGGGGAGCAGGGCACTCAGGTATCACCAGAAAGGAGTGGGTCACTATATTCTTGTCTATCTGAAGAGCTCGTTTGGTCGTCCAGGGGTAAAATTTACTACCAGTGGCTCCAATCACCATGGTCTTTTTGGAGCCCAGCTTGCCTAGGGGGTTAGTGAGTACTGAATGCTCTGCTCCGGTGTCTATCAGGAAGTTGACAGGGGTCCCCTCCACGGACAAAGTTACCCTAGGCTCAGGGAGGGGGTCTGAGCCCCGACTTCCCTAATCATCTTCTAGGGTCAGGACCTTGGATCGCTCCCGCTTTTTAGGGCAATCTCTAGCCCAGTGTCCTTTTTCTTTGCAATAGGCGCATTGGTCTTTTTCCAGTGGTATCTTTCTGCCACCTGGCGGTTTCACTTCCCTGTTGCCCAGGAGCCCTATTTTACCTTTTCCTGACTGTCTATCATTCACAACTGCGGCCAAAATTTTACTCAGATTTCTCTCCTGACGGCGATCCCGTCTATTTTCTCTCTCCTCTATTTCTTTCTTCTCTCTCTCCTGCCTCTCTTCTTCTGTTTCCCTCTTATGATAGACTTTCTCTGCTTCTTTTACTAAATCTTGGAGCGTATGATCTTGGAGCCCCTCCAGCCTTTGCAGCTTTTTCTTAATGTCGGGAGCGGACTGACCAATGAAGGCCATGGCTACAGCGGCTCTCTGCCCCTCTGACAAGGGGTCAAAAGGGGTGTATCTCCTATATGCCTCCATTAGACGCTCAAGGAAGACTGAGGGTGGTTCAGTCTGCCCCTGCAAGACCTCTCTTACCTTAGCCAAATTGGTGGGCCATCTAGCGGCTTCTCTGAGACCTGCCACTAGAGTCCGGCGATAGACAAGGAGGCGTCCCCTACCTTCCGCGGTGTTGTAGTCCCAGTTGGGGCGGTTCAAGGGAAAAGCCTCGTCCACGAGGTTAGGGAGGGCAGTGGGTGTGCCGTCCTCTCCCAGAACATTTTTTCTCGCCTCCATCAGGATTCTTTCTCTTTCTTCTGTGGTAAAAAGAACCTGCAAAAGCTGCTGACAATCATCCCAAGTGGGTTGATGGGAGAACATAAGTGACTCAAGGAGCCCAGTAAGTCCAGAGGGGTTCTCTGAGAAGGGAGGGTGGTTAGTTTTCCAATTGTATAAATCAGAAGAGGAAAAAGGCCAATACTGTAAAGGAATGAGATCATTAGGTCCTGGTGCTGGCCCTCCTACATGTGCTCTGAGTGGCAAGGCAACTGTTGAGTCTGGCCCCCCTTCCTCCCCCGGGCTTTGGCCTCGGCGACTCCGAGTCCCCCCCGCCGGTCCCTGAGCCCCTCTCGCTACTGGTCCCTGTGGTGGGGCAGCTGCAGGTGGCTGTTGGGGCAAGGGGTAAGGGGGAGGTTGGGAGTCCATCCAGAGGAGGTCGTCAATCTCTGGATAGATCTTGGGGGGTGCTGATGGGCCGGACTTTCCGGCTGCATCAGACTGGGCAACCGCTACCGTCAGCTTCGAAAAGTTTGGGGTCCAAGGCTTGACCCATGGAGGTGGGAATTGGACGAGATTCTGCCAGGTCACAATGTAGGGGATCTGATCAGGGTGACCCCCTTCCTCCTGAAAAACAATTCGCCTGACGGCGGCGATTAGTGACAAGTCAAAAGCACCCTCAGGTGGCCAGCCCACTCCAAACGTTGGCCACTCGGAGGCGCAAAAGGTCTGCCACGGACCCTTTCTGACCTCCACCGACTGGTTGTGGGCTCTGACCCGCACCTCCTTCCAATGCTCCAGAGTCAGAGAAAGGGGAGTGGACACAGATTGTCCCATTTCTAGAAAAACAGTAGTCACAACAAGAGCGGACACGAGACTAAGACAAAAAAGAAACCAGAAACGGCGGCGACTCTGCGTCGACCACAAGCAACTCAAAGAATCAGATGGCCTCTCTAAGGCCGGCCGATTGAGACCCTCTGCACGAGGTGGGACTCGAACCCACGATCCCGTGACCAAACGCGAGGTGGGACTCGAACCCACGGTCTCGCAACTGGGCACGAGGTGGGACTCAAACCCACGATCTCGCAACCCCAAATGTTCTCTTGGCCTCCAAAGGGGTCCACCAGGCGTCCCTGTTCCTCCCCTGTTCCTCCTGGGACGTCTCCCAGGGTGAACGGACGGTGGACACCTGGACACGTCTATCCTTATCCACCCCGCATTCCCTCTCGGAGCGTGGTCTCACTGAGCGTCCGCAAAACCGAAACTGCGATCGCACCAAATTTAGAAACAGAACACAGACATCAGACCAAAACAGAACAAAGAATCTTACCTCTAAGTGGGTCTAGGACCTCTGGGTGGTCGCGCTGATTCCCGGCCAATGCACCAAAATGAAAGACCCCCGAAGGGAGACCCTCACTCAGGCCCCGGGACAGCCGCGTACCCAAGAAGACACTGAGACCATACATAAAATGTAGAAGGTAAGATTTAATAAAGCAGCAACATGAAAGCACACAGACCAGAGCTCTGGGGTCGAAACTCATACACCTAGTGGTGTAGAGGAGAATCGACGACCAGCCAAAATTTTTCACAAGCTTATATAGTAAAACTCAAGAGGGGGAGAGCTGGGCAGGGAAAGTACAAGTTTACGTCACTAGGGGGTTCTGCCAAGGGACAAGGGGTTCTGCCAAGGGAATTTACATAACTAAGGGGTCATGTCCTATCATTTGGCAATGTACCCGGTTCGTTTTGAGGTTGTTCCAGGAGGCCCTTATCTCAAGAATGTTCTTGGAATAGTTTTTAGTTGGGAGGGTTCGAACTCTAGGGTGAGGAGTTCAGGAATGCATTCTGGGGTGAAGAGTTTAGGAGTGTTCCGGGAACAATCTCTAGATGGGAGGGGTCGGGCTCTGGAGTGAAGAAGAGTTCAGTAAAAATTTTTATTCTTCAGAATCACCATGCCGGACCTAAAACTGTACTACAGAGCAATTGTGATCAAAACTGCATGGTACTGGTATAGAGACAGACAAGTAGACCAATGGAACAGAATTGAAGACCCAGAGATGAACCCACACACCTATGGTCACTTGATCTTTGACAAGGGAGCTAAAACCATCCAGTGGAAAAAAGACAGCATTTTCAACAAATGGTGCTGGCACAACTGGCGGTTATTATGTAGAAGAATGCGAATTGATCCATTTCTATCTCCTTGTACTAAGGTCAAATCTAAGTGGATTAAGGAACTCCACATAAAACCAGGGCACTGAAACTTATAGAGGAGAAAGTTGGGAAAAGCCTCGAAGATATGGGTACAGGGGAAAAATTCCTGAATAGAACAGCAATGGCTTGTGCTGTAAGATCAAGAATCGATAAATGGGACCTCATAAAATTGCAAAGCTTCTGCAAAGAAAAAGACACAGTCAATAAGACAAAAAGGCCACCAACAGATGGGGAAAGGATCTTTACCTATCCCAAATCGGATAGGGGACTAATATCCAATATATATAAAGAACTCAAGAAGGTGGACTCCAGAAAATCAAATAACCCTATTAAAAAATGGGGCTCAGAGCTGAACAAAGAATTCTCACCTGAGGAATACCAAATGGCAGAGAAACACCTGAAAAAATGTTCAACATCCTTAATCATCAGGGAAATGCAAATCAAAACAACACTGAGATTCCACTTCACTCCAGTCAGAATGGCTAGGATCAAAAACTCAGGTGATAGCAGATGTTGGCGAGGATGTGGAGAAAGGGGAACACTCCTCCATTGTTGGTGGGATTACAAGCTTGTACAACCACTCCGGAAATCAGTTTGGCGGTTCCTCAGAAAATTGGACATAGTACTACCGGAGGATCCCGCAATACCTCTCCTGGGCATATATCCAGAAGATGTCCCAACCGGTAAGAAGAACACATGCTCCACTATGTTCATAGCAGCCGTGTTTATAATAGCCAGAAGCTGGAAAGAACCCAGATGCCCCTCAACAGAGGAATGGATACAGAAAATGTGGTACATTTACACAATGGAATACTACTCAGCTATTAAAAAAATGAATTTATGAAATTCCTAGGCAAATGGATGGACCTGGAGGTTATCATCCTGAGTGAAGTAACCCAATCACAAAGGAACTCGCACAATATGTACTCACTGATAAGTGGATAATAGCCCAGAAACTTAGGATACCCAAGATATAAGATACAACTTGCCAAACGCATGAAATTCAAGAAGAACGAAGACCAAAGTGTGGACACTTTACCCTTTCTTAGAAATGGGAACAAAACACCCATAGAAGGAGCTACAGAGACAAAATTTGGAGCTGTGACGAAAGGATGGACCATCTAGTGACTCCCATATACAGGGATCCATCCCATAATCAGCTTCCAAATGCTGACACCATTGCATACACTAGCAAGATTTCGCTGAAAGGACTCAGTTATAGCTCTCTCTTGTGAGACTATGACGGGGCCTAGCAAACACAGAAGTGGATGATCACAGTCAGCTATTGGATGGGTCACACGGCCCCTAATGGAGGAGCTAGAGAAATTACCCAAGGAGCTATAGGGAACTGCAACCCTATAGGTGGAACAACAATATGAACTAATCAGTACCCGGGAGCTCTTGTCTTTAGCTGCATATGTATCAAAAATGGCCTAGTCGGCCATCACTGCAAAGAGAGGCCCACTGGACTTGCAAACTTTATATGCCCCAGTACAGGGGAACGCCAGGGCCAAAAAGGGGGAGTGGGTGGGTATGGGAGACCTTTGGGATAGCATTGAAAATGTAAATGAGGAAAATACCTAATTAAAAAAAAAAAGAAATCTGCAACAACAACAACAAAAAAAAAAAAAAAAAAACTACTTTGATGTTCCATTTTATCCAAGTCATAATGGCCAAAATTAGGAGAAGCAAATGGCCTGGAGAGGATTTTAGAAGTTAGCAACAGTTTTTGGTGATGTGACAGCATACTGGTTCAGACACAAAGGAAACAAATATAGAGTTTCCTCAAAAATGTTAAAATTAGATCTACCCCAACATTTAGCTATACTACTCTTGGGTACACTTCCAAAGGAGAGTTAGCCTACTACAGAAAGACTTTCTCTCTTGTGCTTATTTATATGTTATTCAAAATAATGGAAACAGCCTAGATATCCATAACTGAGGAATAGATAATGAAAATGTGGTATACTTATTCAATGGATTATTATTCAGCTCTTAAAACAAATTTTGAACTGGGTGGTGGTGATGCATGCCTTTAATTCTAGCACTTGGAAGGCAGAGGCAGGTGGATTTCTGAGTTCGAGGCCAGCCTGGTCTACAGAGGGAGTTCCAGGACAGCCAGGGCTACACAGAGAAACCCTGTCTCAAAACAAACAAACAAACAAACAAACAAAAAAACCCAAAAAACCAAACCAAACCAAAACAAAAAACAAAAAAAAAAATTATGCCATTTTTAGATAAAGGGATAGAACTGGAAATAAAACCCAGGTTTAGAAAGATAAATATGGAACATTTTCTCTAATATGTAGATGTTAGCTTTTGAAGCTTTAGAGTTGAGTGGATCTTTTGTTGTGCACATAGGGGTTAAGCAACTTATAAAAGGTAGGAGGTTATTTTTCAAGGAAGTTGAAATAAGATATAATATTATAAATACATGAAAGAGAATGGAGAGTAAGGATTAAACAGTGTGAGAGATGTTAGACTAGGGTAGAGAAGAAAATGAGAAGAGAGATGACTAACAATAAAAGCCATATGGGAACCTATTGAAATATGTACATATCCATACTTTGAAATGTAAATTGAGTTACTCTATAATGGGGTAAAATAACTCAATTAGATATAATACAATATGAAATAAAAATCCCAGTACCCTGATTGGTTTACCTGCTTTTGAGTTTCTGGGCAATGGAACTTCATAGACTTCCCCCTAATCACATACCAACACTAGTGTTCTTGATTGCTCTGCAGAATTTATTAGCAAGAGTCTATTGCTTGAGATACCATATACTTGAATCATAGGACATGGAGAGATCTAGCTGGTCTTCAACTGGAAGCTTAATCTCTACCAGGTAGTTTCATAATGATGAAAGATATGGATGTTACCCAAAGAGGAAAAGTTATCAACTTTACCAAGTTCTGAGCCCCATAAGCTATTATTTAACCTGCCTTGGAAGATTTATCTGCTGGTACAGCAGTGGCATGGAATGTTATGAGAGTTAACCAATTTTTTTTTAAAAAAAGGGGGGGGGGATTGAATCTATACCTGACACTCAAAAGAGAATAATATCCTGAGGCTAGAAAGGTCATTGGCCCAAGGAAAACACCCACTGCAACCTGTGCAGCTTAGGGATTGACCTAACTGGGTAATAGACAAGGAAACAACAGAAAAACATTTAGAAGTTGCAATTTGGTGGGTTATAAGCTGTGATGGAGATGTAGCTGGAGAGGTTCAGATACTCAGTTCATTTATTATGTGCAGTATGGGATGAAGAGGAGGCAGTTAGCAAACCTCAGTAGAAAGTTTCTGTAGGGGAGCAGTCTCAGGCTTCAGTCATCCAATTGTGGAAGCTGGAGCTGGGAGTTTCTGTATTTAATGTTAATATCCAAGACCAGGAAGTTGCAGTTAATATTTTCTGCACATACATGTTTTAAAGGTCAATTATCCTCCATCATCTCTATTTAGACCCAGAGAAAGCCTGGCCATTTCTGTGGTCTAAGGCATTGGGATACTTGCCATGGCCCTGATCATATCAGCAAAGCATATTCGCTCAGAATTTCATCTGCTCCCCATAAAACCTACTACTATTATTTTGTAAATGAACATAGCTTTAAAACAACTTCTCATAACTTATTGTTGTTCCCATAGATCAGTACATCTTTCAATCCTTATCAGAAAAAGCACTAGATGGTAATTGTCTTAGTCAGGGTTTCTATTCCTGCACAAACATCATGACCAAGAAGCAAGTTGGGGAGGAAAGGGTTTATTTGGCTTACACTTCCATGTTGCTGTTCATCACCAAAGGAAGTCAGGACTGGAACTCAAGCAGGTCACAAAGCAGGAGCTGATGCAGAAGCCATGGAGGGTTGTTCCTTACTGGCTTGCTTCACCTGGCTTGCTCAGCCTGCTCTCTTATAGAACCCAAGACTACCAGCCCAGAGATGGTCCCACCCACAAGGGGCCTTTCCCTCTTGATCACTAATTGAGGAAATGCTTTACAGTTGGATCTCATGGAGGCATTTCCTCAACTGAAGCTCCTTTCTCTGTGATAACTCCAGCTGTGTCAATTTGACACAAAACTAACCAGTACAGTAATGAACACTAAGATCCACAAATCATCAACAATATGTAGAGAATAAGAGAATTCAGAGAGTGTGGTAGTTTGAATTTAAATAAACCTGATAGACTCCTATGTTTTAATGCTTGGTCCCCAGTTGGTAAAACTGTCTGGGAGGGATTAAGAGCCATGGCCTTATTGTAGGTGTACCACTTGGAGGAGGGGCTTGATGTTCAAAAGGCAGCACCAATCTCAGTTCTCTCTGTCTCTCGCTGTCTCTGTCTATGTCTCTCTCCCCTAACCCCTCTGCATGGTGGTTATATCTCAAGATATAAGGTCTCGTCTCATCTACTTCTCCAGTCTCTTGCCTTCCTGCTGCCATGCTCCTCACTATATTTGGTTACAGACTCACCCTCTGAAACTATTAGCCCCAAATAAACTTCATTCCATAAGTTGCCTTGGTCACAGTGTCTAGTCATAGCAATTGAGAAGTAACTAAGACAGAGTGCTAAACCCTTGAGTGGGCATTAACTTATCTATGCTTAAAGAGGATAGAAAAACTGTAATAACCAGAGGTGATAGACAACATAAAGAAAAAACATTGTTTTCCAGATGCAATAGACAGATGCACATATGAACTCACAGTATTTGTGATAGCATGCACAAAGCTATTAAAATATTAAGACAGAAAAAAAAATAGATCATGGAAGACAGAAGACACATAAAATCCCACCCCTAACTGAGGAGATATACTCATTTGATTAGTGCTAGGGAGAAGGAAAGTCAGTTGGTTTTTGTTGTTTGTTTTATTTTATTTTATTTTATTTTATTTTATTTTATTTTATTTTATTTTATTTTATTTTTTGGTTTTTCGAGACAGGGTTTCTCTGTATAGTCCTGGCTGTCCTGGAACTCACTTTGCAGACCAGGCTGGCCTCGAATTCAGAAATCCGCCTGCCTCTGCCTCCCCAGTGCTGGGATTAAAGGTGTGCGCCACCACACCCGGCCTTGTTTGTTTTATTTTTATGGTTTGTTGTTTGTTTTGTTTTGCTTTTTACTGCTGTGGCACCTGGTACCTAAACCACACTCCAAGTAAGGATCCAGGACCAGGAGTAGTTGGCAAACATAGACTGAACTCAGTGAAGAGACAGGAATTGGTGCAGAGAGAATTGGTAAGGAGAGGACAGGAGAGGAAAGAAGAGGGAAGGAGTAGAGAGGGGAGGGAGGGAAAAGGGCACGGAGAGTACAAGTGAAGGCTGGAGAGGGTAGGGTAGTGGAAAGGAGCAGGGAGGGGGAGGGAAGAGGAATAGAATAGGGAGGTGGAGAGAAGGGGAAGGGTAGAAGATTGAGGAAGGAAGAGGAAAGGAGTGGGGAGGGGAGAAGAGGACAGAAGGGAGAAGAGAAAGTATGGTGAGTACAAGAGAGGAGAAGAGGGGCAGGGGAGGGGAGAGAAGGGAGGAAGAGAGAGAGGAAGAATATAAAGTTGGTTGAATACAGCAGAGTTAGGAGAGTGGGGTAAATATGAACAAATTCTCAAAGAATTAGTAAAAACATTAAAAATAATATTTATCATTTATGTCTTACATTAAAATCTCAATTAATCTTGGAATAAAATAATTGTATAAAACCAAAATTTTAAAATTTAATGCTGAACAGCTTTTCAATGAAAAGATTAGACAATTTGTTTGCATAAACAATTATAATAGACAGTAAAAGCATAGAAATTATAGTGTTAAATAAGATTATGTAGAAAGAGAATTTGAATATCAAAACATCCTTTCAGATATTTAAGGACATAATATCTAGCTATGAAAATGAGTAGAAGGAAAAAATAACATTTTACTGTCAGTGTGAATATAAAGATTTTATGTTCTTGTCATTTTACATGTTAAAGTGGTGATTTCACTTTAGTATACTAACATTGGTAGCTACTCTAAGTAAGTAGTTAGATGAATGTATGAAATATATGTGTGAGATACTTTTGAAGACACACACACATATATATACACACATTCAGACATATATGCACACACACATATGCATGTATATTTAATATATACACACATACATACACACTATATATATATATATATATATATATATATATATATATATATATATCCCTCTTCTACCATTCCCCTCTCTCCCTCCTCTCTCTTGCTGTGTGTGTGTGTGTGTGTGTGTGTGTGTGTGTGCATGTTGCATATGAAAGAAGAAAGGTGCTATGGGAAGCAGGAAGAAATATTAAAGCTGATAGGAAGAGAAGAAAGGAGAAAATAATGAAATATATGTGATATGGAAGAAAAGAAGAAATTATAATCAAGGAGGAAACCATCACGAGAGGGAAGAAAAAATGTGGGGAAAGGATCAAAACAAAGTATAATTGATAATAATTGTCAGAATGACAGATGGAACCTTTATTTTCTAACGAAAAGTAAAATAAATAAATAAATTAATAATAATAATAATAATAATGTAAGCAAAGAAGTGATATTAAAGTGTGTACACCTTTGGTCCCTTTAATAAATTTGCACATGGTGTTAATCTCCCCTTATGTTTTTTTTTTCCCCAGTTCATCATGAATATTGTTATGTACTGGTTCATGTTTTAAATCCACATCATTACTTAACATAATTGTGTTAATTTCTTGCATATTGTTTTTAAGTTTTAGGACTTCATCAGGCTAAACAAAAAACTCTCAGCAGTGACGTTTGCCTCTATATCCACCTCTAGTATCTAGTGCAGTAAGAAAGGTCAAAGATGTTCTACTCCCTCACTGCTGTCTATAAATGGCTCTGAGACAACTATAAACAACTGGGTGAATAGACAGAAAACAACCACTTTTAACCATTTAGCTTTTCCAAAGTACGTCTGGACTTTTGAAACTGTACTCATAAGGATCAAGCTCAACTTAGCTCATCTTGTCTAGGACAGCCTTCTAATGAAATAGAAGTTTAGTTCAATTTCTTGTCAGCAGCTAGAGGGGATTCAATTATTGACTGATGAAACTTCCAGTTTCTCCCTGTCAATGCTTCTCTGGACTACTTTTCTGAATTTATATATATTTACCTAATATTCAAACAGGACACCAATTGAATTTGTGGTATTTCCTAAATTAAACACAATAGAAGAAACAGGTGCTGCTGCTGTTGAAATGCAAAGAGATAGGGAAAGAGTTCTAAGTCCCCCTTTCTCCTCCAAAATTCTCTTTTCCCTTCCCTTCCCTTCCCTTCCCTTCCCTTCCCTTCCCTTCCCTTCCCTTCCCTTCCCCTTCCCCTTCCCTTTCCCCTTCCCCCTTCCCCCTTCCCCCTTCCCCTTCCCCTTCCCTTCCCTTCCCTTCCCTTCCCTTCCCTTCCCTTCCCTTCCCTTCCCTTCCCTTCCCCTTCCCCTTCCCCTTCCCCTCCCCCTCCCTTCCCCTTCCCCTCCCCTTCCCTTCCCCTCCCTTTCTCTTCCCTCGCCTTCATTTCCCTTCCCTTCCCTTCGTTTCCCTTCCCTTCCCTTCGTTTTCCTTCTCTTCCCTTCATTTCCCTTTGTTTTCCTTCCATTTACCTTCCCTTCCCTTCATTTTCCTTCCCTTCCCTTCAATTTTCCTTCCCTTCCTTTACTTTCGCTTTCCATCCCTTCCCTCCCTTCCCCTTACTCCTTCCTCTACTTACTTACTTTCTTGCTCTTTTCTTCCTTTCTTTCCTTCCTTCCTTTTTTTTTTTTGCTTTTGTTCTTGGTTTTTTGTTTTGATTTTGATTGTTGGTTTGTTTTGTTTTGAGATAGATTTTTGTTATATCCCAAGTTGGCCCCAAATTCACTCTATAGTTGAAGGAGGCCTTTAACTTCTGGTCATCCCCTCTCCATTTCCTGAATGGTGGGACTAAAGATTTGTGCCACCATACCTGCCTTATGGTTTATAGGATACTGGGAATGGATCTGAGGGCATGCACTCTACCAGTTAGCTTCAGTCTTAGCCCCTAGCCCCTTAGATTTTTCTTTTTAACAAAATCCTAATGTCAATAAATCCCACTCTTGAGAGTATGTATACATTATTTCTGTGTTTTCTCTATTTTATTTGCTATTTAGACTCTACCAGTGGTCTCCATTTGGCCCCCGTCTTCTGTCCTTTCTGGAAACTTTCACTACAATAATTTCAATGGCTTTTTCGCCTGTTTGGCAAAAGTTAGAACCACTCAGTTACATGACACCTTCTCTGTAATAAGGCTTTTTCTCTTAATCTTTAGCTTTTCCATCTGCTACCCAGCTTGATATCGATACAGCTCTGCTTGTGAAAAAAAATCGTTTGTTTTGTTTTGCTTTGTTTTGTTAACTTACCCTGAGAACCAAGGTCCTTCTGATACAAATGATGGGCAATGACTTCTCTGAAGCTGCTTAATGAGGCAACATATCAGAATAACCAAGGACCTTGGAGAAGGCTTATACACAGACCTTATTCAGATAGTGCTGTGACTTAAGTACTTTCTGGGTTATTTGCTTCTAATGTTCACAGGAACAAAACACACAAAAGTTATTGCTTTATAACCCATGTTTAGAAAGTTTTATTGTTGTTGTTTAGAGTTCTTTGGATTTTGAGGTGATAAAATACCATTTTGGTTGTTCTTCTGCTTAAAGAAAAGCCTCAAAGGTAACTATGCTCCATTTGAATTTGTAGCTCTATTTGAATTTGCAATTTACTTGGGTGTAGAAAGCAGCACCTCAATTGAGCAACAGCAAAATCAACTAACTAGGTTCATGGCCTCTCACTTCATTTTTCCCTGAAGGTGTGCTTTGCACTTTCTTCCCTGAGCAGGTAAGTAGGAGAAGGAGAAGGAACAGGGAAAAGAAAGGAAGGAAGGAAGGAAGGAAGGAAGGAAGGAAGGAAGGAAGGAAGGAAGGAAAAAGGAAGGAAGAAAGGAAGGAAGGAAAAAGGAAGGAGGGAAGGAAGGAAGTCTATGGTACCCTATCCCTAGTTTCCCACCATTGAATCTGCATTTGTTACTTTCCCATTGTTATGAGTACCATCCCTGAATGAAACAACTTAATTTTACCTATATGTTGGAGGCTTCTAGTCCTTTATCATCTCTTTGTCCTGAAAACCCTTTAAACAGTTTTGTCTTTAGTATCATTAGATGGTAGTTTAAACCTTAAGTTTAAAATATATTCTCAATACTCAAGTCAAAATTTACAGCCTGTAGACTTCACAAGATCCTAGGTTCGATTTCTAAACTACACACACACACACACACACACACACACACACACACACACACACACACGCACGCATGCATGTTCACATACACATACACAAACACATGCACACATGAGAAGTATACACACAAAAGAAACAGGTATTGGAATGGAAGGGACTGAACTAGGTACAACATGAAGGGATGTTATTTTGGATAAAGAAGATCTTATAAGAGACATACATTGTGAAAGAAATACTGCATAGAAGTAACCATAAATGCATGTGAGTACCTCTCAAACAGATACATTCATAGTTGTGGACAAAGAAACATTGCTAAGTTCTTTTAATTCATTTAGTGTTTCACCAGACAACTGCATGAGTGTGTTGTGAGCACTCTGTATAAAATGTACCACATATATTTCATCCAAATGGAGAAAAAAAAGGCAAAAACATCATTAGTTACTTAAATGTTTTGCTACCAGGCTTTCATTTTCTGAAAAGCAAAAATATACATGTTTTTGTATTTGTAAGGCATAAAACTAAATATTTCAGTAGACATAAACTCATTGTATTCTCAGATTACATACATGATATATTTTATTTACAATATTATTAGTATTTTGAACTCTATATATCTATACCCTGAATGGCTATGAGAGAAATTTCTCAGGGCCAAGGAGATAGAGAACTCAGTAAAACCTCTTGCTGTGCAAGCATGATAGCCTAGGTTTGATCCCTGGATCCAAAAGAAAAAAGAAATAAAATGGAAGTGATAAGTGGTGGACTTGTATGCTTCTTGGCCCTCAAATCCACCAGTACTTTCCTATAAATTGTATTGGCCATGGTATTTTGTCACAGCAGTTAAAAAAAAAAAGTAACAAATTAATGTTCTTACTTCTTGCATTATTACAATGCTGGGCAGATATTGACCTTCTTGAAAATGCCCAGGGTTACATTAAAAGTAGTTTATGAAGTAACCTATGTAGATTGTGGCTATTTTTACTGATTTAAACATCAACTCTGTATTGTAAACTTCCACAAAGCAGAAATGTAAAAGTTTATTCATTTCTTCTTGTGGTTTCCACTTGTAAGGGCATTTGTATGAAACTTTGTTCAGCCATAATCAAAGAAGCTTCCTTCCATTGCAGATGGTAACAAATAGAGACCCAGAGTCAGACGTTACACAGAGAGTGAGAGACCTTCTAACACTCAGCCCAAAATGGGACAGCTCCAACCAATCCCTCTTCTCAGAGCTCAGAACACCCTGCAGAAAAGGAGGAAGAATAAGTGAAAGAGTCAGAGAAGATGGATGACACCAAGAAACCAAGGTCCTCGAAATCAACATGGACAAAGCTCATGTTGGGCATATGAACTCCCAGAGCCTGAAGCAGCATGCACAGGACCTGAACATGACTATACCAGATCCTCTGTGAGCATATTATGGCTTCTAGTGTAGCATTTTTTTTTATGGGATTCCTGAGTGTGAGAACTAGTGCGTCTCTGATTCTTGTGCCTCCTCTTGGGATCTCTTCCTTCCCCTGGTGTGTCTCGTCCAGCATCAATGTAATGATTTCTGTTTTATCTTATTATATTTTATTTGTTACAGTTCCAAAAATGTAAGAAAAACAGAGACACTAGAGGAAAGGTTAACAACTGAATTGTGTCTTACAATTGCTGGAATTTTGAAAGTCTCTTTTCTCTGATAGAATGACACTGGGTATATCAACCACTCCAGGGCAGATCTCAAGTTCAAGAATAGTTGAACGACATATAATGGACTCCACAGTTTTGTTGTTGTTTTGTTCATACATTTATTTGGTTACAGTTAGCCACTTTGGGGGTTGTGTGTGGTGTTGGTTTTATTTTATTTTCTTTGCTCTGTTTTATTGAGTGTTGGTTTGTTTGAAGAAAAAACTTAAAGGTAGGTAGAGAGGAGGAGACTTTTTGGAAGAACTTAGAAGAGTGGAAGAATATGATCAAAATATATTTAAATTTAAAAATTGTTTTCAATAATAAAAAAAGAAATTGAAAAAGAGTGCTATCAAGGGATGAGATAAAAGATTAATGTGTTGATTTTTTTTATTTATTACGTATTTTCCTCAATGACATTTCCAATGCTATCCCAAACGTCCCCCATACCCTCCCCCCCCCACTTCCCTACCCACCCATTCTCATATTTTTGGCCCTGGCGTTGCCCTATACTGGGGCATATAAAGTTTGTGTGTCCAATGGGCCTCTCTTTCCAGTGATGGCTCACTAGGCCATCTTTTGATACAATGTAGCTAGAGTTAAGAGCTCCCGGGTACTGGTTAGTTCATAATGTTGTTGCACCTACAGGGTTGCAGATCTCTTTAGCTCCTTGGATACTTTCTCTAGCTCCTCCATTGGGGGCCCTGTGATCCATCCAATAGCTGACTGTGAGCATCCACGTATGTGTTTGCTAGACCCCTGCCTAGTGTCACAAGAGACAGCTATATCTGGGTCCTTTCAGCAAAATCTTGAAAGTATGAACCATGAGCACTATCTCAGCTAATATGAAAGGGGGGATTGAAAGACTGTAAGAAGAACTGTAATACTCTGGAATACTGTTTTCTGCTCATGACATGGTCATTCTCAGCTCCAAGCACCTGTAATTGCCTCTGTAAAACCTGTACAAGATTGGGCCAATGACTTTCTGTTATGGAAGTAATCACCAGGTCCTAGCTTTTTCTGAGGACGACTAAGATTTTAATTCTTGTTGGATGGAGGGAAGAGAATAATGTAGACACTGGTAGGTTACTCATTCTCTAGCAAATTACCCCTCTACAGTGGTCCTATAATTGACTCTAATTAAACTGACACACACACACACACACACACACACACACACACACACACACACACACAGAGTCAGAGACACAGAGAGATAAGGGAAGAGAAACAGAGACAAAGACAGAGACAGAGAGACACAGAAAATGTGATGAATATGTACTACTTTTAAAAAGAAACACAAAAGCCTAAAGATTCATAGAAAAAAATTTCTACACAACGTTGAAGTTACTCTCCACCCCAAATAAGCCCTGGCAATGAAAACATGACTCAACTCATATGAATACATGCTGTGCACCTAGATTGGGCAGATCTACCACTACACTACCATCTTCCACACCTATGAGACCCCTTAGAGCTTGTGGTTTCTCCAAGCCATGTGCTTCTGTTAAGCTTTTCTTCTTCCTCCTCCTCTGTGTCCTCTCTCTCTTCCATTTTCTCCTTCTTCTGTCTCCCACCCTCTGCTTCACCTTCCCTTTTATCTGCTCAATCTTCAGCTCTCCTTTATTTTACAAATTAAGGTAGGAAGCAGGTTTACAGGAAATCACCTTAGTGTTGAGTCATTCCTTGTTAGCCACTCTTAGGAGAACGGAATTAACATCAAATATAATTAGCCCCAGGGCTATCCACAACAACACAATCCTTCCTAAGTTATAGTTAACAGATTTACCTATTGTGGGGAAACAAAATGCATAGTTATTTTTCTACTGCTGTCGACACTGTCACTCCATAAAATACATATACACACATCTTCTTTATCTAGGCCCATACCTCTCCCATTTGTTTCTTTTTGTTTGTTTTGTTTTTTGTTTTGTTTTTGTTTTATTAGATATTTTCTTTATTTACATTTCAAATGTTGTCCCCTTTCCTATTTTCCATTCCAAAAATCCACTATCCTCTCCCTCCTCTCCCTGCTCCCTAACTCACCCACTCCCACTTCCTGGCCCAGGCACTCCACTCCCATTTGTTTCTATTCACTGATCATACATAACTATGAGTGTTTATGCACCTTTTGGAAATGTATTGTTCAATTTTGCTTGTATGATTTTTATTCCATTACAAAATTACTAGCTACTAGAATTGTCTTTTGTGCAGGAGACATATAGCTATTTATTTGAGCAAAGAAAATACTGTTGTGGTGGGTGTAAAGTAAGACGTAAGAGCTACATTTAGAATTTGCCTGAATCTGGTGATACTTTGTGGAGGAATACAGATGAGAGAAGCCTGTGTAGATGTTAATTGTATAGCACAGTCAGCACCAATGTTAAGGTATATATATGAATCCAGGCTTTCAGCTCCCAAACATAAAACTCCATTTCTTCCTCCTCCTCAGCATAAAATTATCTTGACAGAACAGGAAGAAAAGTCTCAAGGATATGCAGAACAAGTACAAGAATAACAGGTCCAGCATCAGGAAGACTGAAAACCATAGGAGTCAAACTTGAATTTCACAGTCTTGAATTTTCTTTAGTCTTCGTTTCAATAGCTTTTCTATTTTTGCTAAATATAACTGAGGAGACGGAAGGCTTTATTACAGGCTTGTTGACTAGCTGCTGTTTCTGCAGAGCCTCAAATGAAGTAGTGGAATCTGTAACTGTCTTCTGCTTATGGAATGGAAAACAGTCTCAGTGAGTAGTCTCTCAAATGTTCACCAACATATTTTAACGAGGTATATTTATCTCCTCTATCCATATTGTTAGTCTTTCCATAGAAACAATATAGAATGTCAGCTTATATACATATATTTTTAATTCAAGAATATAGGAGATGAAGCAGTTGTGCGCAAATTTTGTGAGAACAATTTAATCTCTACATTGATTTGATGACTAAATTTGGCTGTACAAAAAAAACGTTAATGACACTTTCCGTAGCCCTTTCTGGAAGTTATTACTCTGAATTTAACCTTCATTTTTCCTTCAAGATGAATATGCACAAAAAATGTTTAAAAGTCTCAAAAGCACTTAGACTTACAGCTTTGGCAGACATAACTAGAAGAAGCTGGAAAACATTCTCAGAATAACAGAGGTAAAAGCTAAATTATCTTATGCAATGGAATACAATTTCTCCAATTTTTTTTTAGAGTCATTATAAAAATAATGAGCCTGAAACACACACACAAACACACCATACACACACACACACACACACACACACACACACACACACACACACACAGGAGGAGAACAGGAGGGATGTATATTTGACACCATAGAGATAAGAAGATAATTGTCAGCAGCTGTCTTTCTCTAGTGTGTTCCCAGAACTGGAGTCAGGGTATTGCACAAGTGTATCTATAAGCTGAGCCATTCTACCACTCCTCTATTTTTACTCTTTATTTTTAGAAATTATGCTCATTGAAAACAAATAAGGAATTATTTTTTCCAGTATAAAGAACTATGTATTTAAATAATAATAATAATAATAATAATAATAATAATAATAATAGTAGTAGTAGTAGTAGTAGTAGTAGTAATGATGATGAAGAAAGAAGGACGAGGAAGGAGAAATTACAGGGAAGGCAAGAAATAATACATACAAATCAGTTTAACTATAAACATGCTATTGAGTGATTGATTTGACTTCAAAGCCAGTATTGAATGATACATTAATTTTCTTACATGACTAAATTGATTACTTAAAATATCATCAGTAGATTTTTAACTACTTTATTTCAGCTGTCCTGTTCATTTTAAAATGTTTTGACTCATTTTTGGTCCTTACCTTTTAGAGGGTAATGGAAGACTTCAACCATGCTGCATTTCTGACACCAAAGTAACTCCAGATATTGGTAACAACCCCATGAGGATACACTAGCATATATTATTGCAGCAGGCTTACTGTGACATTATGAATAATGTTCGATTTCTATGTTATCAATAAGTACATAATACTAAAAGGTGGTTGGGTAATTGTACAGTGGTATCCAGTGACCAAATGTCAAACTATTTACAACTAGAACACTAGATACCTATAAATTGAAAAGCCCTGTGTCTCTCTGCAGTGTAGCTGGTACCATTGTCATTAATGTTGCAGATGATAGGATCATTCCATACTGAGTACATAAGGCTGGCTCTGCTTCCCCAAACATGCGAGAAAGCTGTAATGAGGAAAATGTCCTTATCATCTGGAGTCACATTCCTGCCTATGGTTTTCAACCTTATACTCCATTTTGAAACTTCTGAAGAATCTCAAGTAGTGCTCAATTGTTCTGCAACGTCATGGTTTAAGAAAAGTTGATACTTTTATTACTCCTAGACATTTTAAAGATAATTTATTGTGGAACAGAATGTAATAAGTACCAAAATGTAATAATCTCCCAAAGAACACTCCATGACACCAAACTTAGTATATACTGATGTACTGTTCTCTTTAATAGTCTTTGAACTTTGGATATGCATGCTTCAATATCTCTACATTTTAGAAGTATTAGAAAGCAGCTAGAGCTTCCTTTAGTTATGCAATTATCTAATTAGAATTCACAAATCTCATAAAATTTGTGTCTTATTTATGCATACACATTTATCTTTAGAACTTGAAATATCATCTTTAACCCAGCATTTTCCAAACTTTTCTGTACATTGGAATCCCCTGAGGTTTTTTTTTTCTTTTTGAAGACTGCGGTATAACCCAGAACTATTAAATTATAACCTCGAAAATTGATGCACTTATTGTTTCCTCATGAGGCACCTTCCAGATAATTCCATCAAGCAGACATTTTAAAGCTACTGCTTTACGCAGTTCTTGAGAGGGATCATATAGCCCTATGCCTAATAGGTATAGATTACTAATTCTCCACTTAAGATGCACATTAGAGTTTCCTGGTTGCTTTGGGGATTCTTAAACATCCCAAGTACATTAAGGAACTGTTGCATGGAAGAGGAGCTGGGCACTGGTGGTTCTGAAAGTTTCACAAGTGATTTTCCTTTCAACCAAGATTCACACCTATCAGATTCAAATGAAAGGCTCAATAAAAACAAACTGTTGGGTTCTTTTTATAGTAAGTTTATGTTGGGCCTTAGGGATTTTCATTTTTCACAAATAAGATAGAACAGAATAAATTTGAAGTAATAAAAGTAATTGCACAAGTGAATGGTTAAGCAACTTGAGTGGTCCCTACTTGAGACCATTCTCTGACACTATTAATGATACTCTATTATGCTTGTGGACAGAAGTCTAACAAAACTATTCTCTGAAAGGCTCCACCTAGCAGCTGGCTGAAACAGATGCAGAGACCCACAGTCAAACATAAGACAGAGATGGAGGAGTCTTGTGAAAAAGTTGTGGGAAGAACTGAGGGACCTGGAGGGGATAGGGACTCCAGAGGAAGTCGAACAGTCACCTAACCTTGACACTTGAGAACTCCCCAAGAGACTGAACCACCAACCAAAGAGCACACATAGGCTGGACCTAAGCCTCCTGCACATATGTAAGCTGATGTGCAGCTTGGTCTTCATGAGGGTCTCCCAGCAACTGGAGCAGATGCTGTCTCTGACTCTGTTGCCTGTCTAAGGATTCCATTTCCCTAACTGAATTGATTTGTCTGGCCTCATTGGGAGGGGTTGTGCCTAATTCTGCAGTGACTTGATGTGCCAATAGGTATAGGATTGATCCCTATTGGGGGGCCTCCTCCTTCTCAGAGAATAGGAGAAGACTGCATGAAAGGGCTGTGTGAGGGGGGACCGTGGGAAGGGGTGTTGCAATTTGGATATAAAGTGAATGAATAAAAATAAATAAGTAAATAAATGGTTGCGCAATAGTTTAATTAGCTGCAGTTTATTCTTTCTTAGTGGCACCTAAAATGAGAACTTAGATAAGACAAAGTATAGGCAATGAAATGGCTTGGCAGGTAAATGTACTTGTGCAGACCTGAGAACCTGACTAAGAAATCCATAAGACATTGCGCAAGAAAAAAACCTAGCTGCATATGTATCAAAAGATGGCCTAGTCGGCCATCACTGGAAAGAGAGGCCCATTGGACAAGCAAACTTTGTATGCCCCAGTACAGGGGAACGCCAGGGCCAAAAAGGGGGAGTGGGTGGGTAGGGGAGTGGGGGTGGGTGGGTATGGGGGACTTTTGGTATAGCATTGGAAATGTAAATGAGCTAAATACCTAGTAAAAAATGGAAGCAACATAAGGGGCTATTATAATAAAATATAAATGTCATAAAATAATCTGCATTTCTAATAAGTCCTGGAAGGTACTCATGCCCCAGGTTCAGCGGCCACTGAGAGTGGACTACTGCCGTAGGAGCCTCTGCTTACAGTGAAAATAAATCTTAACAGGCCTTAATTTTAAAGTTTTCAATTTTCCAGTTTGGCTCATTGAACTCAATTGTTGAAATGTTCTAATACAGTGGTTCTTAACTTTCCTAATGCTTCGACCCTTTAGTACAATTACTCATGCCGTTGTGACACCTCACCATAAAATTATTTTCGTTACTACTTCATAACAGCAATTCTGCTACTGTTTTGAATTGTAATGTGAATATCTGTGTTTTCTGATGGCCTTAGGAGACCCCTGTGAAAGGGTTGTTGAAATTCTTAGGGGTCACAACTAACAGGTTGAGAAACATTGCTTTAATGGCTAATATCTAAAGTCTTTGTGAAGCTACCAATTATGCCTATTTTTTAATTTATGGGGTTTTTTTTGTTTGTTTTGGTTTTTGGTTTTTCAAGACAGGGTTTCTCTGTATAGCCCTGTCTGTCCTGGAACTCACTTTGTAGACCAGGCTGGCCTTGAACTCAGAAATCTGCCTGCCTCTGCCCCCCGAGTGCTGGGTCAATTTATGTTTTTAACATTAATTTTATTTCATTTAGATTAGGCTTTCCCCCATTCTTGAACAGTGTTATTCATTTTATTTTCCTTCTTTGGATTTATATTTTCCATTTCCATTTTATTTTATTATTTTCAGTAATTATTTTATTTATTTACATTCCAAATTATGTACTTGTTCTTGGTCCTCATTCAATGAATCTTCAGCCCACCCCCTTCCCCTTTGCTTTTGAGAGGATTAGATGTAGAATAATGAAATAATGACCCAAAGGAGTGAACCTTTGAGCTTTACAGGAACAGTGTCCAGTGCTTGCATGCTGCCTATAGAAGTTGTTGCTGAACAGAACAGGGAGAGTACAGTAGGGCAGGTCAACCTTGCTCTCAAGTGTCTAGATTGCTTGCCTGCTAAGATCCAGGGCCATTTTACACTTCAGCACATCACTGACTTCTCTGGCATCAGAACTTATTGTGGGAATCTAGAGGTCCAAACTCCTATTCCAGAAAATTAAAGTTAAAGCCTTAGCCAAATGGTGAACATGACAGTGAACCAGTCATAAAGCTTTGAATACAAGGTTTGATAGTCTACAGCTAAAACATTTTCTTATTTCTGTAACAGTCTACATAAATAGAATCCTCTTCCATATAATACATAGTGTGCTATGAACAAAGAACTGTAGGAAGTCAAAAAATATTACAAACATAACTATGATAATGATTTGTTACCAGACTCGAACCAGCTGATACAAGGAAATAGGGTTCTTGAAAAGCCATATGTATGTGTGTGTGTATGCATTTGTAAATGCAGAAATTTACAAAACACTTTACCCAACAACCACAGAGTACACATTCCTCTGAAGTGTACATGTAATATTTTTCTAGACGAGACCACATGATACAGACTAACCATCATGATCAATGTAGTAAGATTTAAGTATTACAAAATATTTTTCTGATTGTCATTGAGGCTTGGGAGCATAAAAACAAGGGAACTTAAAAAATTAGTAAATGTGTGGAAATTGAAAAAACATAGTTTTAAACAACCAATGGGTCAAAGAGGAAATCATTAGGGAATGTATTAACTATCTAGAGACAAATAAAAATAAAAATGAAGCATATGAAAACTTACGAGGTTCAATAATACTTCTGCTGAGTGAAAGTTATGAACACATAGATATTTAAATGGCACAATGAATATAAATTGACAGTCTAAATTTATATATTAAAGAATTAACAAAGAATAGATAAACTATAGGAAGTAAACTCAAAGTCACAAGCATAAATACAAGAGATTAGAGATAAACAAAGCAAATATAAAATCAATAGAGAAAAATAAAAGATCTGAGAGTTATCATTGAGAAAATATAAGGATTCACACTACCATAAGGATTAAGATGGAGGGAGAAGAAGGACAGGTAAGTTAGAAATGGAAAGGGGCCTTTAGAAGTGATTCTATAGAAACAAAAATGCTTATAAGATAGTACGACAATCTTCAACAAATCTTATAAGCTGGGAGACATAAGGCCAAGAAACAACACACCAAGATTGAATCTTAGAGAAAATTAGAAATCTGAAAAGATTTATGTCTAGAAGGGTGATTATTAATCCAACTTTACCCGAAACCAAATACCCAGAATGGGACAGTTTCACCTCAAGATCTGTAACTGTTATAGTGTGTCATGATCTCTGCTATTTCCACTCTATAGCACCTGCCTCGGATTTCTACCTGTCACTTTGTCAGTGTCCAATGTCTCTCCAACTCTCACTTCAAATTCCTGTCACTTCAATTTCCTGTGTATGCTTTACCCCCTGGGCATACAGTTCTTTGTCTATCCACAGAATGGGCTCAATGGTATCGACAGATGAGCACCTCTCACCCAAGACCCCCATGACAGGAAGATAGTAAGGTTAAAAGTTTATAGGCAAAATGAGAAGATCTGAGGGAAATTTTACCAAATTACTACCAGAAGGGAGTTTTATGGTGTTTATTTCTGCAGAAACATTGAATTGAAGTAAACAAGCCTTAACTCAATGTAACACTTTGCTATTGATAATGGCAATTAAACCTAAAGGAAAAAAGGGTAAATGGTGGGTAATGTCTGTGAACGATTTCAGCACAAACTGAGTGTTTGAAAATATACCTTTAAGAGTTAGTTGTTCAGTTTATTACTTCAGTTTCTAGGAGTGGGAATTCTTAGTCCAGTCTAATATGTTCCTTGATAAGAGTTTTCCAAGGCTTAGAGGGTTAAGGTGCTGGCTGAAGATATGTGTGAACTATTTTCATTGTCAACTTTACTATAGTTTGAATCATCCAGGAGATAGTGTGTGTGTGTGTGTGTGTGTGTGTGTATGTGTGTGCTTATGTATGCCTGTAAGGGTGTTTTTATAGAGGCTTAACTGAGGAAGGAAGATCCACCCTGAATGTGGAACGAAATTGGAAACAGGGAAAGGGTGAAAGCCTGATGAGCATCAGTATTAGTCCCTATTTTCTGACTGTGGATGCAAAATATCACAACAATCTGCTCTTTGCTTATGTGGTGTAATAATGTTGGATTAGTTTCCTCCCCACTATCCATCCCTCTATGTACTAATTACTGATGCATTTACAATGAAATTTTCTCCAGTCTCTTTAGCAGAGAATTTTTTCTTTTAGCTTCAAAGACATCAATCGAGTTATGTTGTATTTTCTTTTCCCTAAGGGAAAATCCCTTTCTTATATAATAAACAGTGTTGTTTCTTCATTAATCTCAGAATGTAGCCATTTATTATATTTTAACTCCATTTTGTTTTTTCTTCATCTAAAAAACACTATGTGGTATTGACCACAGTTTGACTTGTATTAATATTCCGTGTTTCATACTTGCCTGGCGATGGAATGTCAGCATCTAGAAAACATGGGACAACTCTTCAGAAGAGAATATGAGAATTTTATATGAAATATTAAATATATGCAATAAATGTCTATAAAATGTGATTTAATATTATAGTTGGCTACAATGTATCATGCATGCTATGCAAGGAGAGTAACCACACTGTGTAGTTTTTCTTAGTAACTATTAAAGCAGTAATGTGGAATTATGATTGTATAACTTTCACAAATCATAAATACCCAAACTATAATGTTTTTATTATCCATTTACATCAAAGAAATCTGGTCATCTTTCTCGTGTTAGATTGTCCCTTTAATAAGCTATATCGTGTTACAGGCATAAAATACGTGTAAGCATTTTAAGTTGGCAAAGTCATGCCGCTCCATCACATGTGTTTTCTGTTATTTCAATATGAGTTTATTTATACAAAATTGGAATTGCCTTCCTTTTCTCCATGACAGGTTTGGTTTATTGCCAGGAAACTTAGTGAAGTCTATCAAACACTATTCTATTGTGTGCAATGACATCATTAAAAAATAATTACAAGGCCACTAACATATATCACACAGTAATACAACAGGTTAGACCAAAGGCTAAGGTCTCATGGGTGACTTGAGTTTCCTTTTGAAAAAAAATGTTTTAACATTTACTGCAAGTAATTCACATGCCATCTTAACTGTTTTCATATTTTCTCTTTTATTCTAACACATAGATATGTTATACTTAAATAACTAAAGTGGGTCAAATGTTACTGTTAAAAATGTTTGACATTGTATTATAATTATTCGCATATAGAAAACCTATTCATTGAGTTGAGAAATGAGATTTCAGTGACTTTCTTGCATTTTCCCAATGCTACCTGTTAAGCATTTATTTTTTTATCAGCACTTGGTGATATGCGGCATCCTTACGATCCCACTGAGCAGGAAGTATTTTCCACCCAGCATTGGCAGTATGTGACCAATGTAGTGAGACAATGGAGACAAAGGAATTAACCAAAGGTGTCTTTTCAAATACTGAGAGAGTGAAGCAACCCCAGAAGGGAGAATCAAGCCTTCAATCTAAATACTATTAACTTGGTGAACAACACAGGATTTAAGTACTACCTTTTGAACATGATCAATACTTGGAATGAGTACACCATCACTGGAAATAGAAACTTACCTCCTGATCTCTGAGTAGTTCATAACGATCTATGTTTACATTGTTTTACAGCTGGGTAGATGTGCACTACTCTGAGGACTACAGCTTCCTGCCCCCTATATTTTTCTTTGTAGTCTAATTTATACTTGATTTTTCTGGCTTTCAACCATTGATGAAACTCTCAGTTCTATACCAAATACTATGACATTCTAGTTTTAAATGATAAACTGTGTGCATGTATGAATTTCAGTTCACTTTCAAATAGCCACCATCCTCAGACCTGGTTTCTATTACTGGCACTAGATTGCCCAATCTTTTAGAACAGAAACTGTGACTGTAATTAAAAAATATACATAACAGTACTGGGTCCTATCATGTACTATTCAGGCTAGTAAATATTCACGATGTATCAGTGAATAATTACAATAATGATTTAACACACTTGAGTAATTCATAGATGTATCCCAGGAGATAAGAGCTAATTTTAAAATAGAACTATGCTAGTTACAGAATAATGATAACACTGCCTTATCAGCTTTACGGTTAGGGGAGCCAGCAGGATGCAATTATGGTAGAGAGACTGAAGAATGAACACTAGTATGACCCATAGCTAGAATGAACAGTGTTTTTGTACGTATTACCTGGCAGGAATTTATAATGAAATCTAAAATCTAAACTTCACTTATGATCATGCAAAGGTGTGTGGAACTTTTATCTAATAATTAGATAACCAGACAGAAAATTGAGTTTTATGCGAAGTTATTACATGTATTATTTTAAAATTGACCTAAAGCATTACTGAAAAGAATTATTGACAGGCTAGAATAACTGTTTTGACTGAATTTAAAATTACGAGCCTTCCTTTTTTATTTCCCCTTTCATTGTCTATACTCTTGATATAGTTGGCAACTTAAGAGTCAACCTCACTGAGGACTGGAGAGATGGCTCAGCAGTTAAGAGCACCAACTGTTCCTCCAGAGAACCCAGATTCAATTCCCAGCCTCTAAATGGTGGCTCACTACTGTCTCTAACTCCAAGATTTGACACCCTTAAATGGACACCAGTACACATAAAAGTAAATAATTTTTTAAAACATCTACATCACAAAACTTTATAATTAAATGACAAGTCTCTAGTGATGGTATTTGCTGCCATTAAAAATTCAAAAGACATATGTATGCATATTTCCAAAATTCTTTACTGATCTAGCATTAAGAAGCACAAAACAAAAGTTAAAATACAGTCAGAGATATTGCTCTCAATGCTATAAAAACATAAAAAAGCCAAATGTCTCATGTATTTATTAAAATGCCTCAATAATGAAAGTCTTTTTTAACCCCATAAAGAAAGTAGAGGGAGAATTTTAAGATACAAAGTGATAGGATGCATTTCCCTTCATTACATTATCATAAGCTCCAAACTTCTTCTTCTACCAACTCTATTTATTCTTCTTTTAAAGCTTGATTTAAAAAAAATAATAATTGTAACCTATTAGAACAATATATACCAGATTTTCACTATTCTTTTATAAACTTGACATACACACCAAAAAAAAAAATGTTTCAGCCTTAGAAATGTGTTTTTAAAAATGTTAAAATCCTGGGAATTTGGAATTGGAGAGTCTCAATTTCAGTTTTTTTTTCAGTTCTTTTTAAAAATGTCCATGTAGAAAAAAAGCTTAAAAGTAAATTTGTAGAAATTGAATAAAGAGGAGATTTAGTGTCAAAAACAAGTTAACCAGCTAAATAATGCCACAGCCTCTCGGGGCAGGAAAGCTTGAAGGCAGTTGTGTTATTTTGGAGGCAGGCAAAGAAGCCCACATGGAAAGGCAGAGATGGTATACACATAGCACCTGCCCCCCCTGTGCCTGTCCTCTCAGTTCTGCCCAGAGGAGCCTCATGATTCAAGCTGACAAGAGCCTTGCTCCCTCCTTCACCCACAAAGAAAGAGGCCCGTCAAGTTGAATATCCTGCATGCTTCACATGAGCAAGTTACTGGGAACAATGGGGAGAACGCAATGTGTGCTGTCCATCATCAGCAAGAAACCTGGAACTGCAATGGAAGTTCAACACTAGAGGAAATGTCAGTTCTATTTTACTTTTTGTTAATACTTAAATTTTTTTGATAATTTTTTTTTAGTTTTTGATACTTCTTTGTTGCCTCCTGGACTTTTGAAAATAGGTAAAATAACACATATACATATAAAATTTTTGCCAGTGAAAAATTCAAACCAAGAAATGAATATATATATACATATACGTGCACACACACACACACACACACACACACACACAAACACACATATATATTCATTTCTTGGTTTGAATTTTTCTCTGGCAAAATTTTTATATGTATATGTGCATATGTATAGATATGTGTGTGTGTATATATATGTATATGTGCAAATGTGTTTGTGTTTGTGTGTGTGTTTGTTTCTATTTTCATGACAAGCCAAGTACAATAGCTATTCACAGTATTGATATAAGGGTATGTATACATAATCTTGGCCTGGTACAGACAAGTATAGTCCATGCTCAGAAATACTGTAAATGACAAAAACATCAAATTTGTAGGTCAGTGGTCTTTGGAACTGTTATTTTCTCCCACTTCCTTTATTATGATCATTGGACAATAATTTCAATTCCCTGAAATTGCACTTAAATGGAGCTATGAATTATGAACTTTCAGGAAAATAGTTATAATTACATCCAAGAGCATATAAAGAACGCATTTTGAGTGTGAGATGGTGTACTTGTACATCAGTAGTGGCTCTAGAGGCCACTGAACTTGGTTTTCACCTAACACTACTATCTGTTCTCTCTATCCTTCCAGGAACAAGGTTCCTCCAAAAGCTCTTCTGACTGTTTTATAAAAAAAAATGGCTAATTTTACTAATTGTGAGAAAGTATAAAAAATAATTCTTAAAAGTATCAGATCAAATCTATTTGGGTTCATATCAACTTCACCAATATTAGATGGTTGCTATTATGTTCATTCTTGTTTGGTTATTCTGTATTTTTTCCCTTGATCTGCTTGCCTGATTTTGTGCCAGTACCATGATGATTTTATTGTTAAGACTTTGTCCTATAGTGTAAAATCTGGCATTGTAATAACCCCCAGCAATAATTTTGGTGCCAGATTATTTTTCTGTGCTTGGCTGGGGACCTTTGTGGTCTATATACTTTATACTTCAGAATAATATTTTATATTTCTATGGACAATGCTTGGACATCTTCATTGGACTGCATTGAATTTGAAAATTTGGGATAATAGTCATTTTCACAATATGATTCTTATCATGTGTGTGCTTGGAAAGTCTTTTCATCCACGGGCATCTTCCTTTGTCTTTTCTTTGAGATATTCAGTTTTCATTGTAGAAGTCTTCCACTTTCTTCATTATATTCATTCCTAGACATTTTATTTATCAAAAGCTATTGTGAATGAGAGTGTTTCTATAATTTCTTTATCAGAATGTTTGTAACTGATATGTAAAAAGGCTACTAACTTTTTTTTTAGTTTATTTCAACAGTCATGTTGGTGACATTGTTTGTTTGCCTATGTCTATAGCTTTTCTGATGGAATTCCTTTGGTTTGCAATGCATAGTATCATATCATCTACAAAGAGGACTACTTTGACATTTTTCTCTATTTGTATCCTTTTAATTCTTTTTTACTCTTAACTTAATTCTCTGGATCAGTGTTTCTCAGTCTGTGAGTTGCAAGTCCTTTGGGATCCAATGACCCTTTCACAGGGGTCACATAAGACCATCAGAAAACACAGATATTTATAGTTATGAAGTAGCAAAAAATAATTATATTGTTGGAGGTCACCACAACATGAGAACTAAGTGTTTTAAAGGATCACAATATTAGGAAAATTGAGAACCCCTTTTCTAGATAGCATTCAAAGTACCATATTAAAAAGAAGTGGAGATATAGAACAACCCTGTCTCAGCTCTGATCGTAATGCAATTGTAGGCAGTGCCCTAGAACACAAAGGTACAGGAGGACTTTCTAACCCAATGAGCTCAGGAATTAAGACAAACAATTGACAAATAGGAACACACATATGCACACAGATTTACAAATGCATAAACACACACTTACACACACACACACAGATTTACAAATGCATAAACACACACTTACACACACACACACAGATTTACAAATGCATAAACACACACACATCTTTTATTTAGCAAAGGAAACAATTGAGTAAAGAAAGAGGAAACTCACAGAGTAAGAGGGAATCTTTACTACGCATCTGACAAAGGATTAGTATACAGAATATACAGATAACAACAAAAACAACAACAGCAAAAACAAAAAATAATAAAGAAAGACCATCCAATTGTATTCATATATATATATATATATATCTGATAGACAATTCTTAAATTAAAAACAACTAAGAAATATTTTAAAGTGTGTTCATCTTCTTATCAATCCAAGGAGTGCAGATTAAAATTACTTTAGTATTCCTACTCCAGTAGGAATGTCTAAGATCAAAGGTTACAGCAGACAACAAATACTGGTTAGGATCTGGGAAAAGAGAAACCTTCATTCATTACAAGTGGGCTTGCAAACTGTTGAGTCTTCTCTGAAATCCAGTGTGGAAAATTGTCTGAAAGCTACAAATCGATGTACCATATAACACAGTTATACCACCCTTGGCAAAATGCTCATAGAACTTGACATTGTATCCCACACATACTTGTTTGGCCATGTTCATTCACAGTAACTAGGAAACACACAACTAGCCTGAGAACTAGCTGCTATAGCGTCTAAATAAAGATGTCATACAAGGACAATACAACAACAGACCTACAAATCTGTAAAGTTTATGAGCGACAATAACCAGGTAAGGCATCTTGGGTAGTACAATGGTGGCACTTATACTTTAAGGGTAACTCACAGCTGTTCATTTGGACTTAAAGCCTGACTTTGTTGCTTGACTATGTAATTCTAGGCAAGTACCCATGACTGGTGAGGTAATGGACTGTAGATGAAAGTCTGAAAGTCTACTTCTGCCACTTTCTTAAACTAGTATAATTTGTAACTTCATTGTAGGTACTTATTACTCCCACAGAAAAGTATAGTCCTTGCTTCCCATTAAGGAAGCTCTTCTTTTCTTCTTCTGCAAACTGGGCCATTACAGATATCTACAATTGGTCAGTATACAAAGAACAAGTGACTGTTTAGTACACAACCCTAGTTGATATATCCAACTCCTATGTAAGGGAACATTGCAGAAGTGAGAGTAGAAAAATTGTAAGAACCAGATAACCATTATGTCTGCTGTGAGATAGTATTGTCTTTACATAACAGACATGCTTCACCTACTAAAATGTCAAAGGTAAAGCTGCTCAAACAAGACTTGCATGGTGATAATACCAGTCGACATGCTTATGTACATGAGATTTTATAAGATCCTGATTCTATCTCTAAATGTAAACTATAGGTAATTAATGGCTGTGGAGAGAGGGAACATCAGTCTTTTCTAGATATGGCCTCCTCATAGGTTAACCAGTCCCAAGCAGTCGGCTCTAAACACATACACATACATGCAAAACTAGATGAATTCACGGTATTGTAATTATAAATATAGATATATGTAAGTATATGCAACAACAAAGAAGAGGTTATAAATTTCAGTAGGAGTAGAGGAGATACAGGAGACGCTGGAGCAGGAAAAGGGAGGTGTGCAAATGGTATATATACAGTAGTATATACAATATATATATATACATATATACAGTAGTATATATGCAAGAAGTTCTAACTAAATTAAAATTTAAAATATGTACTTTCCATCAGAAGTGATTATTTTTCTTCTTTTTTTAGTGAAGATATCTTTGAAAGGAGCATGGCTTCAATGAAGATAAATTTTCTATAGTGAAAAGACAGTTAAAGAAAAAGAATGGTAAGACCAGCCTACATGCATTGCATGTAGATAATACAGGTCAATGTTAAATACTGATATTTGCAAAGAGAAGGCCATATCTGGGGTACAATTGGTCAGAATTATTCAGAATATGTATTAAAAGCTACTGAAGTAGTATATTTTTAGATACCAGAACCTGGAACTCTTCTTCAAAAACCACAAACTGAGAAACAGATTCAATCAACTTTTTCATGTAGGTATTAAGTAATGTGTATTAATATCAGTTATTATCTTCACAGTTTACCCAGTATCTGTGATTCATTTTTAGACTAAGAAAATATTCAACACTAACTTTTAAAGTAGTATCAGCTACATGAAATATTATTTTGCAAAATAGATGTTTTAATTTATGTGTATTTTATAGTCAAATTACAGTTTTAATCAAGAGTAAAAACCAATCTCTCATATTTGTGAGAGGACACATTACACTTCAAGATCAAGAATGTTACACCAAGAGCTTAGGTATGACTCAGTGGGTAATGGAAATTGTCATTAAAACTCATGACTTTCATTTGATCCCTGGGACCTACAAGTTAGAAGAGGACCCATATGGTCTCCACATGCATATCATGATATGCACATGTATGCACATGAACATGGAGATAGATAGAAAATATATAAATAAGTGAAATAAAATATTTTAAAAGAATATTACAGTCAAAGGAGTTCATGTTTTCTTGTTCTCCACATTTTGGTCACAAAGACATTAAAATTTCTATTTAGAGTACAATATCTTTTTTTTTGATTGCTATGAACTTCATCTCTTAAAGCATTCTAATCTTGACACTATTTAGACTTGTCAAAAATATAAATGATAGAAAAAACAAGTCAAATCCACCTACAGCAAAGTAAAATTAGATCCATATCTTCCAGCTTTCACACCACACACACACATACAGAGACACACACACACAGACACACACACACACACACACACACACACAGACACACACACATAGAGACACACACAGACACACACACAGACACACACACACATTACCACAAACACCACCACCACCAATAATAATAACAACAAAACCAAAAACAATTCAAACTGGATCAAAGACCTAAATTTAAAATGAGAAGTGTTTAAGGAAAACACATCAAAAGCTACAGGTTTTGGGAACAAATTTCCTGAATAGAGCCCAAAACAGCATTAGAAATAGCCCTTAGAATTGGCACTATTCCATGAAACTAAAATGCATCTGCACACACACACACACACACAAAATAAACTATCAACAAAATAAACAGACTGTCATAACACAAGAAAGTATTTTTGAGCTATACCTCAGGCAAGGGGATAATAATAAAAAACGTATAAAGAAGTGCAAAAATTAAGCACTAAAAACGAATCAATAAATATGCCAGTCAGTAATCAGAAAAGACTGATCTTAAAGGAAGAAGCAGAACTGACCGATAAGTATTTTAAAGGTTTTCAACACCTCTAGTCATCAAAGCATTGCAAACCAAAGCGCCTCAGTCTTTAGAGTCAACATCAACTGCACAAAGGATACTATTCATGGGAGTGCAAACTACAGAAGTTACTGTCAAACTTAGGGCCAGAGTCTGTTGCCACAAAGTAAGTTCAGCTTGTCCTTGAGACTGCCCTACCCGGGGACCCATCCCATAAACAACCACCAAACCTAGACACTATTGCATATGCCAGAAAGATTTTGCTGACAGGACCCTGATATAGCAGTCTCTTGTGACGCTATGCCAGTGCCTGGCAAAAACAGAAGTGGATGCTCACAGTCATCTATTGGATGGAACACAGGGCCCCTAATGGAGGAGCTAGAGAAAGCGAAAATTATATGGCCCAGTATAGGGGAATGCCAAGGCTGGGAAGAGGGAGTGGGTGGTTTGGGGAGCAGGGTGGTGGTAGTGGAGAGCATAGGGGACTTTTAGAGGGGAAACTAGGAAAGGGGATAGCATTTGAAATGTAAATGAAATAAATATCTAATAAATAAAAAATTAACATTTTTAAAAAAAAAGAAACCAACTAAAGCAGCCAAATTAACAAAGAGCAGAAAAGGGAGAATTACTCCACAAGGCTGTATTGGGAAGAGGGACAAAGAGATCCAGTGCTCTCTCGAGTCCATCTACAGGGTTCTGACATGACATTAAAGTTGACATAGGAAGCCAAGGGTATCCACGCTGAAACCGTTCTGGTCAGTGTGGTCCTACTCACCATTGGTCTGTCATTGGCTGAGCTTCCGTCCCATCCTATATGGTGGTCTGAGGAATTGTTAGCAATGTGTGAAATCTCTTTCCTAGAGACAAGTCCTCCCTCTGGCTGGCCCAGTTTTTTCCATCTCCCAGCTTGAAATTCCTGGGGAAATTTTCCTTTCTTTGGAGGTCCATTGTTTCCATAGTCTGATTGACTGAGAAACCCAAGTGTCTCTTTAGAATATTTTCATTTCTACCAGGCCTAATTCGAAGCCCATATGGACATTAATGTGTGGTTTTCTCAAAAGAATAAAGTGGGAATTACCACATGGCTAAGGTATAGCACTCCTGGGCATATGCAGAAGTATTCCACAGCCTGCTACACATGCATGTTCCTTGCAGCTCTTTTCACATAGGGAAGCAGAATCTGCCTAGATGTCCATCAACACTGAAGTTGAAAATGTGGTGCATGCGGTGGAATTTTATTGGGCCGTACAATATGGAAAGTGTTGGAAAATATATGGAACTCAAAAACATTATTTTCAGCAAGATAAGTCGGGCCCAGGGGGAAGAAAGTAACAAATATTCCATCCAATAGGAGCATCATAGCAGCTGATTGTTAAATGTGTACCCAGGTGGGAATGTATGTTGGTGAAGGCCAGGAGTCGAGAAAGAGGCTCACATAGTCGCAAATACCTAGACACTTTAAGTAAAGCAGGGATGGGAAAGACAACATAACAAGCAGCATGGGAAAAAGTGGAAGTTATAGGGTAGATGAAGGGGGAAATCAATAAAAAATAAAATATGTAGAAAAGCTTGTACCTAGTTCTTTATAATCTGACTTAAGAAATAAAACAATTAATAAAAACCTCTCAAGGCTCTCAAACCTGTCATCCATTGTCATATGGAAACAGATTTTATCGCTGTTTATTTTTTGATTAAGAAAACATAATATGGTAAATTTTTATTTTATCATATTATGTACAGTGAACACAATATTTAACAACCAGCTGTTTCAGCCTGGAAAGGATATTTATGATCAACTAACAAACTCCAAAACAGTATTTAGTATTAACGCTGGTACATCATTATTTATCCTTCAGTTCAGTTGGAAAAATTGGTTTCATGATAAATAAACTCTCCTTATCCAGTCATTAGTCTATGGTAGCCACTATGACATGTCCTGCCACAGGCAACACAATGTCACTAATGAAATGAATTAATCTGTCTTTTTCAAGGGGACATTGGAGAATTAGAAATGTACATTTTATAGCAACATTCCAAATAGAAAACAAAGCTAATAAGTTGGCATTTGAGTTGCCTATTTGAAAATCATCAAGCTGGTTTTATTCAGTGACTATTTGTTGCATTTTTCAATGTTCTACAAATTTTCCCCTGTGAAGAGAGTAAATTTTACTGGGGGTGAAATAAAGGGTAGACATTAATTTAAATGGTTGAGGTGACCTCGATTCTGATGCATGACATGCTATGTGGAGAAAAGCAACGTGAACCACAACAATAAAAACCAGTCTCAATTTGATAAAGATTCACTAAACGAGTGTATTTCAAAAAGGGAACAGAAAGCACATCAATTCAAAGACTTATTTTTATGATAAAATCCATGATGATGAAGTTAGCAATTTTGAAATTGCTTATAGCCAACATCTTCACTGTTAGAATTATCAATTTCATCTATTTCACCCTAATAAGCAATAATCTTGACAAAAGCAGGATTGTAACAACTACAAATTTTTATTCTTCCATCATTACCTTAAATTTATAATTTCTCTGAGACTAGCTACCTATGACCCAGTCTCAGCCTGACTGAGCCAGGATTTCCTTCTTCCTGTGCCAGATCTATAGTGAAGTGAGAATCCTGTCTGAAGATAGTGCTTGTGTGGTTTGAGAAGGACCTCTGTGAAGCTGTGAAGCTTCTGTTGACCACTGTAGCACCATGTCAAACTAGGAGTTTTGGGCACCAACAGGAAAGTGATCTGCAGAAGTCAGTGTTCCCCTCAAATTCAGTCCCAGAAGCTGTGAATTCTGTGGGCTCTATAATCTTGCTTAGATATTTTGTTGTGGTTTGCTTCTCTCTATTCCCTTAAGTTGAAGTGGTTATCTTACTTTATAGGGTTGTTGCTAGTATTAGTAATACTGAAAAGTGCCACTTTAATGTGGTAAGTCATGCGTGTGGGCTTCCAGCGTAGGGCAAAATTTGGAAAAGGGGGTGTTGTGGAGCTCAGTGGAAGACCACATACTTCGTGGACACAAAGTCCAGGTTTTAGTTCTCAGCTTGCAGTGTTGCTTAAAGCAGCTTTCATTTTTAAATAGATTCAGAAATCATTGCTGAAAATGTAGATCTAATTGCCTTCTTCCACTTTTTGGGATATAATCTGTAAGGTGCTGTGCTGGTTAGAGTCAGCAACACAGAAGGACTGCTTGAAAACGTGAAAAGGCACTGATGTCTTTCGTTATCTACATTTAGATTTTTGTAGCCAGACTGATTATCTCAAGGTCTGCTACCTACATGAATGCCCCATTTTATTTCCAAGAGGGGAAAACCTCAATTTCCTCAATACGTCTAGAAATAGATAGGTATTTTTTATAGCTTAGATTTGAAAAGTATTTTCTCAGTATTAAGTCTCCAAAGTTACCTTGCAGAGACCAATTCGTGAATATCAAAATTATATTTTCTTTCTGTAAATTTTCTTTGAACCACAAAATAAAGTATTATCCAACATGGCTACCTTAAAGTTGCTATCATATTTACTTATAAAGAAGAATTCCAAGGAGTCAATACTTATGTATTTTTGAAGTTGGTACCCATTATATATTGTGGTTAGTAGCCATACCATTTATTGGACATATTAATACCACTTATGACAAGAACATTACATTTTTGTCATCACAATCTGATCCTATTTAGAAATTTTCATATTAAAAATCAATCTTGTTTTTTTGAAATTCACGTTAAAAACTATTGTGTGCATTGTTATGGAAAATATGTTTATGGTTACAAAAAACAGATGCATATAACTCAAAGTATACATATGAATCACATAAAGAAGTGCCTTTTCACATTTTTATAGTTTTTATGTTTCTGTTTGGCTGTAATAACTGAAATGTGAAAACAAGCATAACATACTTGAGTGGCATTTTAATGTCTGCAAATGTGAACCACAGTCCTGGAGGACAAAGTTGGAGAAACAGGGAGAATGTGTGTATTTAAACTATGAATTGGAAAAGAGATGGACATCATAAAATAAACAGCTTAGATAATAAGGCTCCTATTCACTCAAGCTTTCCAAGCTGTATTTATTTAAACTTTTAAATTGGCAGTCTAGAGAATAAGAAGTCCATGCTGAGTATATATACTAAGCAATTTGAGAAAACCTGTCTTAACACATTGCATCCCTAGTGTTTGGCAGAAACCGCTCTCATTTGGAATAGTAATAGTTTCCAAGTTTTGAATTGTAGTAGTTCATGTTTAAAGTGAGGGTAAATTATGGTTCAAACTGTTTGTGTGGATTTGTTTTGGTCTTACATTTCATTTGTTGTTTTCATTGTGCTGGTTTACAAAGTTTTAACAAAAAGCAATTTTAGGTAGAGCAGGTTCTTTATCAAAGAATGAAGAATGAATTTACTGTCACAACTCCAACAGTTTTCAGGCCTTCAGATAGATGACTTCCAGCTGAGTTCCATCCAAGAGTTTCCATACATGTTAACAGAAAACAGGTTAAACACATCCCATGAGGCTGGAAACCCTCAAACTGTTATCTGATCAAAAAGAAGACAGAACTCAATATCATCTCTGCCTTTAAAAAGATACATTAAAGGTTGGGTTTTTAATATAAGTCACTAGTATATAAGTACAAGCTGTATAAGGCATATATACTTTTCCAGTTGTTTGAAAACTGGACGAGTACACAGTGATTGAAGTAGGACTTAACCATTAGCTCTGAAAGGAGGAAAGGGTGTGCTCCTGAACACTTCACCCAGTTTTAACCTCTCCCTCAAGAATAAATGCAAATGATTTACATTTGATGCACATAGGTCCGGAATCAATGTGGTTTAGGACCATTTAACTTCATTTAATTTTGCAGTCATGTCATATGACACATTCTTTTTGTCCTTGTGTTTTGAATTGTGTTTAACTAGCAATGATAGTTTAGAGACTCAGTGTTATTTTAAAGCATTCTATGATGAAGAATTAGTTACTTCAGAAGAGAAAAACAAGATTGGCAATTGCTTAGCCAAGTAAAATAAAAGAAAGAGAGAGAGAAGACTCAAATTAATGAAATTAGAAATGATCAGGAGACATCACACTTAAAAATCAATATTCCACTAACTTTCATAAACCTAAGAGAAATGGCTACATTTGAACATACATGTGAACCACCAAAGATAAACCAAGATGAGAGATAATACATCACACATCATTATATCTTAGACATATAAGTAGCAAGACATTTGAAGAAGTAATGAAAGACTGTGATAAAAGAAGCCCAGGTCCAGATGAATTCACATCAGAATTCTTTTTTTTTTTAATTTTTTATTAGGTATTTAGCTCATTTACATTTCCAATGCTATACCAAAAGTCCCCCATACCCACCCACCCCCACTCCCCTACCCACCCACTCCCCCTTTTTGGCCCTGGAGTTCCCCTGTTCTGGGGCATATAAATTTTGCGTGTCCAATGGGCCTTTCTTTCCAGTGATGGCCGACTAGGCCATCTTTTGATACATATGCAGCTAGAGTCAAGAGCTCCGGGGTACTGGTTAGTTCATAATGTTGTTCCACCTATAGGGTTGCAGATCCCTTTAGCTCCTTGGGTACTTTCTCTAGCTCCTCCATTGGGAGCCCTGTGATCCATCCATTAGCTGACTGTGAGCATCCACTTCTGTGTTTGCTAGGCCCCGGCATAGTCTCACAAGAGACAGCTACATCTGGGTCCTTTTGATAAAATCTTGCTAGTGTATGCAATGGTGTCAGCGTTTGGATGCTGATTATGGGGTGGATCCCTGGAAGTCAAAATATCACTTTTTGCAGATGATATGATAGTATATATAAGTGACCCCAAAAATTCCACCAGAGAACTCCTAAACCTGATAAACAGCTTTGGTGAAGTAGCTGGATATAAAATAAACTCAAACAAGTCAATGGCCTTTCTCTATACAAAGAATAAACAGGCTGAGAAAGAAATTAGGGAAACAACACCCTTCTCAATAGTCACAAATAATATAAAATATCTCGGCGTGACTCTAACTAAGGAAGTGAAAGATCTGTATGATAAAAACTTCAAGTCTCTGAAGAAAGAAATTAAAGAAGATCTCAGAAGATGGAAGGATCTCCCATGCTCATGGATTGGCAGGATCAACATTGTAAAAATGGCTATCTTGCCAAAAGCAATCTACAGATTCAATGCAATCCCCGTCAAAATTCCAACTCAATTCTTCAACGAATTAGAAGGAGCAATTTGCAAATTCATCTGGAATAACACATCAGAATTCTATCACACCTTATTTTCTACATGAATATCAAAAGTACACAGGGGAGGAAATAAAGTATTTTCGGTAATGGTGTTGGGAATGCTGAGTGTCTACATACAGAAGAATGAAACTAGACACCTACAGTAAAACCAAATACTACTGGTCTAAAATTAAAAAAGATGGAACAATAAAAAAATATTTCTTTCACAAACAAGGCCTCTATGAACATAGTAGAACACATGGCTCTGTGGTATGGTGGGGTATCTTTTGGGCATATTCCCAAGAATGGTATTGCTGGGTGTTCAAGTAGATCTATATCCAATGTTCTGAGGAACCTCCACATTGATTTAATACAGAAAATGTGGTTCATTTACACAATGGAATAGTACTCAGCTATTAAGAATGAGGACATTCTGAGTTTTACAGGCAAATGGATGGAACTAGAAAATGTCATCCTGAGTGAGGTAACTCAGATCCAAAAGAACATGCTAATAAGTGGATATTTGCCAAAAAAAAAGTACAGAATACCCAAGACACAGCCCACAGAACTCACAAAGGTCAACAAGCTGAAGGGTCCAAGTGAGGATGCCTCAGTCCCACTTGGGAGGGAGAAGAAATCAACCACAAAGCGGGGAGAGAGGGGCCTGAGAAGGAAAGGAGATGGCGGTGCAGAGAGGGAAACAGGATCTGGTATTAGGTGGGGTGGAAAAAAGCCAAAGCTCTGAGAGGGTCAGCAGAAAGGATGGAAACAGGCAACCTGAGGAGGTGGGAGGTTGGAGGGACCCTCCAAAATGTATAAGAGACCTACGAGGTGAGAGACTCTCAGGACTCAAAGGGAGGAACCTTAGATGAAATGCCCTACAACGAGGAGAGGGAACTCATACAGCCCACCTCCAGCAGAAAGACAGGGCATCAAGTGAGGGATAGGGTTGTCAACCCACAGTCAAACTCTTATCCATAATTGTTCCTGTCTGAAAGAACTGCAGGAATGGAAATAGAGAGGATCCTGAGGAAAAGAAGTTCCAGTGACAGGCCCAAAGTGGGATCCAGCTCAAGGGGAGGTCCCAAGGCCTGACACTATTACTGAGGCTATGGAGTGCTCACAAAAAAGGAACCTACCATGACTGCCCTCTGAAAGACCCAACAAGCAGCTGAGTCAGATGCAGATATTTGCATCCAATCAATGGACAGAAGTTGCTGACACTTGTGGCTGAATTAGGGAAAAGCTGGAAGAAGCTTAGGAGGAGGGCGATCCTGTAGGAGGACAGCAATCTCAATTAACCAGGGCCCCCGAGATCTACCAGACACTGGACCACCAACCAGGCAGCATACACCACCTGGTAGGAGGCCCCAATACACATACAGCAGAGGACTGCCAGGTCTGGGTTCAGTCAGAGAAGATGCACCTAACCCTCAAGAGACTGGAGGACCCAGGGAGTTTAGAGGTCTAGTGGAGTGGGGTGGAGACATACTCGTGGAGACAGAGGGACAGAGGGGAGTATGGGATATGGAACAGTCAGAGGGTAGACCTGGAGGGTTATAAAATCTGGACTGTAAAAAAAATTAAATAAAAAGAAGGAATATAAATAAATAAATATTTCTAATGATATTCTGCTATAATCATAGAACTGTGCCTTATTCAGCCACCATCAGAGATGCTTCCTCCTGCAGCAGATGGTAACAAACACAGAGACCCACAACCAGAGAGATACCTTAAGATATTCAGGTCTAAAAGGGATGTCTCCATTAAATCCATAGAAATCCATCCCCTCAGAGCTCAGGAAACACTGTAGGAAAGGATGCAGAAAAAATATAAGAGCCAGAGGAGATGAAGGACATCGGGAGAACACGGCCCTCTGAATCAACTGAGCAAGGCTCACATGAACTCACAGAGACCCAAGGTGCAGCATCAGAGCCTGCACCAGTTCCTCTGTATATACATTATAACTTTTAGCTTAATATTTTTATAGTACTCCCAAATGTATGAATGAGTGGGACTCTGATTCTTGTGTCTGCGCCTGGGGCCCTCTTCCTTCAGTTGGGTGGCCTTGTGCAGCCTGGGTGTGATAGTTTTTGTTATTTCTTAATATATTTTATTTTGCTGTTATCACCTAGAAACTTGTTCTCTTCTAATGAGAGACAGAAAAGGAGTGGATCCCATGGGAAGGGAGGTGGGGGGAAGAACTCGGAATAATAGAGAGAGGGGAAACTGTAATCAGGATATATAGTATGAGAGAAAAATCTATTTTCAATACATGAAAAATTAAAAAGAAATAAGATTTCCAAAGAGTTGGAGAGATTGCTCAATGGGTAAGGGCACTTGCTGTTCTTCTAGAGGACCAGACTTAATTCCCAGGATTCAGACTGGGCAGCAAATATCTACATGTTATTTCTTTTCCAGGGAATATGGTGTCCTTTGCTGACCTCTGATGATATCCACACATGGAATATACTCACAAACATACACAAAACAAATAAAATGAAATAATTTTAGAAGTTTTTTAAGTGTTCAAAATAATTAATCACCAGGGAAATAAGAATTAAAACTTCCTTGAGAGTCTGTATCATCCCAGCTGAACTAGCCATCGTCAGAACCACAAATGGCAGCAAACTCTGCCATGGGTGTGAGAAAAGGAGACTCTTCTTCACCTCTGTTGAGAGTGTAAACTGGTACAGATACTATAAACATCAGTAAGACATTTTCTAAGATATATATTAAAAACTATTGATAGAATGTAGTCATAATTTTTTTTTGTAAGATACTTTTAGTAAGGGTTCAACCTCCCTTCTAGCCCACCACCCGGCAGAGGTACTGGAAGAGAAAAGTAATTAGGATATAGGGGAAGTGGATCTGTTCTGTACTAATTCTTTGTGGGCAAGCTTGATCTTTTCTGGCAGCAGTTCATTCTCATAGCAAAACACCAATGAGACTCGGCAGCCGTAGACCAGTCCTCTTGGCAGGCAGACACACCAGGCATGAAAAGACAGTCACAGTCCAGTCTTTTCAGCAAGGAGACACCAGGCAGCTGTAGTTCATTCATGATAAAACTGCCAGGCTCGCCAACCAGCCTGAAGTGAGGCCACAGAAGCACAAGCTGCCATAGGAACCTCATGAGCAGTTCTTGGGCAAGTTTCTCTCAATGTCAGTATTACCACAAGTTTAGCTCAATAATGCTATGCAAGGCAACCAATACATTCATGGTGTTAGCGAAGAATTGTGAGATGGAGCAAACCAAACCAATGCTTAATGCTTGTCCAACACTGTTTGTGGGGTCGAATTTATCATGGGTCCTTTCATGTGTCTGCTATATCAAAACATCCTTTCACTTGTGTCTGTTTCAGGAAAATATTCTTTCACGTGTCACTTTAGCAAGACATCTTTCACCTGTATGCCCCAGCAAAACATTAGACATAACTAACTTCCCAAAGAAACTAAAAGTTTCCACTTCCATAGAATTATCATGCAACCCTGCTATACCCTGCTATACCAGTAGTCCTGGACCATACACACACACACACACACACACACACACACACACACACACACACACACACACACACACACACACACATATATATATATATATATATATATATATATATATACACACATACAAAGGGATTATATCCTATTAAGCAGACACTTGCTCATCCATGTTTGCTGTTGCCTAGTCACAATAGCTAGGTAATAGAATCATCCTAAATGTCTATCAATAGATGAATGATAATGTAAATAGGTTACAATTTACAGAATGGAATTTTATTCAACTGTGAAGAAAATGAAATTATTAAACTTATAGATAAATAGAAGGAAAAAGTTATACTGAACAAGGTAACTGAAATAAATTCTGTATATTCTCTCTCATATGTGGATCATAATTTCAAACTTATAGTTCGACTTAGATTACCTGCATAAACCAGGAAACCAAAAAATCACATTTCTAAGCAATGCTATGTAATAGCAGTCTTATTTAATTCTCTACTGTCTTGCAAACATACAGTTTCCATTTATAATATGATTAGCATTTCCAAACGAAAGTCACAAAACATAATTTTCTTTAGGTTCTTGATAGTATTGGGGTTATAACCCCAGCACTCAGGCAGCCGAGGCAGTAAGAACACTGTGGGTGTGAAGGCAGTCTGAACTACACAATGAGTTCCAACTGAGCCTGGAAATGAGAGTGAGACTGTCTCAGAACCAAAACAGTGAAGTGTCTAGCAGTATAAAATGATCCCGTGGTGCACAGTAATTCATTTCCTATGACAGATGATTCAAGATGTTAGAGCAGGAGGTGTTGTGACACACACCAGCTGGTGAAAAGGGATGAGGCTGGAAGACTCTTTAAGTTCCTTCTTCAAGGCTAGAGGGTCCTGCAAAAGTTTGTGCGGGTAAAGGGAGGGGGAGGTTGCTTACTTACTCTGAGATAAAACAGAGCCTCCGAATACAGGGTACAAACTTTGCAAAAGTGCTTAATTTACTCCAAGGGAGCAACTCACGTGTCATTGTTGGCCTACATTACAAATAAATGCATACTAATGAGATCAAAATAATATTGGGGGAAATGCCAGAAGAGCAGCAAATAAATTATAAACAAATTTGTGCACAGAATTATCCCGAGCCATAGAGCAAGCTTTACTAATTATTAACACCCTGTAAAAAACTGCTTAGTGTGAAATCTGGAATCTGTCTGAGTTATTTTTGACTGATAATGAGAATCATCTTGGATGTATGCTCCTTTGTTTTCATTATAATTCTCTCTCTTATGTTACTGAGTCCCTTTGGCTTATTGGATGAAGTAGCTTCTAGTTGTTGCTTCTTTATTCTTTTTGTTTTGTTTGTTTGTTTTTTTGTTTTTCAAGACAGGATTTCTCAGTATAGCCCTGGCTGTCCTGGTATTCACTTTGTAGAGCAGGCTGGCCTTGAACTCAGAAATTCACCTGCCTCTGCCTCCCAAGTGCTGGGATTAAAGGTGTGCGCCACAACGCCTGAGTGCTTCTTTATTCTTAAGGAAGCTACTCTGTTCTCCTAGAGAGCCTACTTGAAAATATACTTTTCAGATAATAAGCTACAAGTTTGAAAAGCACTCCTATTTGCATTCATTCCACTAACATGTATACCAATAGGAATGGTTTTCATTGCCTGATAAGGAACAAGGTAAATAGAATCTCGGCTCTTATATTGGTTAGAATTCTGAGAGAGGAAGACAGAATATGAAAACATACATTCTGAAACACAATGTTATATATATATATATATATATATATGTATAAAATCATGGCTGGATAGGTATTTTAAATATGATGGTCAAGAACAGCCTCCACTATATACTTAAAATCCAGAGTAAACATAAGGAAAATGTTGTGTAAAGATTGTGGGAAATATTTAAATCATATAGAATACAGATCCATCTCCTTAACCCTCATAAACTCCAGAATGTTAGTTGTGGAGAGCCGTGCTGCGAGCAATCGCCATTATAAGATGGCGCTGGCTTCCGCTGTGCCTAACTAGTAAACAAGCCTTGTGCACAAGTGTGAGAGTGAACTCATGCCTAGTCACTGCCCATCTCGGGGCGTAGTAATGAGGTGATAGGTGAGCAACAAATCAGGAGCTGACATGCCACATCAGGTGCTGAAACGCCATGCTGAGGGTTATATAAGCAGCACCATTTTCCAGGGTCTGGGTCTTCCCTCCTTAAGAAGCAAAAAAGCTTGCCGCAGAAGAATCTGGTTGTCCCAGTGTGTTCTTGCCAGCGAGAAGGATAGCTCAGGACAGTTAGTAATACACAGAATGAATAGCTAGAATGTACTGACATTGATTGTAAACGACTGAGAAGGAAAAGCAGGCAGATTGCTTGCACAAAACTTTTGGGTCAGATAGGATAAAATTTTTGAATTTCCATGCAAGGTTAAAAGGAAGTTAATAAAAAGCTTTTCAACAGAGGGATATCTGCCACATCTCATTTGTATTTCTAAAACTATCCCAACCACCATGTGAAGGGTGTAGTTTAGGCAGACAAGAGTCAGGAGTGAGAAAATGGCTTAGTTCAGGCAAGAGAAGATGGTAGAAAGATTAGCATTGTAGGTAGAAAGCTGGACAATTTATAGCAGACACCACAGGTAGACCCTGCATGTCTCACCACTGAACTAAATAAAGAAACTAAGCCTAGCTCCATAATGTTGAACAAATGTACCATGAGCATGCATGCCTATTTTTCAAGGTAAGTGCCTCTTGAATTTCCCTTTTCACCACAATTGGAGTACAAGAAAACACATTTTTTTCTTCCCACTTTTTAAAAATTAAATTAAAAATAGATTCTTGGCAGGCAGTGGTGGTGCACACCTTTAATCCCAGCACTTGGGAGGCAGAGGCAGGCTAATTTCTGAGTTCAAGGCCAGCCTGCTCTACAAAGTGAGTTCCAGGACAGCCAGGGCTACACAGAGAAACCCTGTCTCAGAAAACAAAAACAAAACAAAACAAAAACATAAATTCTTTTTTCATATATCATATCCTAATTAGTTTTCCCTCCCTCTACTCCTCTCAGTTCCTCCCCACTTTCTTTATCCTCCAGAATCACTCCTTTTCAGCTTTCATTAGAAAAAAAAACAGGCTTCTAAAGGATAACAACTAAACATGACAAAATAAAATATATTAAGATGAAGCAAAAACTTTTAGATTGAAGACAGAAATGGCAACCCAGTAGGAGAAAAAAAGGGTCCCAAGTGAAGACAAAAGAGTCACAGACCCACTCACTCTTTTAGTGAAGAGTGCCAGAAAAATACTAAGCTGGGGAGATGGTTCAGATGTTAGAGGTTAGGCTCATAGCCAAACGTTCTAAGTTAACTGTAAGATATATACAAAGGACCTGGTGTAGACCCTTGTAGGCCTGCACTTTCAGCCTCAGTGAGCTCATGCATGCCATGCTTAATTAATTCAGAGGACCTTGTTCTCCTGGTGTCCTCCATCCCCTCTGAATTTTAAAGTATTCCTACCTTCTCATCAGCAAGATTCCCTGACTCTGAGGGAGGGATTTGATGACGACATCTCATTTAGACTCTCTGTCTTTGAATGGTGTCTGTCTGTGGATCTCTGCATCTATTCCCATCTGTTACCAGAGGAAGCCTCTCTGATGGTGAACTGGATAAGGCACTGATGTATAAGTATAGGAGAATATCATCAGAAATTTTATTTATTTATTTATTTAATATCAGTGACTTTTGGTTTTACACTAGGTATCTGGCTACTTAGTCTCTGATTCTTGGTTACCCCAAGCAGTAATGGAGATAGGTTCCTTCTAGTGGAGTGGGTCATATATCTATTATTTTGCCTATGCACAATAATCATCCTTACTTCTTTCTCTCTCCTCAGGTTTTCAGGGTTGGCTCTTCAGCATGTTATAGCACAATCATTCAAGCCTCATACATGTCTTGAGTGTTCCTATTGAAATGCCATGTAACCCTATTAAAAATGGGGTACAGAGCTAAACAAAGAATTCTCAACTGAGGAAACTCGAATGGTTGAAAAGCACCTAAAGAAATGTTTAACATCTTTAGTCATCAGGGAAATGCAAATTAAAACAACCCTGAGATTCCACCTCATACCATTCAGAATGGCTAAGATAAAAAATTCAGGTAACAGCAGATGCTGGCAAGGATGTAGAGAAACAGGAACACTCCTCCATTGTTGGTGGGATTGCAACTACTCTGGAAATCAATGTAGCAGTTCCCAGAAAACTGGACATAATACAGCCTGAGGACCCAGCTATCCCACTCCTGGACATATAACCAAAAGATGTTCTAACATATAACAAGGACACATGCTCCACTATGTTCATAGCAGCCATATTTATAATAGCTAGAAACTGGAAAGAACGCAGATGTCCCTCAACAGAGGAATGGATACAGAAAACGTGGTACATTTACACAATGGAGTATTAGTCAGCTACTCAAAACAATGACTTCATGAAATTCTTAGGCAAATGTATGGAACTAGAAAATATCATCCTGAGTGAGGTAACCCAGTCACAAAAGAACACACATGGTATGAACTCACTGATAAGTGAATATTAGCCCAAAAACTTGGAATACACAAGATACTATTCACAGACCACATGAAGCTCAAGAATAAGGAAGATTAAAGTGTGGGTGCTTTGGCCCTTCTTAAAAAGGGGAACAAAATATTATGGGAGGAAATAAAGAAGCAAAGTGTGGAGCAGAGAATGAAAGAAGGACATCTAGAGACTGCCCCACCTGGAGATCAATCCTATGTAAAGTCACCAAAATGCAGACACTATTGTGGATGCTAAGAAGTTCATGCTAACAGGAGCCTGATACAGCTATCTGCTGAGAAGCTTTGCCAGAGCCTGACATCTACAGGGACAGATGCTTGCAGCCAACCATTGAACTGATCATGGGGTCACTGAAGGAGCTGAAGGAGTTTGCAACCCCATAGGAAGAACAACAATATCAACCAACCAGAGCTCCCAGGGTCTAAACTACCAACCAAAGAGTACACATGGAGGGACCCACAGCTCCAGCCGTATATGTAGCAGAGGATGGCCTTGTCAGGCATCAGTGGGCCTTTGGTCCTGTGAAGGCTCGATGCCCCAGTGTAGGGGAATAAAAGGGTGAGGAGATGGTAATTGGTAGGTGGATGGGTGGGGGAGCACCCTCATAAAAATAGGAGGAAGGTAGATGGGATTGGGGGTTTCTGGGGAGCAAATCGGGAAAGGGCATAACATTTGAAATGTAAATAAATAAAATATCCAATAAAACGACTAAGCATAAAAATATATTTTAAAAAAGGAATGCCATGTTTTAGTATTCATTGCTTCATAATAGTGTTGTGTCGTTGGCTATATAAATTAGTGCTTTTTGGTAAATAGTGTTTCTTCTGTACTATGGAAAACTGCACATCACCTAGTCAAAAATAAGAAGTAGAACTTTATTTATCAACATTTATAATATAAAGTTAAGCATACAACTTTACACTCTAACTTCCCCTTTGACATACTCTTCTTTGTCCTGAATACTGTCCTTTAAACTTCCTTATTGCTTCTCAGAAGTGCCTTTTCTGGCCAGCAGGCTGATAAGCCTGTTTTGTTGAAACAACTGACTGATGGTTCTTTAGATCCATCCAGAAAAAAATCAAATATAGGCAAGAAACAGCTTCTTAATGTCCTTGAGTTCCAGAGGCTCACAGCTACAACTCCCAAACCTAAGTCCTGTAACCCGAGGTGCCTGACTCAAAACTTATTATCAGAAGAGTTAAGGTAGGAGTCTCTTGCCCAGGGTTTAAAGATTACACATCACCCAGAGCCTCAACTCTTAAACTATGTATGAAAGTGCTTTCAGCTGGGTCCTAACAAACACAGAAGTGGATGCTCACAGTCAGCTATTGGATGGATCACAGGGCCCCCAATGGAGGAGCTAGAGAAAGTAACTAAGGAGCTAAAGGGATCTGCAACCCTATAGGTGGAACAACATTATGAACTAACCAGTCTCCCACCACCCCACCCCCCTCAGAGCTCCTGTCTCTAGCTGCATATGTATCAGAAGATGGCCTAGCCGGCCATCAGTGGAAAGAGGCCCATTGGTCATGCAAAGTTTATATGCCTCTTTACAGGGGAACGCCAGGGATAAGAAGTGGGAGTGGGTGGTTGGGGGAGTGGGGGAGGGGGGAGCGTGGGGGGGGACTTTTGGGATAGCATTGGAAATGTAAATGAAATAAATACCTAAAAAAAAAAAGAAAGGAAGAAAGAAAGAAAGTGCTTTCAGCCTTTTAACCTCTGGTGGCTCTCTCAAACTCATTCAGTGACCCAACCTTGCTGACTGTAGTACTCTGGGCTCCATCTTTGGCTGTTCATAGACTCTTATTTCAGCTTCTCTACTCTCCCCCACCTTCTCTGTTTCTTCTTCCCCTCTTAGTTGCTGCAGGATTCTGCTTTTTTTTTTTTTTTTTTTTTTTTTTTTTTTTTTTTTTAGCTGTTCTCTGAGACTCTTTAGCTACCTTTATAACAACTTTTTTGTTTGTTTGTTATTTAGGTCTTTATCTTTCAGTTGCATAAATCTCGAAGCCTTAGTGAATAATCTCACTGTCTAAACCATGTGTCATGCTACTATAAAATATCTATCTCACATAAATAAACAAGAAAAAAATGTATTCACTGCTGATGAGAGTGCAAACTGGTACAGCCGCTAGGGAAATCACTGTGGAGGCTCGCCATAACGTTAGAAATAGATTTACCCATGAACTGGCTTCACTATTCTTGGCTGTGTACCCAAAGCTCTCTCTGTTTTTACATAGAGACACATGCTCACCTGTGCTTACTGCTCCTCTATTCACAATAAATGGAAATGAGAAGAACCTAAATGTCCACCATTTAGAAGGCATAATGAAAATGTGGTACATTTACATAATGGGATATTATTCAGCTGTAAAGAAAAAGAAAATTGTGAAATTTGCAGGTAAATGGATGATCCTGGAAACAATCATCTTGATAAAGTCAAGCTAAACTCAAAAGACAAACATTGTGTGTGTTCTCTGATATCAAGCTAAACTCAAAAGACAAACATTGCGTGTGTTCTCTGATATGTGGGTATTAGTTTTTGTGCTTTAGATATGTGTGTCTCATTTATACTACCCACAGATGTTAGCCAGCTAGAAAGGAAGTAGGAGAGAAAAGGATATCTTCCAAGCAGATTAATATAAAATATAATGCTGTAAAATAATAAAAGAGAAATTATAATAGGGAGGATTAAATGGAAGAAGAATTGCAAAGCAGGCCAGAGGAAGAAAAATGAGAGACATAATCAATACCATTGAAAAGACATAGGAAAACCTACTACTATTGCTTTCTAAATCATATACATATATTAAAGGAATTTAAATGGACTCACCATATAATAGGGAAGACAAATCCCCACAAGATATCATATTCTACTATACAAAACCAACCGTATCAGCACTTGGTTACATCTTTACTATTCATTGACCAAACTGCCTAGGTAGTCACACCAAAAACTATAGGCTATTGTCAATGATATTGGGTACTAGCCACAACTTAATGGTATCTTGTTGCTTAAGACACCACATATTTATGGCATGGAACATTGGAAAATATCAAGCTCATACTCAACTGTAGGCTAAACCCCACTGGATAGCATTCATAGTGCTAGAAGGTGTTATACTTGTTACCAGGAGAGAAATGTAATCAGCTATCACATTCAGCTACAAAAGTCATAATGACCTACCTAAATATATATGCCCACCAGTGCAACAGTGGCAGTATTGGTTGAGGAGTAACCAATCATGGTTTGGTTTAAGTCTACTTCATGAGATAGAAGCCATTATGTATATTTTTAATGTGGCAAAAAAACCTGAAACTAGTAGATCCCTAAGTTTCAAATCATGTAGGTGATAGGCCATAGATAAAAACCTAATGCTATTATTCTCAATGAAAATAAACAATAAAATGGTTCCTAATAGCATATTCTTATATCCATACATCAGAGCATCACTCAGCTCTAAACAGAAAAATATCTTCTTGAAGAAGATGATCATTAACACAGGAATGTACAGCTGGACGATGTACAGACAAGGAAAGACTTCAGAGTGCTGAGTCCTAGACGTCTTTATCATACTCATCCTTTAAAAGCTCTAGGATCTATGCAGAAGAAGGTCCAGAAAGGATTATAAAAAACCAGAGGTGGTGGGCAATTTTCAGACACAACAGGGCAGAGACACATATCAACTCACTTACACTGGGATACCATACATAAGGCCTATACAAGGTCAAGCCAGACAAAATACCAGCATGGAGGAGTGAAAGTGGGCACAAAGTTTTAGCTAAGAAGATATTACTGAATGATAGTTGCTAGGAGAGGGAAGATCAGTGGTTTTTTAGTTTGTTTGTTTGGTTGGTTTTTTTGCTTTTTTTTTTTAAAGTCACACTGGCTTATGAGCCACACTCCAGGAAAGATCCCACACTTAAAAGTACTTTGCCAATACAAATCAGATTTCATTTATATACTAGCTTTTTTACTCCTGCATGAGAGAGGGAAATCCATGAAATAAGATTGTTGATGAAATCTAGGAGAAGTTGGAGAAAGGAAAGAATATCATATATACATATACATACACACACACACATATATATATAGTTTTACAGTATATATATATATATATATATATATATATATATTCTGTAAAATTATCAAACAATCAATTAAAACTGAAAATGTAAAATAGAAATGAGACAGAGGTTCAGATAGGTCTATCATTTTAAAATTTTAAAAATAAATAATATTATATAAAAAAAACCCTTCTCTTTCCTTGCATCTGTCGCTTCCTAATTCCTTCCTTTGGATGAGTGTGGGTGTATTTTCACAGTGTTACTTTCAAAGGGATCATCTTTATATGTAAACCATTGAGCTCTATTCTTACCAGTTAAGCCGGATTTACTGATTGTGCAAATGAAGTCTATATTCTTGAACAGATTCAGAGCATGTGAAAACCTCTCCTTGTCAAAATTAATTAGCTTGTGAAAATTGCTTTATGTGTCATTTGAAGTTGGTTTGCATGCAAGTCATTGTTTTCAAAACAGAAAAAAAGTGATTATCTGGAGAAAAATAAGTCTAAACAAGAGATCCCTAAGCTCCAAATCATGTAAATTGCAATATTCAAGACAGCTTATAACTTCTTTTTCTACTGTGGGAATAGCCTATGTGGTTTACTGCAAGCCATCAAAAGCAAAGGTCTCAACAATTGCAATATGGTGTCTCTGTGGTTCTGACACACCAAGCTTAAGCTGTTGGGCTGTGTGTGTGTGTGTGTGTATATATATATATATATATATATATATATATATATATATATATATATATACACATATATATGTATATGTGTGTGTGTACATATGATAAATAAAAGCTAAAATAAAAAGTATTTAATATTTTGGGGAGTTTGTGTACACAAATCTGTCACATAATTCTGTCCAATTGATGTTTCTGCTCTACTTCGGGCAAATTTAGAAATGTTTTACCTGAAATATACAGGCTTTCCATATGAGCATAGTAATAGCATCCTTACCTATCAACAGTCTTGTTTACATTTCTAACAGGCACTTGGTTACACTCAAGCAGTAAAGGCATTATCATGCTCAGGACAAAAAAAAAAAAAAAGGTATTCTGTGTTTCTGAATTTTCCTTGAAGACATTGGGCTGCTGTCTCTAGAACAGTTTATAAACAGCCTTGGAGAACATCAAAGGCTATTTCATTACGACCTGCTGAGCTCTGATTACACACCTCAAAAGTAAATTGTTAACCCAGTGAAAACTCTCCTGAAAGTTAAATCAAATACAACTAAAAATATCCAAATGTTTGCTTTAAGACTCCAATGCTGTACATGAGAATGTTTCTTGAGAAAAGAAAAAAAAATATCTAATTTTTGAAGGATTCATCTTATAAGCATCCATTATTTGTCTGGCAGCATTTATCTCCTTTCAGTTGCTCCTCATGTCTTTCAGGCCACGTATTCTCTTCTCTTTGACACAAGAAGTACTAAACATATAAACAACATTACCCTCTCATATGCTTAAATCACACTACATTATTAACTTCAGTGTAAATGAAACCACTTAGCATGGCACACAGACACACAGAGAGAGGGGTGGGGAGGGAGGGAGGGACAGAGGGACGGAGGGAGAGAGAGAGAGAGAGAGAGAGAGAGAGAGAGAGAGAGAATATAATGGTATAGACATATTCTTGGTACTTGGAGGCCCATGCTAGACTATATATAAAAAATGTGATCCAAATGAACAATTACAAAACATTTATAAATACAAGACACCAAATTTCAAATAATCTGCCAAGCAGTGTGTGTCGTTTAAAATCCCTTAAACAGAACTCCAAACACAGCACCTGTGGTGGTCTATGAAAACACACCTGTAAGAATAAGAAACTTTCCACTGAGAATCCCCAAAATCCTGACACATATTGTTCTTAGTGATGTATGTAACAGAGTATTTTTTGGGGGAAAGAGTCCAAAAATCTAAAAACTGTAAAGAAAAACACCTCTGCCATCAGATAATTCAAAATGATTCCAATCAAACAGCTGAGGTTTAGTTTGTGTAAATACTCGCCTCAGTTCAGCCTTCAGTCTCAGCCATTGTACATCTATAGCCATGTTTCAACACATCATACCATGGTCTCTGAAACACAACCCTTTGTTTCCTCAGTTGTGACTTTATACCACTGTTTATAGACCTGCATTATGACATCTACATGCTACATTGAGGTTACAAGTTATGTAGCTGCTCTCTGGTGAACATGAAATTCAGACATAAAGGGTCATACGATACAACTCATATCATGCACATCTTAGCATGACTCCTAGTACACACCTTACTATCAATAAGTATTAAATAATAAATGATTCTTAGCCCAGATCTGCTTTCTTAGTATGCTTTAGAGAACTATGGGTGTATAAAACTATGATGGTCTTGACCAAATATGCCTTTTAAACAAAAATGTTAAAACATAGTCCTGTGTTTTATAAAAGTGACAATTTATTTGTACAGAACCTCCAAAGTTTTCAGGAACTGTATTTGAAATCATAATCACCAATAGTGCATACTTTGTTAGTATACAAGCTAAGAGTGTATATATCTGTTAGAATAGCTAATATGAATTAGGCAGACATCACTCATTTAGATATTGCTAGAAAAAATGCTAATGAACAGTTGAGAAAACAGATTAGCTGTTGTTTATAAACAGAAAACATGGGCCAATGTGATGTTTAATACCTACTCCTAGGTGATATATAAGAGAAATTAACTTACATCTTACACAAAACATGCTCACTAATAATGAGTATAGGTTTTATATAACCTCCAAAAGCTAGAGAAAATCAAAGTATACTTCAAGTGCTTGAAAAGGCAAACATATTCATTGTTTAAGATTTTGTTGAATAAGAAAAACCTGTCTCAAATGACTCGATGTTCATTTATAGAGATATAGAGATATATCCAATATCTATAGTTATGCAACAAACATTCATGCACTTAGCTTAAAATGACATTCATTTAGTATCATATATATATATATATATATATATATATATATATATATATATATATATATATAATGTATATATGTATACACACACACACACACACACACACACATATATATATATATATAGTACATCATGGTGGACTTAATTGATGCCTTGCTTAGAGTCCCCTAAGGTCAGACTCTGGTCAAATTTCAAGAAACAGTTGGTTCCGTATCATCAGCTACTTTTGAACTGTAGCCTCTTCTCTCTTACTCTGCCTAATTACAAGTTAATGGCATACATCTTGAAGCTATCACGAATAATCTCACTGTTTGGTACCTAGGCCTAAGTCAAGTCTCATGCTACTATAAAAATATATCTCACATTATGAAAAGGGAAAACTTATTCACTGCAGGTCAGAGTGCAAACTGGTACAGCTACTCTGGAAATCACTGTGGAGGTTCCTCAAAAGGTTAGAAATACATTTACCACATGAACCAACTGCTCCACTCTTGGCCACGTGCATACTCAATGCTCTCTATATTTTTATACAGAGATGCGTGCTCATCTGTGTTGATTGCTAGTCAATTCATGAGAAAGAGGAAATAGAAACAATCTAAATGTCCACCACCTGATGAATACATAGTGGCACATTTATATATGGGATATTATTCAGCTGTAAACAAAAATAACATTATAAAATTTGCAGGTAAATGGGTGGTCTCTGGAAGCAATCACCCTGAGTGAGACAGCCTGGACTCAGGAAGACAAATTTCACATCTTCCCTCTTGTAGGTAGATGCTAACTTTGAATCTTCAGTGTGTATATTCCATTTACCCGTGGAGATGAGGACACTTTCAAAGGTCATGGGGGGTGCAAACATGTGATGATATGCATAATGAAAAGGGAATACTGGAAGGGGGTGGGGAATCAGAGGGCAGACCAGAGGAGGGATTATGCTAAGGGATAATTAACATTAAAGGCCTTTTGAGAAAGTCATATGGAAACCTACTAAATAAAAAGATTAGACTGTTGCATTCCTCTTGCTTGCCCTTGAGAACTTGACAATAAGACCTTATTGCTGAAGGCACCACATCCTTGAGTCAGAATGTGAGGAATAATGCAAGGATTCACCTGGCATCTTTAGCCCCATTATCCAGCTTTAATTGTGCTGCATGTTACTGTGCATGCCACCAGAGGGGAGAAAATGGTAACCATCACTCTCACCTAGTCATGAATTCTGCAAGCTACAATAACAATCTGCATGGCCAAGATATGCCCACTAGTGCAATTCTCGAGAGAATATTATAGGACTGACCAGACATTTTCTGATTAAATACAACCAGACTCACTCCTCAAGATGGAACTCATATCTGACATCATCCTGTGCTGTAAGAACCCGTGTCTAGATAGGTCTAAGGCCCTAGGTGAGTACCTACTTCTTGTTATTATGCTAAGTGGACATTATTAATCTGATTTCTAATGGTTTCACTATAACCATAGATTAGAGCATTTCTCAATGTTCTTCAGCAAAGCTTCTTTTTGCAGTAGATAATAATTAGCATAGAGACCCAAAGCTGGTCAATGTACAGAGAGAGAGAGAGAGAGAGAGAGAGAGAGAGAGAGAGAGAGACTTCAAAGAGCTTAGCTGTAGGTAGGATATCTATTTCACATTTCTCCTCCAAGACTTAGAGATCAGTGGAAGAGGCAATAGAAAGAGCCAGAGGCTATGAAAGACTACAATGAAACAGTTTTTACAGACACAACAGGCTAATTGTACATGTGGACACACAGTATGAACAAGGCCTGTACAAGTTAAAGTCACACAAAAATCCCAGCAAGGATCAGGGAGGTACATATCTCACTTTAGCAGCAAGTGATAGGTATTGAGAAAGGCAAAAGTGGTTACTCTAAGAGAGTGACCTCCAGTAGACTAACCTGGCTCCAGGAGGATGGCCAGGTTACCCCGAAGTATTTGTCTAACACAAATTGAACTTGATTTTGAGAGAGATTTTGAGAGAGAGAGAGAGATTTTGAGAGAGAGAGAGAGAGAGAGAATGAAATAAAACAGTATATGAAGATGAATCATGGAAGAAGCAGAAGAGGAGGTTACCCCATAGGAAGACTCACTTTATCTCACAGGTAGTTTCTGAATGACTGTTATATTGCAAGCATTTTGATAGATATTCACCCATTCATTAGGCCTGGCAATAAACAAACCATATGATTTAAAAAAGTGTTTATTTTCATAATTTTATTTCCTACCATAGTTAGAAAATAAAGCTTCATTGCCTTTAGACATGAAGATTCTCCAAGCCAACTTCAGGACATCCTTATTTCAATGATCTAGTTGATGGCATAATACTCATCAATTCTAGTTACAAGTGATGCAACAATTTAATTATGAATTGTTGTATACTGTCCAAGAAAAAAACTAGAAGTTTTCTGATTTTCCAAAGATCTTATTAATTATGAGGTCATAACATTCTGATCTCATGTAAAGTAGCAATTCTTGAGCTATACAGTTTGTAATTTGACTTCAGTAAAAAATTAGGGCTAACGTTCCAACAAGGAGAGGATGTGCACTACTAAATTCCCTTCTTTTGTATGGGAATCCTTTCTGTTGTACATGTACTTTGAGTTGGAGTGCTTAAATGTGTTCAGTCTTACCACTGACTAAGCATTTTCTCCTATTTAAGGGAATCTTTATACACTCCATAAAGCATTGTGAGTTTTTAAGTGCTTAATGATGAAACAGTATCAACCCATGTGACACAGGAGAGAGGAAAGTCACCTTGATCCTGTAACAGTAACATCATACTCTGTTGCCTTGTATGCACTGTGATTTAGAGTCTCATACTTGGCTTTCCTTGGAAAATTCTTACAACAAGTCTACTTTTGAAAATAAAACCAAGCATGATGGAACACTGCTATGATCACAGCACAAAGGAGATTGAGGCAAAGGGATTAGAAGCTCAATATCATCCTCACCTGCAAGAAGATTTCAAGGTTAGTCTGAGCTAGACAAGATCCTGTCCAAGCAAGAACAACATAAGACTGGTTCATCTCAGAAGCATCTATATATACACTAAACCTTAGGGACTATGATGGAATTTGCAAAGCGTGCATCAGGCTTTGTGGGTCTCAATAAGTGGGTAGCAATCCCTTTGGGTGGAGAATGACCCTTTCTGATCTCATATCAGATATTTACATTATGATTGCTAACAGTAGCAATATTATAGTTATGAAGTAGTAATGATAATACTTTTATGGATGAGGATCACCACAACATGAAGAACTGTATTAAAGGACTGCAGCAGTAAGAAGGTTGAGAATCACTGCATTTGAAGTTCATTAGTATTCACTTAGTAAATACACAAGACTTTAGCAACCTACAGGAAAGTAAACTTTTCTTCCACAGACACATGTATTTTTTTTTACTGAAGGAATGAACAACATCAAACAGTACACAGAAACTATGCCATTCAAAGGACCACGTGATTTTTCTCCTATGGAGGGAAAATATAGTGTTAAACTAGAGAAAAGTAAGATATATGGACTTTGATATATAGAAGAATATTCAGGAGTCTCCAGTTCATTCTTGAGGCTTGGCATTTACAGCTTTTAAAATAGTATTGCCATAACGGATATTAAATGTTACTCTTAAATTCAGACATTCAGATTCACATTTTTAAAGCCAATCTCAGTCAAATGATCAAATAAGAAAAAACTAGAACGGACAAAACACATTGTGAAGAGAAGAGACTGAGAAAAATTTCAGAAAGAATAAAATCGTCAAGGATACAGCTCCAAAGTCAAAGAAAACCCCACCCCACCCCCACACCTTCTAAGAAAATTTCACGTTATCTGAAGAGTGAGGCAAATGCTCTTAGATCTAAGGGTTGCTGGTTCAAATCTCAGCAGGAGCAGATTTCTCACCAACTAAAAAGGCACTCTCCCCATTAAAGGAACTGACTTAATACAGTTGCATGGACCATTACTGTACAGAATGGGGATTCACAAACTATTTTCTAAATGGGGTCTTTTTGTGCATGTCCAGTAATTTATATAGAAGCCTTTTATAAATAAAAAAGAAAAACTGAGGGGGAGAGTCTAAGAACCCATGATTTGAGCCTTTAATAACTATTGGTATATTAGAGAGAGCCATCTGCAGTAATACAGCAGATCAGACCTTCTTGGCAATGGTCTGAAAAAGCATTCTAGAGATAAAAGCTTAATATTTTTGCAGACCTCAAATGCCCATAAAAGTATTAACAGAATGGCTCTTGAAGTTTGGTCTCAACGTTGGATCTTAAAATGCATGGTCATCATGAATCTCCATTCAAACAGTTCATCACTAGGACATTATTTTTCCTGAAATTTTCACAGAAAATTTATTACATAAATTTTGACACAATACTGTAATTGAACTGCTGAAAGTACTCTTTAAGAGCAAAGGGGAGTATGTAATAAACACCCAGCTTAATGCATCTTAAAATATGACTCTGTGGAAACTGCTAGAGCTCTACTTCTCCATTAATTTGTGTTTAGAGAGCTGTCCTTGATCTAGGCCCAACATATTTATGCTAATTTATATTTCACTCACTGGAAAAATAGCCAAGAATAGAAAAATAATGCATTTTGAAAGTACCTTCTCATCTACCAGTTTCAATAGATTTTAGGACCTAATCAATGCTCTTAAATGGTTATAAATACGGACAGAGACTAATAAATATCGACGACTATAGAGAGCTTCCAGTTTTAAATTTTTTTCAAGGAGAATATAAATCTGTGTAGTGCGTCAGCTTCTCATGTACAGTCATTTGAGTCCTGTGACTTATGGCAACTTCATAAGGTTTTGTGGGTTTTTTTAAATCACGAATATATTAGCTACAAATGATAAAAATGAAATAATAAAGCTCACACTGATTTAAGAAAAGTTATATGTAGAATCATCATTAGTTAATGAAAAATGGTAACATCTGCTTGGGAAGCAAAATGGATCTAAAAGTCCAAAGAATGGCCAAAGAGAAAGTGGTCTCCTATCCCAGCCTTGCGGTTCTTCTTAAGTTTTGCTCCCTCAGAAGCCACCATTCAGCTCAGTTGAGTACATCCAGAAGTTGAATACCACCTCATTGCATGTCTTGGAGAAATGGTTGCTCCTTACACAGCATTTCAAATAAAAATACTCCCTCAAAAACTCAAGAGAAGGATCAGCAAAATTGCTCAGTGGGCAAAGGTGCCTGCCAACAAGACTGTAACTGTGAGTCTAGTCCCTGGTAACCACATGGTGGAAGGTGAGAACCAACTCCCAAAAGTTTTCTCTTGATCTCTACATGTCTGCAAGTAGCAAGTGCAACTGCTTACTCCATCAATACGAAATTAACCTGTATAAAAGTGTTTAAAAATACAAGCGATCCCTGATTTATTGTATCAATAAATTCAACAAAGATCTACAAGACCATTGCCAGGTTTCTGATGTTAGGCAATAACTATAGATTTTATTTTCTACCAGAAAACATATATGGTGATTTCCTAAGAGTTTAGTTTTGTTTGTTTGTTTGTTTTTTAAGATGGCTTCATCTGCATGACTATTTTTTAACAAAGTTGCACTTGTAACACATTTAGATATATAAGCATGTATTCACAACCACACCACAAACACATGTGTATATATTTCAGGTGAACAGTCACATACGCAGCAAACTTTAGAGTTGGGGAGAACTAAGACTGAGAAATAATATAGGGAGGACATCACAGTAGTAAATGGATTTGACATGCCAAAACCCCAAACTTGACATTAAGAAAAAATAAGAGACTCATAGTCAGTTTTCAGTAAATATCGATCAATAAATGTAGTAATCAGACATAATAAAAATAACATAAGTACTATGAGCTGACAGAAGAAACTGTTTCAGTAAACAAACCAAATAATAAAATCTGGTAAATTATACATTTAAAGTGAAGCAAAGTTCAGAATGTTACAATTAAAGTTGAGTAGGTGAGAAGATGTAATGTTTGTCTTTCCGTATCTGTATCCGTATCTAAGTAATGACAATCAACACGTTTGTTTCACCAGCTCCATCCATTTACCTGCAAATCTCATAACTTCATTTTTCATTGTAGCAGAAGTAAACTCTACTGTAAATAGGTGTCATATTTTCATGATCTATTCACCAGATGATGGATAAATAGCCTTTCTCCATGTCCCAACTATTTGTGAATGGAGCAGATATGAACAAGATGAAAGTGTGTTTCAATAGTAGTAAACAGTCTTCACATGTTCAATTTTGGAGAACTATAGAATCCAGAAAACTATAAAGTGACCATTAGTGGGGATCATTATCTACTCCTAAGGGACAACTGAAGGTAGGACACAGGTGACATGAAGGGGAAAGTAGGGATAATGGGAAGAATATTTAAGTCTGGAGATAGATGGGAGGGTAAGGAAAAGGAGGGGGATGGGAAAGAGATAACATACCAAGAATGTTTGAAAACGCCACGTGGAAAGCTACTATTTTATAACAAATATGTATATATATACACACACATATGTATATAGCACATATATATAGTGCACATATATATATAGCATACATATAGTGCACATATATATATTGTTTGTATTTTTAACATATATATGTTATTTATCATTATAACTAGTCATATATTAGAGAACATTTATAGTTTGAGATTTTTTAAATGTATCCATCAAGCAGAAACACCCAGAGTAGAACATTTGGTGGAAATGGACTGAGAATGTTCATTTCTTCCCTCATTAAAATTTGTCTATTTATACGGGCTGGAGAGATAGCTCAATGGTTAAGATTGCTCTTCCAGAAGTCCTGAGTTCAGTTCCCAGCATATACTTGGTGGCTCACAACCATCTGTTATGGGATCTAATGCCCTCTTCTGATGTATCTGAAGAGAGTAACAGTGTACTAACATATATAAAATAAATAAATATATTTTTAAAATGTCTATTTACTTAGTATCCATGCATATATATGCCAAGGCAGGAGTTGGCAGCCATATGACAGCTTTAAAGAGTTAGCTGTGCTCTTCCACTCTGTGAGTCTCCCGTGTAGACAAAGGTGGCCGTCATGTTTTATGACAACTACCTTTAACCACTGAGCCATCTCACTGGCTCAGGAATTCCTTTCATGACAAAATAACGTGGAGAAGGGAGAAAGAGAGAAGAGGAGTAGGGAATTAAAGAGGCAAAATAGGCAACTGGTATGTGGGTCAAAGGAAACAGGAGACAAGCTCAGCCTGCTGGTTCAGCTTCTAGAAGAATCTTACGCCATCTTCTAGCAAAGCACAAAGGTTTCTTTCAGTAATTGTCAAGGTTATCTACTACTTTATTTATTTTTGTATATATTTTAAATAATTTTGCAGGATTCAGGGATTGAAATTATGACTTCTGCATGCTGGGCAAGCATGGTGTCATTGAACGATAGCCTTCAGCTATTATAATTATTTTATACATGTCAGTAACTATTGGCTTAGTAAACAATGTTTTTAATTTGTGTGGAATTCACTAAGAGGAATCATGAGATCAAGAGAAATGATCAATTTCTGAGGCAATTATATTTTCTAAAATGATACTTGCCTTCATCAAAATAATATTGAAATCAGTTAAGAACAGTATTTTAAGTCAATAACTTGCGAAAATCATAGTATAAAAACATAGTATTTTCTTTAACTTCCCTGAGCCTCACATGTCTGTATTGGATAATGGAGATAATAAGCATTTCAAAAAATTAATAGGAAAATTAGTTGACCTAACAACAAAACAGAGGACCAGTGTATAATATTTAACATACTTATTTAATTATTTTGACTTTATGTACTAATTTTTTTGTGTGCTACATTGAAAAAAAATCCCTATATTTGTTTTACCTTCAATCATTTATATTCAAGTTTTTGTAGTGTAGAAAAATTCCTGGCAGTGAACTTCTCAAGTGGTTAAAGTCACTTGACCTTTAGCCTCCTGCTTTAAAAATCCCTCAAGAGATATGTTAAATGGCCCAGAAATGTATTGCCTGTCATGTCTTATTGCTTAATTAATGACCAAGTAAAACGGCCTATATGACTGCCCTGAAGTAATTGTGAACTGATCTACTTAAAAAAAAACCGAATGTCCTCAGTTGCAACTGTCATAGCACATTTGCTGCTTTTAACTCTCCACAATCTTTAAAAGAAACAGAACATATAGGAGTTGGTGAGTCAGGCATACAAACACCAGCTAAGCATATTAAAGAACACTGTTGCTTAGTATAAGTGACAAGAAATTGTGTGCCACTGTTTTTTTGTTGTTGTTGTTGTTTATTTGTTTGTTTTTAAAGGTGTGCCCGGACTCAGCCAAAAATGCTGACTTTGTAATTTTTTTTTTTACCACAAGTCTTATTTGTGATAAAATTGGAAGCTGATGAACTTTTAAATAACAAGCATAAAAAATTCCAGTTTGAAGTTATTACAGTTAAAAATAGCTGGGTGCCTAGAGAGTGAAATTCATGCAGAATGGGGGTTCACCAATTGGAGAGGAGGGCTGAAAAATGAATCTCAAAATGAAGGAGAAACTGGTATTTCTTTTTTTTTTTTTTCCATTTTTTATTAGGTATTTAGCTCATTTACATTTCCAATGCTATACCAAAAGTCCCCCTTACCCACCCACCCCCACTCCCCTACCCACCCACTCCCCCCCTTTGGCCCTGGCGTTCCCCTGTACCGGGGCACACAAAGTCTGCGTGTCCAATGGGCCTCTCTTTCCAGTGATGGCCGACTAGACCATCTTTTGATACATATGCAGCTAGAGTCAAGAGCTCAGGGGTACTGGTTAGTTCATAATGTTGTTCCACCTATAGGGTTGAAGATCCCTTTAGCTCCTTGGGTACTTTCTCTAGCTCCTCCATTGGGAGCCCTGTGATCCATCCATTAGCTGACTGTGAGCATCCACTTCTGTGTTTGCTAGGCTCACAAGAGACAGCTACATCTGGGTCCTTTCGATAAAATCTTGCTAGTATATGCAATGGTGTCAGCGTTTGGATGCTGATTATGGGGTGGATCCCTGGATATGGCAGTCTCTACATGGTCCATCCTTTCATCTCAGCTCCAAACTTTGTTTCTGTAACTCCTTCCATGGGTGTTTTGTTCCCACTTCTAAGGAGGGGCATAGTGTCCACACTTCAGTCTTCATTTTTCTTGAGTTTCATGTGTTTAGGAAATTGTATCTTATATCGTGGGTATCCTAGGTTTTGGGCTAGTATCCACTTACCAGTGAGTACATATTGTGTGAGTTCCTTTGTGATTGTGTTACCTCACTCAGGATGATGCTCTCCAGGTCCATCCATTTGGCTAGGAATTTCATAAATTCATTCTTTTTAATAGCTGAGTAGTACTCCATTGTGTAGATGTACCACATTTTCTGTATCCATTCCTCTGTTGAGGGGCATCTGGGTTCTTTCCAGTTTCTGGCTATTATAAATAAGGCTGCTATGAACATAGTGGAGCATGTGTCCTTCTTACCAGTTGGGGCTTCTTCTGGATATATGCCCAGGAGAGGTATTGCTGGATCCTCCGGTAGTACTATGTCCAATTTTCTGAGGAACCGCCAGACTGATTTCCAGAGTGGTTGTACAAGCCTGCAATCCCACCAACAATGGAGGAGTGTTCCTCTTTCTCCACATCCTCGCCAGCATCTGCTGTCACCTGAATTTTTGATCTTAGCCATTCTCACTGGTGTGAGGTGGAATCTCAGGGTTGTTTTGATTTGCATTTCCCTGATGATTAAGGATGTTGAACATTTTTTCAGGTGCTTCTCTGCCATTCGGTATTCCTCAGGTGAGAATTCTTTGTTCAGTTCTGAGCCCCATTTTTTAAGGGGGTTATTTGATTTTCTGAGGTATCTCGGCGTGACTCTAACGAAGGAAGTGAAAGATCTGTATGATAAAAACTTCAAGTCCCTGAAGAAAGAAATTAAAGAAGATCTCAGAAGATGGAAAGATCTCCCATGCTCATGGATTGGCAGGACCAACATTGTAAAAATGGCTATCTTGCCAAAAGCAATCTACAGATTCAATGCAATCCCCATTAAAATTCCAACTCAATTCTTCAACGAATTAGAAGGAGCAATTTGCAAATTCATCTGGAATAACAAAAAACCGAGGATAGCAAAAACTCTTCTCAAGGATAAAAGAACCTCTGGTGGAATCACCATGCCTGACCTAAAGCTTTACTACAGAGCAATTGTGATAAAAACTGCATGGTACTGGTATAGAGACAGACAAGTGGACCAATGGAATAGAATTGAAGACCCAGAAATGAACCCACACACCTATGGTCACTTGATCTTCGACAAGGGAGCCAAAACCATCCAGTGGAAGAAAGACAGCATTTTCAACAATTGGTGCTGGCACAACTGGTTGTTATCATGTAGAAGAATGCGAATCGATCCATATTTATCTCCTTGTACTAAGGTCAAATCTAAGTGGATCAAGGAACTTCACATAAAACCAGAGACACTGAAACTTATAGAGGAGAAAGTGGGGAAAAGCCTTGAAGATATGGGCACAGGGGAAAAATTCCTGAACAGAACAGCAATGGCTTGTGCTGTAAGATCGAGAATTGACAAATGGGACCTAATGAAACTCCAAAGTTTCTGCAAGGCAAAAGACACTGTCTATAAGACAAAAAGACCACCAACAGACTGGGAAAGGATCTTTACCTATCCTAAATCAGATAGGGGACTAATATCCAACATATATAAAGAACTCAAGAAGGTGGAACTGGTATTTCAAACGCTCTCCTTTAAAAGAAAGAGAATAATGTGAACGAGCTCACAGGTACAATGGCAACAAATAATTCTATAGTTTTGTAATGAGTACAAAATATGCATATTTTAATATGAACGCTGACCACTGGACTCCCAGCCAGGCGTGAGTTCCAGACTGAAGAGTAAGTAGCCTTGGAAGTATACAGCCCTCTCTACTGATTATGTGTGATCGCACTCTTCTGGGCTCCTACGACCTTGTACCATTAATTTCTTTTTATCTTGCTGGTTCTATTTCATTTCTAGGCTACAAGTATGCAGTGTCAAAGGGTACTGAAGTATAAGGAAAAGCAGTCTATTCACTGGAGGGTAAGAGAAACTGTCTGCTGGTTATGATAGGTCTTGACTCTTCATTGAGTGAGCTGGACTTTCCTGTATCCAAAGCTGCATTGCAGTGTGGTCATGGTGGCTTTGTTCTTGGTCTGGCAAAAGAGATTGTGTAGAGGGAGAGTAGAGGCAAAGAAGTCAACCAACACACTGTGGTGGGTAACAGTGGCAAGTGACCTGAGCTTGTGTGAGCAATGCTAGCTGTTCTGGTGTACAGAAAAAAAAGGAAGAAGTGAGGGACAGTGTAAGTGGAGGACTGGCTGGTGGAGTACACAAAGCTCCTCTGAGCAGGTAACATCGCAGTTCTCCTGTCTAGGGTTGTATGTGTTGCCTCCATTTACAACATCATTTTCCTGGGTGTTAGAATACAATGTATCCATTATGAGAGGTGAGAAAACAAATATGGGTGGGGGCAACCTTACATAATTTTATTATTAGTTCAATGAATAATAAACAAATATCATTGTTTTATAGTATGTCTTCCTTTCTGTGATAAAGTAACAAAATCAAGGTAGGAGAGATGACTCAGTGGCTAGGAGTACTTGTTGCTCAAGGAGAGGACCCAGGACCAGTTCCCAGCATCCACAATAGATAGCTTCAGAAAGAGCTGCTGCCTTTGGCCTCCAATAACACTGTGCTCCTATGCACATACACCTACACAAACACATATTTAAAGACAATGCTAATAAATCTTAGAGTATGCAAGAAGCTAGGTCACATTTTCAGCAATAGCTGAGGTAGAGATGCTAATATCTTCATAATTACTCAGCAGCATGGGTTGCTGGAGTTTAGGAAAATCCTTACAAAATCCTTAACAGCATCAGCGTTTAACCATGGAATTTTTTAGCTCTAAGAATTCAAGTCTACTTAAGGTGGAAACTGTTCAGATGGTTTCTACAGTCAGAGAGCTGCCATCTCCCATCCTGTGTTTTAATGACATATAAGGGCAACAAGAGAAAAAAAAAGAGATAACTGGAAAGTAAAGCCACGAGAAAATAGGACTCACGGGGAAGAGGACAAAAAGGAGCAAGTGCACAAGGAATATTTAAGTGTGACTCAGACAGCAGAATACTGAGTCAAACTGCCAGGTCTTAGAAATGGAGCATTAGTACAATATATGTAGATAGGTAGATAGATAGATGTAGTTATAGATAGATATAGATATACAGTATATAATATAATATATTCATATATTCATTCTGGTGTTTAAGAATAAAATCATATAAGATACACTTTTTGGACACCATGCATCACTAGGGTGAGTATTTCTTTTATGTCCTTGGCTTCGCAGCTGGTCCTCTTTCCAAGCTGCCAAGTGTAATATCCAATTTGTAACCCAATGCTTTGTCAACAAGGGACAATTTTTGTAGATACAGAAGACAGAAACCTTGGAACTAAAATGTGGCTGTATTAGTAGAACTGACATAAAGTGCAGGGCTAAATAAATGGCTCAGTTCTGATTTAAAAAATAAAATGCCACTGCATTCTGTGTTAGTCTTTAGTTACCATTGCCTTCCAGCCTAAACCTATGGGGTTTTGAATCTTCCTTAAGTTGCTACAGCACTGAGACTTGGAATTTGAAGGATTTAAAATAAATAGAACTTTTGGATGAAAAAATCTCTGGGTTTTCTTTTTCTTTCTTTCTTTTTTTTTTTTTCAGATCTGTAAAAGTAATAGGCGAAAGCACAAAAGGATCAAGAAAGGAAAGATCTCGGTCTTTGTCGGAGGCGTGATGAAACAGAGCTGCTTGGGGGGAAATTGGCCTGACCTTCACCCACGTGAAGCTTCAGCTGCATCAGTCTGTCTTACCTCTCTCTGATTAGGTAAAGATTGCCCCTTTCCCTGCCGGAAAGAGTCAAAGAACAAAAAAAGGCGGGTAAATCTTGACAACTATGAAAGGTTTATTTTTTAATCACAGTTGGGCTCATCTAAGTCTGCCTCTAAGCAAACGCTTTCTAAAAGAAATTCTTTGGATCATTTTTATATTTTTTTTCAACCTCCAGTCTAGATCTCAACTCTTATTTCTTGGATTATATATATTAAAGAAATATAAAACCCTTCCTTGCTTGACATGATAGCTCCCCCCCCCCCATTTCTTTTAGATTCTCTTCTAAACCTTTACTGAGAGATTATGGCAGGGAGAAAGATGTAAGTCCCCCTCAGCTGGCTAGACTGGCAAGCAGAATGAGGTTGGTAGAGTCCTGCCAACATTCCGAGGAAACTTGAAGCGCTCCCCGGCACTGAGCCAGAGACTGTCAGGAGAAGGCAGAGCATCATGGTACCCTGATATTATGTTACAGAGTCTGCTTATTCATAGAGACCAGAGTTTTCTGTGACACTACTGTCAAACGGCCCCCTGTGTGACTAATATTTTTAACAGCATGATATTTAAAATTTGACAAGGATATAATAATTCATTCTTCAGATAGTCAACATGCTATGAGAGTAAGTCATATCTTCAAAGTATCTTTCAAAGGGGCTATTAAAAGTAGGTTAAAATTCCTCCCCTTCCAGGATGTAATTTAAGTTTGACTTTTCAACTTCGACCACATAAAATTGAATTTTGACTTAAGAGCGAACAACTGAAAATTAGATGGAAAAAATAAGGAGAAAGAGCAAATTCACTCACTGAAAGGAAACTATGATGTCTGTCGGCAATTAGTATAGAATTTGCTCAGTTGTCTGAGTTTCATAACTCTGGTATCCAGTATTCTCCTCTTAGGATTCGGATTGTATTTCTAATTGTAACATAGGATTTAATGGAATGCAATCTCTTGTTATGATATATAGATGTGAAGCAACACGGGAAAGCAATTATCTACACATTTTCTGCCACAAATACTCTTCTCTACTCCAGAACTTCTTATATTGTGAACCAACTGTCCCAAACAACTAGACATTCTCAAAATAAATTCTTTAAAACACAAATCTCCCTAAAGCTTCTTTCTCCTTTGGCATTCTTTTACCCAAAGAATAAAATGTATTCATACGGTCACAAAGATAGGATTTTTAAAAGACTCTAACCATAGAAAAGTGTAAGCCAATAAAAATTAACTTAATTATCCTAATGAAAGAAAAATATGACTACATAAGAAAATCAAAATAATTCCACTGAAGCTTACAAGAATCATAATAGTATTGTGGATTATTTATAAAACTTTTATTCAATATTTTCTCAAAAATATGCTTTTAAAAATTATTTTTAACATGTACACACAGAAATACTCTACCCTTTCTTTTACACACACACACACACACACACACACACACACACACACCTTACACATGTGTTAGTCAAGATAGTTCAAGTACTATCAGGGCAACCACACTAAAATCACACACTGATTTAGTATAAAGAAATAAAATTAAAAAAACAAATGTGATATTTCTGTCTCTACATCTGTCTTATTTCACCGAGAAGGATGATCCTCAGTTGCATCCATCTTTCTTGCAAGTAGCATTTCATTCTTCCATATGAATGAACTGAACTTGACTGCATGTGGGTTTCACATTTTCTTTATTTACTCATGTGTGTGTGGATGGACACCTAAGCTGGTTCTATGACATGGATGTGAACAGAACTACAATAGACTCGTGCAACAGTTGGCAGGATGTGTTGAGTTAGAGGCTTTGGGGTGTATTTACCTGGAAGCGATAGTTTGATCCTCTAACTCTGGTTTGGGTTATTTTGGGTTAATCTGCTTCAACATATTTGTCTTTTTTCTTAAGGTGCATTTCTGCAATGCAACAAATAGATGAATCCTGTTTTTATGCATTCTGATCATCTGCGTGTTTTGATGAGAGTGCAGATGTGATTAATAGAGGAGTTGCTGAAGATAAGTTCTAACCCTTTCATTGGGCTGTGAAATGTCTGTTGCTTTCTTAATACCTTTCTTGCCACCTTGTAGATATCCTTACCTTAGATGTGTTAGAGTCCTGCTGTGACACCAGTTTAGTTAAGAAGTCCTTTCATTCATGTTTATCACAAAACACTTTCTCTTTTTCCTTCACTTGAGTGGAATGGCTTTAGAAACATGGATTGGCAGCTCTCATCTTTCAGAGTTAGATATACATTGTTTCAGGTCTTCCTGGCATTTAAGGTCTTCTGAAAATTACACTGTGATGGTTGTAGGTTTGTCTTCAAGTGTGGATCGCTGCTCGCTGCTTCTCTCTTGCAGCTTTCAATAGTCTTTGGTTCATATTCTTTGTAAAAAAAAAAGAAAGAAAGAAAGAAAGAAAGAAAGAAAGAAAGAAAGAAAGAAAGAAAGAAAGAGAAAAAGAAAGAAAAGAAAAGAAAAGAAAAGAAAAGAAAAGAAAAGAAAGAAAAGAAAAGAAAGAAAAGAAAAAAATCCCAAACTTCCTACTATACATCACACTGTGGCCACACTAAACTAAATTCAAATGTAGTAATAGTATGTCGAAGATCTCCCTGGAGTGTGTAATTTCTTCGTCCATATTACCACTACTGTTCTTAGCAGGGCCCTGAGCTATCTCCCTTCCTCATACCCCACCAAATAGGAAGTTACCCTTCTCCATACAATCCTAATTGTATCTTTTTATTTTTTCCATGGTTTCATATTTTTAAAATTTGTTTTAATTGAAAGTAGATTCAGAAAAGATCAGGTATTGAAGAGAGGACAACCAAATAGAACAAAACAAGATACAAAAAGACAAGCAAGGCAAAAGCCCTCATATTGAAGCTAGACACGGCAACCTAATAGGGGGAAAAGAGTCCCAAGGGCAGGTAAAAGAGTCAGAGATACACCTGCTTTCATGGTGAGGAAACACCAAGCTAACGTCCATAATGTATACTCAAGAGGACTTGGTGTAGATATATACAGTGCTTGCCATGTAAGTCTCTGTGAGCCCATTTGAGCCTTGCTTAGCTGATTTGGTGGGCTGTATTCTCCTGAGGTCCTCCATCCCCTCTGACTCCTACCATCGTTCCTCTGCTTCTGCTGGGTCCCACTAGAAAAAAGGGACCTCTTAGAGGAGGGACCTGATGGAGACCTCCAATATAGACTATATCTCTGCATAAATGTCTGGCTATGATTCTTTGCACCTGCCCACATCTGCTGCTGGAGCAACCCTCTATGATGACCACTGGCCAGCACCAGTGTATGAGTATAGCAGAATATCATTAGGAATTACTTCATGTGTGTGACTGGGGTGGGAGGAGGGTATTCAGTATCTAGTTCCTGGCCACTCTGTCAGTGTAGGCCATTGTTTGTATTTTTGATGTTTGAATTATAACATGATTGTGTGGGGAACCTATTCTAGTCTTCACTGTTTGAAGTCTAGATTCCTTCTGTCTCTGAAAGACCATCTCTTTCCACAGACTTAAAAAACCTTTCTGCCACAATTTATCATGTTTTCCAACCCTTAGCTTAGACTTTTCCTTCTCTGTGCCAATGATTTATAAATCTGATTTTTAATGTCTTGTAGATCTTGATATCAGTTCTTATATTATCATGCATGTGACAGTATGTTCTGGACACACTTTATTATTTCATTACCATTGTTGTCTAAAACATCATTATCTATGTTGTCTTCAGTACTGATATTCTGTTACACTTAATTCATTCTAAATGTGAGACATTATAATGTGCTGTATGCTACGACAATGCTGGGTACAGAGAAGAGCATCAGCCATCAATTTGGGGCATTTTGTTTTTTGTTTTGTTTTGTTTTGTTTTTAGTGATCTTTTTTTATTCCCAAATTTTAGATTTGTCTTTTTTTTTTTTCAGTATCTTTCTCTCTTATTGAATTCCTCTTCTGTATCTTATATTGTCATCCTTATTCAATTAAACTATTTTTTTCTCTGTATTCTCTTTGACTTCATTCAGGAATTTATATCTACTTTGATTTTATTGAAAAAATTTCAATGTTATTTGCCTTAATTATTCGTAATTTTATCCCCTTGATTCTCAGTAGAACCAGTTAGTGTAGAATTAGTAGGGTTTTTGTTGGTTGTTGTTGTTGTTGTTGTTGTTGTTGTTGTTGTTGTTGTTTTGATGAGTCATGTTGCCTTGGGTTTTTTCATGTTTCTTGTGTTTCTACATTGGGAATTACCCATTTGGAATTAAATTATAGGTTGGAGTTGGAGGATGTTGACTGGTTGTTTGTTGTTAGTCACCCATCTTCTTTCAGTTGAAGTGTTTGTTGTGGTCATCATTCCCTCCCTTAGGCTGTGAACATAGACTAGGAGTAAACCCTCAGGGCCATGGGCAGAATCTCTATTAGCTTGTGACAAGTGCAGTGTTAACTGCAGAAGCGACCTCACTGATGCATTTCACGGGCTCACCATGAACTACAGTGCTGATCATTAAAAATAATTTCTTTTCATAAATTTGGGGTGGTGGAAGAAACAAATGTCATCCAGTGTCTTCAAAAATATTAGTTATTAAAAGTAGGAATGGAAAGAAAATAAACCGAATAAGATTGTGGTTTGGAGTTATGCAATAGAGAAAAAGGTCAGGAAAGTTTGTAGATTAGGAAAGGGATAATGTTAGGGTAAATGGAGTTTGAAGATTCTTAAAAACATACAGAATTATAGTTAAGTCATAAAGCAAGAAGAAAATGGGGAAATAAATGTATCTAGTTTGTATGTAAGAGTAATAATAGAGGGAACTCAATAAAGTTGGTGAAGAAATAGATCAATCAATCAATCATGCCATGCAAGAAATGCAATACAAATTTTAATAAATAAAATAAAAATTGAACTTCACAAGATCAAAGCTGAGAAAACAAAAAGAAAGGGCAAAGTATAATAAAAGAGAGAGAGAGAGAGAGAGAATAAAATGCCAATCAATTTCTCTTCCTTTTTCCAGTGAACCTTCCTTCCGTCCTCCTCGAGTGGCCTTAGGGCTTACCTGGCTCCTATTGCTTGTGTGATAAGTTCAAACCTTTTTGATAAAACTAATTGATAGCAGATATGAATTATCTCAGCTATCTGTGGAATTTCTGCGCAGGTATCAGTGGGTGTCAGCCTCCTTTAAGACTTTCTCACCCCTCACCATGCTGTGCTATCTTAGCACCTTTTCTACATGGCCTGTTACTGTCCTCTGCATGAGTTTCAGGTTATAATGGGTAGACTTCAATATCCAAGTTGCTAATATGGTCCCACTCAAGTTTATGTTTACCTTTGCCTTTGCCTAGTTCCATCTTACTGGGGCTTAAGACCATCCACACACACACCTTTTTTTCTTACCAGCATCTGCGAGTTTAGTTTGAGTATGTTTGTATCCTTGAGGTTCAGTACAGTTAGCCCCCTATAAGGTGTTCACATGGTTTTGTGGTTCTCTGGCTCTGTAGCTCTTCTTGGTGGATTTAGGAGGGCAAGTGATTTGGATTTTGAAGACACCATTGCCGTGAGTTTTCCACTTTCCCGCAAGGTGGTTCCTTTGAGGATCTGTTTCTGCCTTGCCCAAGCATACTACCTACTGATGCTGGCTGCAAAATTTCCGGCCTCAGCATCTCAGAATTTGTCACTTCACTGTGCATAATTACTTTTTGTCTCTTCTTTTGCAATTTTCCTTTACTAAGCATTTATTGATCCAGCATCCTTGGGCTCTTCTCTCAGCAGCTGTATGCCACATGTTCATTCTGCATTCCAACTTGCTTTCTATACAGAGCATATGCTTCCATGATTGCTTCCAAAGAAGAGCAGGAAAAAAGTCCAAGTAATGAAAGACTACACAGTTTGTCCACTCAAAATAATATTGGCCTAAACACACCATGGAGTCTGGGGCAATGTTTTAGTTGGTAAGGTGCTTACTGAGTAAACAAAAAGTCCTGAGTTTGGATTCCTAACCCCCATGTTAAAAATGCAGGCATGGCAAAATGGACTTTAAATAAGCTTGAGGTGAGAGGAACAGGAGGATTGTTAGGGCTCACCAGATAGCTATTCCTGCCAAATAAGTGAGCTCCAGGGTCAGTGAGAGACCTTACCCAAAAACATGGTGTAGAGAAACAGAGAATGCTATTCAGTCTCAGCCTCTAGTGTCTACCAAGGGCAGACATGCGTAGCTTACATATATGCACACAAATACAAAACAAATATTTCACATGGTTGAAAAGGGAGATAGAGAAGTACAACTTTTCCATGAATTTCATAGACTGTGATACCTAGAGGTTTATGTTCAGTAGAAGTACTGCAAATGTGGATAGAATTCCCATAGCTAGATACTTCACTCTTATCTGCAACAAACTCTGATTATCACCAGGTAGCATGAAACTATTGACAATAACAAAACATATTGAAAAGCCAAGACTAACCATGTTCAGCCACAGTTACTGATTTGTCCTCTGACATGGACAAAGAAGAATACCATTGTTCATGTTCCTAAAATTACGTAGTACCTGGTATGTCTTGAACATAACTTTTTTGAACCAAGACATACACATTTATCACTGAATCTCTTACAAATGAGAATAGCTGAAGCGGAATATAAGATGAATTGCTTTAAAAAACAGGTTAACATTTTTCTTTTCCTATTCTTGTATAGCACATGTACGTGGATGATGGCTGCCCATTTTAACTGCTTGGCAGTTCTAAGGATTTACTCACACCATGTATTTAATGACAAATACATAGGAATCATTTGAGAGGAGAATTGAGATGCTCAAACCTGCAGTCAGTATCTCCCATTGCTTTATACTCCATCAAAGATGAAGCCAGCTGACTTCAAAGGAAGTCAGTACTTGCATCAACTCTGCAGGGGTGTTGAGTAAAATGAGGAAAGAGAGGAAAAAAACACTATTATGTTTTAAATTTCAAGTCCTAAATCATTATTTCCTAGCTGTGCACGAGGTTATGTAGACAGAAAGTAAACTGTTCATGTCATTGGGATGATGATATAGGAGGATCAGGAAGCTTAAGAAAGGGAATTTTTAAAGACACATTAAAACCTCTTCTCCCCTGGTGTGTCCATGTGTCCCTGTGAATCTATTTTTCAGGGATGGAGCAAAACACTCTGGTACCCCCATTATTTCCAGGTGCCTGCTGGGGATTGACCTGTTTCAGAAGTCTCTTCTTAAGAGGAATAATTACAGAGTAGTCCTGAAGATAATGTAGTGCATTTAAAGAGTCACTAATATTTGTTTGGGGAGCCTCTATTTCTGAATGGGACTTTTTGGCTATTTTTAAGTGTGGTGGAATCTACTTGTTAATCTTAGAATAGTAAAGGCACTCGATTTTCTTGAGAACTACTAACCTCACCTCTCAAACATGTGTATAGAAGATTGCATTGACACTATACTGAAAATGTAGATTTCAAAAGCCTAAGAGAAATTCATGAGACCTTTTCATAAAAAACTTCTTTTATAATGCCTACCATTTAGTTATAATCATTTCCAATATCATTCTTGAGCTGACTTGGGCATGTGTGTATCTAGTGTCCAATGCTAAAAATAATTTTAGTACTAACTTGGAAAATACTTAAATAAAGAATATTTAAATTGATAATTGAAAAATGAGTATGCCTTAAGATTTAGGTAAAGTGACTCAGTATAGAAATATATGATTCATAATGTTTCTATTGAATTAGTGTTATGAAATACCATGAACTAAAACTGGGTAACAGACTAAATGTAGCTGACATAATTTACAGTACTTTCTTGGTATAATTTTGGGAAAAGATTCACTCTTTGCTATAAATGGCCTCATTTTGTAATCTACATGTCCAAATTTGATGGCCTTTAAAACCTCATCACTATATCTGTCTCCCTACTCTGTAATTTTGAACACATACAAAAACTTGTATAACCAGATTATTGTTTTGATGGAATGAAAGAAAAGATAGACTGTTTTAGAGACTGATGAAATGGTAATAACTACACAGCTGTTAACATCTGCATTTGTGTGGAGCCATGCTACCAACAATCTTTGTTATTTTATTTAGCTTTCTCTAAGTATACAAAGCTGTTACCTTTTCACTCTAGCTATGGAGTCTTTGTTCAGATGACCATACCATCATGCATAGTATAATCTTTGCATTTGACATGAGGTCTTGCAGTGATAACAACACTGTCCTCAAATTTCAGGTCTCACATGTTTTAATTTCCTCCAGTCACCTGAGTGTGCAGGCACACAGCCACATGGCACCACAACGAGTACAAAAGTGACCATTTTTAAATTGGAAGTTTCCATAACAGAGTTTTGTAGTTCACTGTCTGAACAAGTCAGTAGTCAAGGTACAAGCCTAAATAAAATAAGCAAAATAAAATTTGCTTATGGCTTATACGTAGGAGAGACAATAAATATAAACTATGTGTTTTGGTTACTTTTAAAAGAATAGATATGCTGGGGACACATATTTAAACATTCATAGAATAAATGGTATACAAATTTAAAAGTTTACAAACCATTAATTCCAATATCTTCGATGTTTAATGATAGTGTACTTATTACATCTGGACCAAAAAGTTTCATGTTCATACAAGATGTATTTAGATAAGAGCTAGCAATGTCATCCCAGTAGTTACTAAACCTCTACTAATAGGTAGGACCCACACTTCTCAAATACATTTGATATTAATATGTTTTATTTCTTTTTGTAAAGTACCTGCTCTCTAAAATGAGATTAAAACTTCAATATAGAAAACTGACTCTTTAATAATGTTTGACTATATTTTAAAAATAAAATACTTCTATCATGTCTATTCAAATACCTTCTCTGGTTTGCATCTCCATAAGATGCAGGGTGATGTGGCCCTTGATCTGGAAGCTTAAAGGGCCATTTAGCCCCTTAGTTTTGCCTCTTCGATGTTTTAAGAAGCATTACCTCCAAAAATCTTTAAAAGATCATTTGTTGAAGTGAGATTATAAGACATATTTTAAAATTATGGATAGCAAAATTATCTGGCTGGTCTGTGAATTAATTGTAAATTTTTTTTATCTTTCAAAGAGACATGAAGATACATGTCAAATGTTTTTTTTTCCTGATGTAGTAATAGAATTACTTGTTTTTCCTTTAAAAATTATACATGCTAATAAGATAGAGGAACTTTAGTAGACAGGAGAGATGAGAGTGGGCCCTGGAGATCCTCACTTCTTGTTCCCATAGGACATTGTAAGAAGAAACTATAGGAAGGCACCCTTAGGGAGCTAGGGATGCTGACATCTAAACAAGGCCTGTAGGGAAATAGAGGACCCAGGACTCCTATAAAACATTTGACCTAGAACCAGATTAATACATCTGAGCTCTGGGGCCCATCCTATCTCAAAGGGAGCTGTATCCAGGAAAGCTGTCAGCTTCACCTTATCTGTGGATGGGTCTTACATCTTTTCCTGATGCTAACTTTTTTTTTTTTCTACAGAAAAACTCAGAGATCTCCTAGATGATCATTAACGCCTGCTATACTTCCTTAATAAAAAATGGTAAAGATTTCTTTATTATCTCAAATTGTTTGGGGCAGTTCAGAAAGAATTTGGGAGCTGAGAGTTATTCAGGAAAAGAAAAACATGATAAAAATAAATTGTTTTGAAATTTAAAAAAAAACTTGTAAAACAAACCCCTTGAATTATCATAACACTCTTCTTGTTTCTAGAAGACTACAATGGCCTTACTTTATTTAAGAGAGTCTTTTATTTTATAATTTATTTTATGAGTATATGTGTGTCTCTAAGTGTATATATGTGTACCCCATGTGTCCAGTAGTCCTGGGAGTTTTGAAGAGGGCTCAGGTTTCCTGGACCTGGAGGTACAGATGGTGGTAAGCTGCCATGTGTATTCTCAAACTCGAATCAGTGTCCCTGTCAGAGCATTAAGACAGCTTAGGGATCTCTCCAAATCCCATTTTCTTCTTGAAACATATTAATGGTTTATCACTGTAAAAAAAATAGATGAGTAAAAAATCCTCTTTCCCATTATCACTTACTTTTCCCTTCTAATATGCTCTTAATCCACTTAAGAATATAATAGCTTCCATAGAATTTTATAAATTGAAATATGGAAAATATCTAAAACACCACAGTTCTGATTTACAATTACTTGAAAAAAAATCAGTGTCATAGACCACCATTTTGCCAGTTGGGGATCGTGAAGTTTAACCTAGCCTTTCTACTCCTATGTAGTTAGTTTGGCATTTAGATGGGAAATTGAACTGGCTTTTTGCAGTAATGCTATCATTAAGCTTCCAGTCTGGCTCACCAGTTACAATTTATTCAAAAAATAAATGACAGCAGATGTTATAACAGCTACATTAGGAAAATTATACCCATTTAGCTCTAATCAAGCCAATTTCTCACCCATCTGAAGACAAGAGAAGTCAATTTAAAGAGTTCTGAATAAATGGAAAAAAACATTTGCTGACATAACCCAACGTAGATAACCTGATTACTCATGGGGGGAAATAGTTCTCAGGTGTTCCTGCTATGTGATATGCTGTTCATTAAGAATACTGAGAATTTTTAAATCAATGTTTTTATTTGTTCTTTGAGAACTCTTCACACAATACATTTTGATCATATTTTTTTCCATTCCCAACATCTCCCAAACCCTCCTTTACCTTCCTAATTACCCAACTTCATATTCTTTCTTGGTCAAATAAACAAAACATGGATTCTAGTTTGTGGTGACTGATTACTCCTGATCATGGCACCTTCCCTGCAGTATGGTTGATGTACCCACTACCCAGTGTCACTCCATACAACACTGATTTTCCTTCTCCCCAAATGTATATGTTGTGGAAAGCCTCTTGAGGTGGCTCTATGCCCACTTTCCCTCCTCTATGCTTGTATTTTTTTTTTCTGTCTTAAGCTTGTGCAGAAAACCTCAAAGCAGCTTGTCAAAGTCAGGGACAAGTTAAGGGCATCTGCTCTTTGCTCTGTTCTACAATATAGTGCTTAAACTCTTAACTAGAATATTGAGATATAGAAAAATAAGGGAGAAGTCAAAATACCATATTCTGCTATTTCAACAATATGCTTCAATTCATTAAAGACTCACTTGGAAATCCTTTACACCAAATAAACTTTCAGAATACCAAATGAACATATAAAACAAGTAGCCTTCTTAAATGTCACAATGAAAAAATATAGTAAAAAAGAAATCAGAGGAAGTAGAGAGAATAAATATAACCAAGGGAGCAAAAGACTGCTACATTGAAAATTTTAAAACATTGAAGAAAGATATTATAGAAGACAGTAAAGTATAGAAACACCTACCTACCATGGTCTTGAGTCATAAGAATTAGTAGTCTCAAAGTAGCCATCCTACCAAAAGTAATATGTATACCCACTTCAATGTTAATTAAAACTGACATGGCATTCTTCATATATAGCCATGTATTGACTTGTTTTTGTTGTTTGGTTTTGTTTTTATTTTTTTAATCATGTATAACTAAGGTCCTCCAAATGTTACTTTGATATAGGGAGAATGAAAAAAAGAAAACCTTCCACAATTCAAATGTTTCATTCCTTATCTGTTTCAGACTTTTTTTTTTTAATTTAGAGAGCTTCTAAAATTTGACAAAGCCTCAGCCACTTTACTCTGACTTAACTAGCTCAGTGTGAGTCTCAGGAACTGTTGTGTTGTTTTTCTTAAAATCTCTCTGGCACCTCTGACAGGAGAACCTTAATGGACCACAGAACAGTAGAAAGCTGCAAACCAAACCACTAACATGCTTGCGTACCCTTGCCCTTGAAATAGGTGCCCTCACTGATCTCACACACTAATCAAGTAGAGTTACTCAATAACATGCTAGTACAATCAATAAACAACAATCATTTGCTAGTTAAGATAGATTCTATTGGAAGCCATCAGTGATTGTCCATGGAAAGACAACTGAACAAGGACATAATGGCTCCTTGCAGCTCAGTTAACTACATTTGTTTTTCTGGGATCTCTATCTACTTTTCTTATAGATTCACACAGCACAAGGCAGCAAAAGTAATGCTTTCCATTATAAGTCCTGAAATAATTCTCCAGTTTAATCATAGTAAAATCCAAGCATTTATGCTTCCTAAGGCCTCACACAACATGGTGACTCAGACCTCTCTGCCAAATCCTCTTTCCTTTAATCACTCGGCTTCAATCCTGGCTACTTTGCTGTCCCTGGAACACACTAAACTGTCCTCCTTGAGGTGAACTTCACTTCTGCCTACCATACTCCTCTCCCAAAGGGCAGAGGAGTAATTTTGTGACTTCTGTCAAGTATGTACTAACCCAAGCTTAAAACTTTCAATATAATCTATGTTAGACATCCTACTTAAAAAAAACAGTTAGCACTCTCAAATTCCCTCTTGCTGCTCAATATTCTTTGGAAATTACAATTTTTCCATTCCATGAAATTTAACCACTTACAATATTTAGAAATATGATCATAGCCATCAGAATGTGAATGTAAATCTGTGACTTTGCTGTTTTGATTTGTTTTTTTTAACTGCTTTGTTATCTCTTTATCAAATGTCAAGAAAAAGTTGGTACTCAACAGCTAAATTAATGAATGAATGAATGAATGAATGAATGAATGTAATTTTCACTCACAAAAGTCTGTAGAAAAGATAAACCAAAGAAATATTAAATATTTCTATAACAAAGGGTTCCAAGAAACAGTATGCACAAATTTAATGTTTGTAAGGAGATGATGCCACAATAATGTGATTTGTTGACTTCTAAGTAAATTCTCACTTCACATACCTTCCTACATGCAGGAGTGTGAACATGTGCATATACAGAGAGAGAGAGAGAGAGAGAGAGAGAGAGAGAGAAACACATTTAATCTAATGCTTTGCCTTTACTCAGGAGATGTGAGTCTTTCTGTGCCTATATTTAACAAAACTAAGAAATAAGAGAGAGTAAACTGCCCAAAAGTAGAATCAGTCTGAATGTGGAAGAGGCAGTGTCATATGAAAAAAGAGCTCTGGAAAATTTGCTAGCTTTTCAATATTGCCTACAAACAATCATGATTATACAATTCTATTTTATGACTAAGCAGAACACTGGGAGCCTAGCTGTTGCATAGTATCCAGTGCATAGTAAGAAATCAATCAATAAACACGTTTCATAAAAGCGTGAAAGTTTTTAAAATTCTTAAGATATCCACCTAGCTGCATTGTAGATGCACCACAATGATGAACTGCATCATAAGATGTCTGCAAAGGAACAGTGAATGATTTTCACATGTTGATGACAATCAACAGCTATCTAGTTGGGCTTAAGACCCACACAACAGGAGTAAAATTATGGTTGGTACTGGAAACTTCACAACAATCCTGACACTACTAAGGTCATGAACCTTACAAAGAATCTGCCACTACCACTTTGCTAGATGAGAACAATTCTTTATTGTTTTCTAAATCATATCTTTAAACCCACAGAGAAGTAGAGCTATGATCTGTCAAAGAAACCTCTTTACAACAAGTGGAGATCATCACAGAAAACCACAACTGAGCACAATGCAGAGATCAGTAGATTATATGGATACCAGCCTCAATGGATCCATCTACATCATAGCTTCTGCATTTATAGCTCATGGATCATAGCAGATGATAGGGCAGAAAGACTGTAAGAGCCAGAATATCAGGAGGATACCTCAAATTTTCTAAGAGCAGACTTCTAGAAATGATCAACCATTTCAACTTAGTGACCACATACAATATTAACTTACAAAATTACCAGCTTTTCTACATACCAATGACAAACATGGTGAGAATGAAAGGATATATTCCTTTTCACAATAGCATCACAAAAAAATAAAGTATCCAGCAACAAACCTAACCAAAGATAGACATTTCTAAAACTTTAAATCTTTAAAGAGATAGAGAATACTAGGAAATAGAAATAAAGACATTCCATGTTCATGGACTGATAGAGTTAATATGATGAAAATGACCACTCTCTCAAGGGCAACTTTCAGATTCAGTGTCACCTTAATAACGATCAGCACAACATTTCTCAGATACAGAAAGGGGGGAAGCATTCTAAAACTCATATGCAACCACAAAGACCCCAGGTTTCCAAAGTAGTCCTTATTCCTCCTTCCACTAAGGATGATGATGGTGGTGGTGGTGGTAGAAGTGGTAACGATGTAAGGGGATTACCATTTTGAATGTCAATAATATGGCAGAACTGTATAAATAAAACCAATATGGTACTGTAACAGAAACAGATATGCAGATTAATGGAATAAAATAGAAGAACCAAACAAGAGAAGTAACTATAGTCATCCATTTAACATTTGACAAAGATGTTTAAAACCATCAAAGGAGATAAGATAACATCTTTGACAAATAAAGTTGAGAAAATTGGATATCCACATGTAGAAGAATGAACTCAGATCTGTATCTATCACCCTAAACAAAAGTAAACTACGAATTAATCAAACTAGTAACAGGCCCAAATTGAGATTCAATTCAGGGGGATGTCTCAAGGCATGACTCTATTACTGATGCTATGGTGTGCTTACAAACAGGGGCCTTTCATGACTGCCCTCCGAAAGGCCTAACAAGCAGCTGAATGAGTCAGATGCCGATATTTACACCCAAACAATGGATAGAAATTGGTGACTCCCCTGGCTGAATTAGGGAAAAGCTGAGAGAATCTGAGGAGGAGAGAAACCTATAGGAAGACCAGCAGTTTCAACTAACCTGGAACCCTGGGATCTCTCAGACACTGAGCCACAGACCAGGCAGCTGATATAAGGCCCCCAACACATATACAACAGAGGAATGCCTGTTCTGGCCTCAGTGAGAGAAGATACACCTAACCCTCAAGAGACTTTAGGCCCCAGGGGAGGTCTGGTAGGGTGGGGGTAGTGTTGGGGGCATCCTCTGGGAGATCAGGGGTGGTGTACAATGTGGAACAATTGAAGGGTAGACCAGGAGGGGAATAAAGTCTGGACTGTAAAAAAAAAAGATTAAAAACAAATTTTAAAAGGAGAGAAAAATAATATATGAACAATTTTAGGAAATAATTAAGAATTCATGATTAATGCATTTTTGTTAGTTGTTTTTATAATCTACTAGCAACAAAACATTAAAAACTATATTGGTATATGCAAAAAAATTAATCATACTACAAATCAACCACAAATAAATGTGAAATCTATAAAACTGAAACTGTTAGATGAAAACAAAGGATAGAAAGTGGCTTTCTGAATAGGATTCACTGCTCAGGAATTAAGGCCAACAATGGGCAAGTAGGGCCTCACAAAAGCCTACAAAAAGGTAAAGTGAAGAAGAAATTCATAGAGTAGGAGAGAATCTTTCCATATAACAAAGAATTAATACCTGGGTATTAATATCTAGAATATATAAAGAACTCAAAAATCCTCAAGCAAACAAATGACTCAACTTAAAAAAATGGACTATGGGTCTAAACATATTCTCAAATGAATAAATAAAAATAGTTAAGAACTATCTCATAAAGTGTTCATTGTGCTTAGCAATTAGGGAAATGCAAATTCTAAAACTCTTGATATTTCATTTTGGGAGAGTCAGTATGTGTTAGTCAAGAAACCTACTGAAAATAATGTTGGTGAGGTTGTAGGGAAATGGAATCCCCTCTCCCAGTCACTCTTGGTGGGATTGCAAACTGGTGCCCTCACTTTGGATATCAGTTTGAAAAATTCTGAAAACTAAAGAGTTGACCATATTGCCCTAGTATACTACCCGTTAATTATGCCCAAAAGACTTAACATCCTTCTCTACAGATACCTGTTCAACCACGTTAATTTCTACTTTATTCTCAATAACAAGAAAATTAGCAAAACCTTAATGTCCTTAAATGACAAACTGATAGACTATGTGTTATATATACACAATGGAATAATATTCAGATCTTACAAATATGAAATCTTTAGGTAAATGGATGGAGCTAGAAAATACTGTGAGTGAGGTAAGCCAGATTCAGAAAGACAAATGCCACTGTTTCTCTCTCATCTATGTCTCCTAACTTCAAACATCCAGATGAGAGATTTTGTTTTGGAATAAGTTCAGAAACCAGGCAAGTTATGGGTTGTGTGAAGGAGAGGCTAGGTGTGCTTGAATAGAGGAATAGGTGATCTAAAAAGAGAAATGTCAAAAACATGGTGGTGGATTTTATATGGAAGAGAGAGACAAGAAGTCAACATAGAAGGTCAGGGAAGCCAAAGGTATAAACAACACTAAAGGAGTTTCAAAAATCCATTATGGTTCATATTAGACACTATACATATATGTGGACTCATACATATACACACATATATATTTCAGTAAAATTCTGTCATGTATGATAATAAAGATCCAGCCAAGGGCCATAGAATATCTGACAGAAACCCCATGTATGAAAAACTTCCTTTAAAATGATTGGTCAGGGAGTTTAAGAGACTTCAAACATAAAGGAGGCTATTGCTGTTGCCCTCCATACCTCCCAAAAAGGGGAGATAATATCTGATTGGTGAAGGCACCTCACTCTCATTTTGCACCCAGGACTGGAAGAAATGGTCTTACTTTGGAGACTTACAGTATAGGAAGGCGTTATATAAGCTTCCAAGGAAGAACAACAAACATCAGTCCTATATAGCCCTAAGACTTATGAACCAAAATGATGGCCAAACTGGTAAGATCTTCTAAAACATAAGTGTATAGTTCACTTTTCCATCAATGAAGCTTCTTTCTGCGGCAGACAGAGATCACTCCAGAAAGTTCCAGCTGAACAAAATACAAGGGACAATGGACTGTGGGAGCCCATGTCTTTCTGATGAATTTATTATACAATCCCTACACCCAAGGCTTAGGGAACATCATGGAAGAAGGGGCAGGCAGATTCTAGGAATCAGGGAACAAGAGTACCTATGGGGAGATAGTGAAGAAGAGAAAGTAGGGAAGAGCTTCCAACACATGGGCACAGGAGAAATTTTCTTGAACAGAACACCAATGGCTTGTGCTCTAAAATCAACAATAGACAAATGGGACCTCATAAAATTGCAAAGCTTCTGTAAGGCAAAGGACACTGTCAATAGGACAAAAATGGCAACCAACAGATTGGGAAAAGGTCTTTACCAATACTATATCTGATAGAGGGCTAATATTAAATATATACAAAGAACATAAAACATTAGACTTCAGAGAACCAAATAGCCCCATTAAAATTGGGGAACAAAGCTAAACAGAGAATTCTCAACTGAGGAAACTTGAATGGCCTAGAAGCACCTAAAGAAATGTTCAACATCCTTAGTCATGAGGGAAATGCAAATCAAAATGACCCTGAGATTCCACCTCACACCAGTCAGAATGGCTAAGATCAAAAATTCAGGTGACAGCAGATGCTGGCGAGGATGTGGAGAAAGAGGAACACTCCTTCATTATTAGGGGGGTTGCAAGCTGGTACAACCATTCCAGTCTGGCGGTTCTTCAGAAAATTGAACATAGTACTACCTGAGGACCCAGGTTACCACTCCTGGACATAAACCCAAAAGATCCTCCAACATATAACAAGGTCACATGCTCCACTATGCTCGTAGCAGCCTTATTTACAATAGCCAGAATCTGGAAATAACCTAGGTAGAAGAAAGGAAGTACAAATGGCTTCTTTCTGGGTCTTTAAAAGTTGGACAGTACCAATTATATTCATAAGGGACAGAGTAGCATCATTAAAATTTCAAACTTCAGCTCTTTCCTCTATGACTTTATGCTGGTGCTGGCCTGTACTGGAAATATATTCAGTGTTTTCCAAAGATGTTTTTACTTTTACAGCCTTCCTTCTTTGTATACCCTGGTGTCTCTGATGCCATCCTTAGCTTTACAGTTTGTGGGCTGGGATGGTTTTCTCATTCTCTTAAGACTCACCAGATAATACTCCCTAGGTGGAATAATGTTCTGGCTGTGACAGTATATCCCAAGTCCCTTGGGGATGTGCTCAGTACCCGAACAACAGAGATATTTAAAGCTCTAGGATCTCTTTGGACTTTGAAAACCTACATATTAAAGACCATACTGGAGGCCTGGAGCTGTGGATGTCAAGTGGACAGCTGGCACTTCAGAATTTTCAGATTCTAGAGCAGTGAACAGCAGTGGGTGGCTCTACGGAATGAGAACCTCACACACCTTAGTCTTGGACTCAACTCGAGGATATAAAACTCCAGAATTATTCTCAGTTTGTGAGATCTGCTCCCACAATTAAGTGTGGAGCTGAAGGTCTTATGTACTTTGTTGTTTGCGTAAGCCCTCTTAATTCTTGTACTTTGGGGCTTCCTGGCATCTTTCCCATCTGTTTTGTACACCTGTGACCTTAGGATGTCACCAGTCAAATTCAGGCTTCCTGATTTGTTATTTCCAGCTCTCAGCTCCTCTGAATAGCTCACATTTAAACAATAGGTCTGTTCTTGAGATGGTGCCGTCATTCCCCTCTGTGTGATATATTGTTAGAAAGTAAAATGTCTATCTAATACTGACCCATCTGCTAGAGGTTTCACTTTTAATCAAAACCTTCCAGTAGATTTAAGGCTTGTGAGAGCTGTGGGATTGCCTTGTGAATAGGACTGTCAATCTGTTTTCACCAAAGCCACTGATTTTAGAATTGAAAAGAAATGGAAATATCTAATCCCAAGAATAGACTCTTAATCACCTAGACAAATGCCACTGAAGGAAAAAAAATCTTTTTAAGAAAGACTTTAAACACAGTATTATTAATTAATTCAATGTCTAGTAAAAATATCTTTCAGTTGAGTTTTCTGTGGCTGTTATATAATTCCATGTACCACTTAAGTGATTCAAATGCCTATCATCTTAACATTCATGGGGAGCTGAGGCAGGAGAACTGTAAGTTCAAGTCTAGCCTGGGCTAGGTTTTATGTCAAGTTGACACAAGCTAGAGTTACTGGGAAAACAAAATCTTAATCTAGACAAGGTCTCCATCAAACCAGGCAAGTCTTTAGCGCATTTTTAAAAATATTGATGATTGTTGTGGTATGGCTCAGAGCATTGTGGATAGTCTGACCCCTAGGCAGTTGGTCCTAGGTGAAAACAAAACAAAACAAAACAAAACAAAACAAAACAAAACAAAAACAAAAAAAAAATCTGAGCAGGCTCTGCAAAGCAAGCCAGCTCTCTTTCATAACTGCTGCATCAGTTAATTTCCAGGCTGCTGCCTTGAGTTTCTGACCTGACTTCCTTTGGATGGTTGATGGTGGATTTTAAACTTTACAATGAAACTCTTTACTCCCTGACTTATGGTTATGGTGTTTTATCACAGTAAAACACACCCTGCCTTTAAAAATTTATGACAACTGAACCAAACACATTAATTTTAATTTAGTTTTCTTTTCTGAACCAGTTAAGAAATTTCATGTTCCCAACTGCCTGAACAAAAGGAAATTCTAGAAAAAAAATTATCATTTATTACCTAGGAAAAGAGTTGGCTAACAAATTGTCTGCTGGCCACATCCCACCAAGCCCATACTTTCATAAGCCCCATAAACTAAGAATAGTTTATAAGGGGCTGAAAGACACTGAAATAGTAGTATACTGTGCCATGTGAAAACTTGGTAAAACTTTTTTCAAAGTTGATAAAATTCTGTCAAAATAGAGCACTGTGCTGTCTAGTTCTGTGTCAATGTAATACCTTCTGTAGGCATCAGAGAGGAGGGAGCCTCAAACGAAACAAAACAAAACAAAACAAAACAAAACAAAACAAACTTCCATAATATCTGGCTGCAAGTAAGCCTGTATGGAATTTTTTAAACTAGGAATAAGTAGGGAGGGCCCAACCTATCATGAGTGGTACCACCGCTGGCCTGGTGGTCCTGAGTTCTCTAAAAAAAAAAAAACAGGCTGAATAAATTATGAAGAGCAAGCTAGTAAGCAGCATTCCTCTATGGTCTCTCCATCAACTTCTGCCTCTAAGTTCTTGCCCTGCTTGAGTTCCTGACCTGACTTCCTTTGATGATGAAGAGTAATATGGAGTTGTAAGCCAAATAAACCCTTTCTTCCACAACTTGCTCTTGCCTGTAGTATATTATCACAACAGTAACTATAACTAAGACAAGCCCACTCTGCCATCCATGTAATAGTCCAATACTGCTTTCTGGTTCAACACAAGATGTACAGTTGCAAGGAGAACAGATGACTAAAGACCACAGAATTTGCTCCCTAGACCTCTTCAGTAAAAGCATCTCATTTACTGCTCTACAAAAAAACCTTTCTAAGTGTCAAATAATATCTATCATTAGTGGAAAATAAACACTGTCCTATTAATAGCACTGTCAGTGATAACACCTCAGTTTTCAGGGAAATAGCTACCCATGCCACATACTCACACACAAATTTCTACACATTTTCGGAGTGTTTTGTTTTGTTTCTTTTAATCCAGGAAGAAAATGGTTCTTGTATTTGTGCTAGCATTTAGATGTGTTCTGGAGATGTGGTAAATTTATGCATATAGATTATATTATCCTTCACGGTTTGATTGTGTTCAATAAAGAAACAATTGCTTCTGTATAAAAAAAAATCATATCTTTCTACAGCTGTATCAACAGAATTTTCTGTTCTTTTGGAAAGCATCTGACAATGCATATCAAGTTTGATATAATCAGTTAATTCTGCACAATATGACCTTCTACACCCATGAGCATAAGCTTGGAAAGGTCCCTCTGAGCTGAAAGTATAATTATATTTCCCTAACATAATTCTATAGAATATTTAAATATGTAGAAGAGTGTTCTATTTCCTAAATGTAATTTTCGTACATGAACTTACAAAAAAAGTACTAAACAACTCATGGTCAATATGTGGAAAACCAATAGAGAACTGTCTCCTATTGAACAAAGAAAGTACCTCTTTATAACTTATTTAAATAAATATTGTATCATTCTCTAGCATTCATAATGGATCTTAATGAATAAACAAAGACATTATCACATTAAAAATGTGTTCATAAATAATTCTGAAACTTCATTCTCTAAGTACCAATAAAAATAAAATAGTTAAACCCTTAACTAGACTTACTAGAGGAAACAGAGGTGGTACCCTATTCAACAAAGTCAGAAATGAAAAGGGAGACATAACAACAGAAACTGAGGAAATCCAAGAAATCATCAGATCCTACTACAAAAGCCTACACTCAACAAAACTGGAAAACCTGGATGAAATGGATAATTTTCTAGACAGATACTGGGTTCCAAAGTTAAATCAGGATCAGATTAATGATCTAAACAGTTCCATATCCCTTAAAGAAATAGAAACAGACATTAATAGTCTCCCAGCCAAAAATAAATAAATAAATAAACCTCAGGACCTGATGAGTTTAGTGCAGAATTCTATCAGACCTTCAAATAAGACCTAACTCTAATACTCCTCAAACTATTCCATAAAATAGAAACAGAAGGTACTCTTCCCAATTTGTTCTATGAAACCACAATTACTCTGATACCTAAACCACACAAAGACCCAACAAAGAAAGAGAACTTCAGACCAGTTTCCCTAATGCAAAATACTCAATAAAATGTTTGCAAACTGAATCCAAGAAAACATAAAAATGATCATTTATCATGATCAAATAGGCTTCACCCCAGGGATGCAGGGATGGTTCAATATATGGAATTCCATCAGCGTAATCCACTATAAAAACAAACTCAGAGATAAAAAAAATCACATGGTCATCTCATTAGATGCTGAGAAAGCATTTGACAAAATTCAACACCCATTCATGATAAAAGTCTTGGAAATATCAGGAATTCAAAGTCTAAACCTAAACATAATAAAAGCAATATACAGCAAACCAGTAGCCAACATCAAACTAAATGGATAGCTTCTTTTAATCAAAAATGTCATGATTATCAGATAAGACCTTCAGAAGAGGAAAGTTCATATTGTCTGACTTCTAGACTAATTTATTCAAATTAATATCCATAATGTTAGCATTCCTTCTATATTCCTCCCAACAGTTACCTAGCAAAAGCCAGGTAGGCCTACCTTGCTTTAAAAGGCATGTTTGGCCCTTCCTCACTCTCTCTGCCCCCTCTCTGCCTCTCTGCATCTTTTATCTCCCTAACCCCTTTTCCACTCTCTCCCCTTTCCCCTTCCCCTCTCATGTCTGTGTGTGTGTGTGTGTGTGTGTGTGTGTGTGTGTGTGTGTGTGTGCCTACTCCCTTCTCAACTCCCTTTTCCATACCCTAAATAAATTCTGTTTTATACTATACCTCTTGTATGGCTGATATCTCAGGGGGAAGGAATGCCTCAGCATGGGCCCATAGAAGTACCTCTCCTACCTCACCATACCGAGCTCTACAAAACATATCTTTGGCTCTTTTTAAAAATACAACACATAAAGCACTTATGCTTCTATATATAGGGCTGCAGTAGAGGTAGGCATGTTTTGGTGGTAACCAATAGTTCTGTAATTGGGCTTACAGCCTACTAAACAAGAGGGAAAGCATGCTTGGCCCTGGAAACCTAGCCAGCTACCCAAGGCTAGCAGGGTCATGGGTCTTGGTAAACAATCAACAACTACCACTTACTGAACCAGCAGGATCTCTAACTATATCCTAAAAGATTTATCTTTGCAACCACAAATAAGTGGAGTCCTTACCCTCTATTAAGGAAACTTTGCAATAGACAGAGGCCATTACAGAAAACCACAACCAGTCAGAATGTGGAATTACAGATCTATCACAACTGATACATTTATAACACAACTCCGAAAACCTAAGGATAAGGGATAATTGCAGAAGAGTGGGGGGAAATATTGTAAAGGCCAGAAACAAGAAGTTTACTGTGAGGTTATAAGCCCTAGAAATGTCAGAAGCTACACACATGAAGTCTTAGCAACATGTCAGGAGGACAACACCAATGGACATGCTATTGTGGACTGGGGAAACATCTTGTGGGCACAACCCTTAACACATAACTATGAACAACTAAGGAATGAAGAATATGGAAGAAACAGTCTTCCCTAGGGAAGAGCATACCAATTGGTTATGCAATACTAAATGGTAAGCCCTGAAATCATGTATCTAAGTAACCTTATACATACTACACAAGTTGTGCTTAGAAATATTCATGTATACAAAGACAATTAATGAAAAAGAGGCAATAAACATTAAGAGCCAGGAAAGGGGATACATGGGAGGATTTGGATGTGAGAAAAGAAAGGAAAAATAGTGTAATCATACTGTAATCTCAAAAAAAAAAATACATGCATAGACAACTCAGGCTATCTCAAAAGAAAAAGGAAAGTTGGTCTGTTCAATATGTGCCTATGTGTACCTTTCAAGTACACTTTTTCAGAGTGAGAGGCTCAAATTAGGCCATCAACTCCCCATCTACCCCCCATGGAACACACATTCCCAAGCAGGGAGCTGGAACTCTCAACACCAAATCCACCCACCAATAAACTCCAGCTATCCCCACCATATGAACAACCCTTCTCCTGAGAGGGGCACAAGACTCATACTAGCAACTCTACCCATCATCCAACTCCACCCATCATCCTATTTTCAGGTATCGAGAACCAACTTTTGCTGACAATCCCATCTAGCCCTTCTTGATTCTAAAGTCCCACCACCAAACTTCCTATCCCACTCAACTGTACCCATTGCTTCTGTGTACATTTGATCCTCACCATTAGGCACTCACAAGAATCACACCACCAAGTGCAATCCTGGATGGACCACTTACGTTCAACTCCCTCTTCCATGAGGCCAGATATCAATGCAGAAGAGGGTGAGGAAAAAGTGAAAGGGCAGAAGAGGTAGATGACTCCAAGGAAACACAGTAGGGTAGTTGCACATCTCAGGAACAAGTTCCATCTCTCTGGCAGTATCAAAATGGAGTTCCTGTTCCCAGGCCCTGTAACCCAACTCCTATCCTGCTTCTTCAGATGTTTCCTATTTGTCTGTAAACCAGTGAAGAACGTGAAGAGGGAAGATGCTGTTATCCCATTATCTAAACTAAGGCACAAAATTCATGAATGTGTTGCTTGTCTTGACTTAATTGACTATCTGCAGCTTGCTCACTCCTTTGTTCCCTTATCATCCTAAAATTTCAAGCCAGAGTCCAGAGGGAACCTGGCTGGAAAACCTGAATCAAGGACCCTAAAACTAGGGGAATCAGGATAAGGCCCAGTCACCAACATTAACTTCCTAGCTTAACCTATTGTGTTAAAATATGACTGGTTAATGCAAGAGTTCTCCCATAGTTTGATTTATATCTGCTTTAATTGGGTATTAAGTCTGATACATTCAGTGAGTCTTATTGTGTATACAAACATTGACATACTTCAAAGTAATTTCAGCATTATCCATAGTTCTTAGAAAAAATAAGGACACAATCAAAATAGTCTTTGTTTATTAAAAAGTTTCCATAGACTTTCCTTCAGTCTCTGCTCCACTCTTTGCCCCTGCATTTCCTTTTGCAGGGGCAATTCTGGATGAATATATTTGAGATGAGTGAGTGGCCCCATCCCTCAACTAAGAGCCATGCCTATCCACTGGATATGGTCTCTACACATTTTCTCTCCCCTTTGTTGGATATTTCAGCTAATGTCATCCCTGTTGGGTCCTGGAAATCTCTTGTGTCCCTGGCATCTGGGGCTTTCTTGTGGCTACCCCCAGTTCCCCATCCCCCACTACTAAACACCTCTGTTCAATTTTATGACCCTCTGTACTTCTCCCTTGTCTCCTCCCACACCTGATCCTGCCCCCCTTTCCCCTCCTCCTCTCTCCCTCCCATATCCCTCCCTCCCTTTACCTTCCATGATCATTTTCTTCCCCTTTCTGAGTAGGACTGAAGCATCCACACTTTGGTCTTCCTTCTTGGGTTTCATATGGTCTGTGAGTTTTATTGTGGCTATTCTGAGCTTTTTTTTTTTTCTCCCTAATATCCAATTATCAGTGAGTACCTACCATGTGTGTTCTTTTGTGACTGGGTTATCTCACTCTGGATGATATCTTCTAGTTCCATCTATTTGCCTGCAAATTTCATAAAGTCATTGTTTTTATTAGCTGAGTCCCACCTAGGGATCCATGCCATCTACAGAACCAAACCTAGATGCTATTGTTGATGCTAAGAAGTACTTGCTGACAGGATTTTGGTATAGCTGTCTCCTGAGAGGCTGTGCCAGAGCCTGACCAATACAGATACAGATATACACAGCCAACCATTGGACTAATCATGGGAACCCAATGGAGGAGTTAGGAGAAGGACTGAAGGAGCTGAAGGGGTTATCAACCCCATAGGAAGACCAACAATACAAACCAACCAGACCCCCCCAAAGCTTCCAGGGACTAAACCACCAAACAAAGGGTATGCATGGAGGGACTGATGGCTCCAGCTGTATATGTAGGAGAGGATTACCTTATCTGGCATCAATGGGAAGGGAGCCCTTTGGTCCTGAGGAGGCTCAATGTCCTGGCTTGGGCACTGAGACAGGAGTGGTTCGGTGGGTGAGAGAACACCCTCATAAAAGCAGGAGGAGGAGGGGATGGAATAGTGGGTTTGTGGAGAACAACATTTGAAATTTAAATAAATAAAATAACCAATACGATAAAATAAAATAAAATAAGGAGCTGGGCAGTAGTGGCACACTCCTTTAATCCCAGCACTTGGGGGGCAGAGGCAGGCAGATTTCTGAGTTCGAGGTCAGCCTGGTCTACAGAGTGAGTTCCAGGACAGCCAGGGCTACACAGAGAAACCCTGTCTCAAAAAAAAAAAAACAATAAGATAAAATCAGATCATTGAATGAAAATGAAAAAAATTATTTCCATAGTAGATCTAAATCACAGGACAGTGATTAAAAAGCCATTTGCACAATTTTTCATTTATTCTTCCTATTAAAAATATCATATGCTGCTCAGTCTTAGCTTGACACACAAGTTTATTTTGAGACATTGATAAATTCCTTTCATACAACTGCAGAACTTAACATGATAAAATACTTCAAGCAGACATGAGCAGTATTTCCTGCAAGCATCAGTGAAGCCATGACATAGCTTTGGTAATCGCAGAGGGACCCATGTAAGAAATGTCTTCATGTTCTTTACTGGAAACATCACTGAGAAACTTCAGTTCTGTTTGACATTTATTTCTTCCTGTTTAGCACATACAAAGCATTAACATTTTAAAAACAAAAAATTCATTAGAAGGAACACCTCCAAACTGTTGTCAATTTAAGTGTACATCTGAGGACATCATTTGTGATTTCTTAATTTCCTTGTCAAATAAGTATGGACAACTGGGGAATGCTGAGAGAAAGGAAAATGGTCTCTCAGGAAGAGGCCTGGTACTAGACCTAAAATCATATGCACACAGGTAGCATTATCTGAAATGAGAATGTTACAGATATTTAGAAATATGCATATATTAATACACATATAGGAATATACATATATTAGGAACACATGTGTGTGAGTGTGTGTGTGAGTGTATGTGTGTGTGTGTGTGTGTGTATGTGTGTGTGTGTGTGTATGACAATTGAAATAATACAAACTATGAATTAGAGACAGAGCAAGAGTGTACATGCTGGACTCAAACTCAAAGAGATCCACCAGCCTTGTTTCCAGAGTGCTGAGTTTAAAAGTATGTGCCACCACCACCCAGCCTGGAAAGAAAAAAAATTTAGAGAGTTAAGGAATATAATAATCTCTGTAATAAACTTCCGTGGCCCCATTCTTTTCAGTTTCTCTGAATGAAGTACTGAAATTTAGGTCCTATTTACTTTCCAATGTATGTTAAGTGTATGTCCAATGCATTAAAGGAGGGGGTGAACAGACAGGAGGTGAGTACCAGCATTTCTCTGTTCCAGGACTTTCAGTTTACAAGAGAATCACATGGAGCCTATGCTGGGGTTAGTTATTGAGATGCTGGTTGCAAATCTCCCATCTCCTAGTTTATGATGGATGCCAGTGATGTCTGTGGCTGGTAACAGGAGTCCTACATCAAGGAGATTTATGGGAAGGATGCATTTAGAGTTATTCATGAGCCACTTAACAAGCTTCAGCCAAGAATACAATATAGCCTTTGTTTACAGTCCCAGGAGGTCTTTAGAAGGCTTTTGAAAATTGAAGATTTTTTCTTTTTCCTTCCTTCCTTCCTTTCTTTTTCTTTTTTCTTTCTTTCTTTTTTTTTTTTTTTTTTTTTTGTTTATAAATGGTAGAAGATCTTGAGGTGGGTCAGAAAGCTGAAAGCATATTTTCTTGTTAGCTTGAAGAGTACTATATTTCATTCTAACTTCCCTGTTTCCTCAATAAAAAAATTATCAAATATTCCACTGGTATTTTATTTTGCTATTGTTCTGCTACATTAAATAACCAAGAGGGACACATATATTTTTTTTTTAGAAAAATGATTTCAATCTCTATTACAGGAAGTCTGGGCATCTTAACAGGATATCCAGACTATTTTGAAGAGAAATGAAACAACATATGTTTGAAGCTATCTTTTGTATCATACTTTTATGTTTGCGACATGCATGCTTCCCAGTGCACTGTTATTTATGGTGACAGTAGTGTGCTCATTCTGACAACCAGAAAAGTTATTTCCACAGCTGACTGAAAGACTTAGCAATCGTACAACTGTGTTAGGATAGCTTTGCTGAATGAAATTAAGAAAATAATTTCAGTTAGCATGAGAATAATGAAGTATCAAATAAAATGTTAACTAAGGGAACTGGATGCTATGTAGATTACAAGTTCTTTTTTTAAAAATTATTTTTAAAAAACCCCTCAATTTCTAGGTAATTTCCAACTTTACCAAGAAATTATAAATTGAGCTTTGCTTCTAATTTTAATGAAGTTGAAGACAGAATATTGATTTTCACACACATGAACCTCAAGAACTGTTTTCAGAAGGACGGTGATTTGTTGTATGCCTGTTTTTCGTGAGGTTTTTTTGGGAGGCATAAGACTCCAGTTTAACAAATAGACATGTTATTGGAGTCTTCATCAAGACCGGTTTTAAGGTTTAATTCATAGCTGGGATCCTTTATGTGACATAAAGCACTCCAGTCACAAGTCCATCCTTCAGTTTCAACTGCAGAGTTTCAGACACATCATTGCACTTCAGGCCTCAAAAGAGCCTCTTGTTGCTCCACCATGGAGTGCTTAGAGTATAGCATGGATTTCAGTGTCATGTTTTAAATATTGAAATAGGAGCTCAGAGACTTTGCTAATTTTGGTCTTATCTACTCCCTAAAATTTGACAATGCTTTCCAAGCCCTATGGCATAGACCAAAGTTACTAAATTTTTGTGGCTAGAGACAAATAAAAGACAGTTGAAATAATCCATTGTTTACTTGGAGTGTAAGCCATGTTGGTCATATTAAGTGATTAAAAATTAAAATACAGCACAGTTTGGGAGGGGATATAAATAACTTAACCAGCTTGATCTGAAGAACACACTGCTTTAAATAATCCAACAGATATAACAGTGTACTGACGTAATATGAAAATCAGTGTATAATATTTGAGACAGGAAAGAGGGGAAAGTCTTAAAATTCTATAAATCCTCGCTAATATGCCTTTGTTTCCCCCTACGTATTATAAGAATGGGAAAATGCCAGATGATATTATCATATAATTCCTGAGTATAAAACTTCTCTTAATTATATGACACAGCAATGTCCATGTCAGACAAGGTAGTAAGCAAATGGGAGCTAATATATCCAAAGCTGGAAGCCATGTTGATGTCCTTAGCCTGCTCTACCGCCGAGAGCTGTGTTGATATCCATGGTCTATTCTGCATCAGAGGGCTGTGTTGATTCTATAGCCTGTACTGCCACCAGAGACTATGTTAAGGTCTATAACACATTCGGATGCCAAAGACCATGTGGATGTCCATGGTTCAAACTGTCACCAGAAACCATGTAAAAGTCCATTATCCATATTTCTTTTCTTTTTTTAAAATTTTTTATTAGTTATTTTCCTCATTTACATTTACAATGCTATCCCAAAAGTCCCCCATACCCTCCACCCCACTCCCCTACCCACCCAATCCCACTTTTTGGCACTGGCGTTACCCTGTACTGAGGCATATAAAGTTTTCACAACCAATGGGCCTCTCTTTCCACTGATGGCAGACTAGGCCATCTTCTGATACATATGCAGCTAGAGACATGAGCTCTGCGGGGTACGGGTTAGTTCATATTGTTGTTCCACCTATAGGGTTTCAGATCCCTCCAGCTCCTTGGATATTTTCTCAAGCTCCTGCATTGGGGGCTCTGTGATCCATCCAATAGCTGACTGTGAGCATCCACTTGTGTGTTTGTTAGGCCCCGGCATAGTCTCACAAGAGACAGCTATATCAGGGTCCTTTCAGCAAAATCTTGCTAGTGTATGCAATGGTGTCAGCATTTGGAGGCTGATTATGGGATGGATTCCTAGGTATGGCAGTCACTAGATGGTCTGTCCTTTTGTCTCAGCTCCAAACTTTGTCTCTGTAACTCCTTGCATGGGGGGGTTTGTTCCCAATTCTAAGAAGGGGCAAAGTGTCCACACTTTGATCTTCGTTCTTCTTGAGTTTCATGTGTTTGGCAAATTGTATCTTATATCTTGAGTATTCTATGTTTCGGGCTAATATCCACTTATCATTGAGTACATATCATGTGAATTCTTTTGTGATTGGGCTACCTCACTCAGGATGATGCCCTCCAGGTCCATCCATTTGCCTAGGAATTTCATAAATTCATTCTTTTTAATAGTTGAGTAGTACTCCATTATGTAAATCTACCACATTTTCTATATCCATTCCTCTGTTGAGGGGCATCTGGGTTCTTTCCAGCTTCTAGCTATTATATATAAGGCTGCTATGAACATACTGGAGCATGTGTCCTTCTTACTGGTTGGAACATCTTCTAGATATATGCCCAGGAGAGGTTTTGCAGGATCATCCTGTAGTACGATGTCCAATTTTCTGAGGAACCGCCAGACTGATTTCCAGAGTGGTTGTACAAGCTTGCAATCCCACCAACAATGGAGGAGTGTTCCTCTTTCTCCACATCTTCGCCAGCATCTGCTGTCACCTGAAATTTTGATCTTAGCCATTCTGAATGGTGTGAGATGGAATCTCAGGGATGTTTTGATTTGCATTTCCCTGATGATTAAGGATCCTGAACTTTTTTCAGGTGCTTCTCAGCCATTCGGTATTCCTCAGGTGAGAATTTTTTGTTTAGCTCTGAGCCCCATTTTTAATAGGGTTCTTTGATTTTCTGGAGTTCACCTTCTTGAGTTCTTTATATATATTGGATATTAGACCCCTATATGATTTAGGATAGGTAAAGATCTTTTCCCAAACTGTTGGTGGTCTTTTGGTCTTATTGACAGTGTCTTTTGCCTTACAGAAGCTTTGCAATTTTATGAGGTCCCACTTGTCAATATGGGCACAAACCATTGCTGTTCTATTCAGGAATTTTTCCCCTGTGCCCATATCTTCGAGGCTTTTCCCCACTTTCTCCTCTATAAGTTTCAGTGTCTCTGGTTTTATGTGGAGTTCCTTAATCCACTTAGATTTGACCTTAGTACAAGGAGATAGGAATGGATCAATTCGCATTCTACTACATGATATCCACCAGTAGTGCCAGCACCATTTGTTGAAAATGCTGTCTTTTTTCCACTGGATGGTTTTAGCTCCCTTGTCAAAAATCAAGTGACCATAGGTGTGTGGGTTCATTTCTGGGTCTTCAATTCTATTTCATTGGTCTACTTGTCTGTTTCTATAACACTACCATGCAGTTTTTATCACAATTGTTCTGTAGTACAGCTTTAGGTCAGGCATGGTGATTCCACCAGAGGTTCTTTTATCCTTGAGAAGAGTTTTTGCTATCCTAGGTTTTTTGTTATTCCAGATGAATTTGCGGATTGCCCTTTCTAATTTGTTGAAGAATTGAGTTGGAATTTTGATGGGGATTGCATTGAATATATAGATTGCTTTTGGCAAGATAGCCATTTTTACTATATTGATCCTGCCAATCCATGAGCATGGGAGATCTTTCCATCTTCTGAGATCTTCTTTAATTTCTTTCTTCAGAGACTTGAAGTTTTTTTTTTTTTTTTTATGAGACTTGAAGTTCTTATCATACAGATCTTTCACTTCCTTAGAGTCACGCCAAGGTATTTGATATTATTTGTGACTTTTGAGAATGGTGTTATGTCCCTAATTTCTTTCTCAGCCTGTTTATTCTTTGTGTAGAGAAAGGCCATTGACTTGTTTGAGATAATTTTATATCCAGAGACTTTACCGAAAGCTTTTTATCAGGTTTAGGAGTTCTCTGGTGGAATTTTCAGGGTTATTTATATATACTATTATATCATTTGCAATAAGTGATATTTTGACTTCTTCCTTTCCAATTTGTATCCCCTTTATCTCTTTTTGTTGTCAAATTGCTCTGGCTAGGACTTCAAGTACAATGTTGAATAGGTAGGGAGAAAGTGACGACCCATGTTTCTGATGGCTGTAGAAGTCATGGAAGCTACTTTTGCAGTGGTATGGATGACTGCAGACTCATAGTTGAGAAAGAGCAACTTTGACAACCCCTACCCCTGTACTTGCTCCCTCTCCCAACCCAAAGTAACAGTCTTCCCAGAAAGTCATCAAAGAAAATTCAAAAAAGTGTGATAAGGATGTTGAAGATTAGCTCTCCACAATTGATGGCTTCTGGTGGGGCTGCAGGTGCAAAACGACTCAGTTTTCTTTAAGGGTCTGGCTACCAGGAGTTTGATCATACTCTAGTGATTACAGGAGCAATACAAATTGGACTTGTTTCTTCCCCTTCCCCTTCCCCTTCCCCTTCCCCTTCCCCTTCCCCTTCCCCTTCCCCTTCCCCTTCCCCTTCCCCTTCCCCTTCTCCTTCCTTCTTCTTTGAGGTATATCAAATGTCAAGGGGCATACCTGGTAAGACTGTGAAGTGACTGTGATTGAAATATATGATATGAAATGCCCAACTGATCAATAAAATGTTATGTTGGGAAAACTGTAGTCACTCTGGAGTTTAGAAAATGTATTTTGTTTATACCATGAATAAGTCAAGTGGCTGAATTAATAGTATAGGTTTCTCTGATTCTTGACATAGTCATTAATAAATGAAATTAGGAATTTTAGTAATACATATCTTAGATGAAAAGAAACATGTTCACTCAATAATACCAGTAACTGGTTGCTGATATCTAAATTTGTGCAATAGAATTAATACATTTCTGGTCTTCAAATTAATGACCTATACTATGCAAAACAAGAATGCTCAACAGCAAATGTGGTGCCACACTGAAGATAAAAGAAGTAAGTTCCATGTAAAGGTCTCCAGAGGAGCATTTCTACCATGGTAGTGGTCATGCAAAGCAAAAGCTATTGGCTCACAGTGATGTCATGAATGAACAGCTGCCACATAGACATCAGTAGAGAACAAATGCTCTTAATATTTCAATTACTGCATTTAAAAGATTTGTTCTATTATTTTCTTTCATAACCTGAGCTCATTTCTAGATCTAAATGGTTGCTATTTTTTATTTCCTCCTGAAAGAATAAGTCATTTGTTTTCCCCATTTAAAGCTTACTTTTTAAAGTAAAACTTTTATTTATATAAATATTGTAAAGAAAAGCTCCAATATCCTTGGAACCTGAATAGGCTACCTCCTGTCTAGGAAGGACCCCCGGTGGAGGGATAAGGACACCAACCCATCCAAAAAAACTTTCAACCCAAAATTTGTCCTGTCTACAAGAAATGAAGGGACAAAGATAGAGCACAGACTAAGAGAGAATGGGCAACCAATAACCAGGCAGACTCATCTAGAGCCCCATCCCTTGGGCAAGCATAAATTCTTTACTCTATTAATGATGTTCTGTTATGTTTGCAGACAAGAACCTAGTATAACTGTCCTCTGAGAAGCCCTATTCAGCATCAGAATGAAACAGATACAAAGACCCATAGCCACTGAATAGAGCTTTGGGACTCGTAGGGAATAGATGAGGGAAGGATTGAGAGCCCTGAAGAGGATAGGGACTCCACAGGAATACCAACAGTCAGCTATCCTGGACCCTTGGGGCTCTCAGAGACTGAATCACCAAACAAAAAGCATAGACAGGCTGGATCTAGGTCCCCTGAACATACGTAGCAGATGTACAGCTAGGTCTTCATGAGATCCTCTAACAACTGGAGCAGGTGCTGTCCTTGAAGCTGTTGTCTGTCTGTTGAATCTAGACTGCCTTGTCTGGCCTTAGTGGAAGAGGATTCCCCTAGGCCTGCAGAGAATTAATGTGTCAGAGTGCTGGGATTGGGCAGAGGTTCTCTATCTTCTCAGAGAAGAAAGGTAAGAAGTAAGTGGTGGGACTGTGTGAGGGAGTACTCGGAGGTGGAGGGGACAGCAATCAGGATGTAAAGTCAATAAATAAGTGAGAGAAAAGTTCCAACATCTTGAAATATTGCTCATTTTCATATTTTTTAAAAATAAATTCTTCTTACATACATTGAAACCTGATCACAGTTTTCCCTCCATCCACCTTTCCTCCTCCCTTTAACTTAACTTAACCTCCAATTTCCCCAAAATCCTCTCCACCATTTCCCTGCAGAAAAGAGATAACAAAAGTCCCCCAAGAGACAAAAACCAAACAAAGCAAAACAAGACACAATAAGTCAAGCCAAAACCCATCTTACGGACATTAGACAAGGCAAACCAACAGGAAGAAAAGAGTCCTAAGAGCAAGCAAAAGGGTTAGAGATACATCTACTCCTACTGTTAAGAGTCTCAAAAATTAATAATAGCCATAACATGTGCGTAAAGGACCCATACAGACCCCAAGCTTTCTACATTAGCCTCTGTGAGCCCATATGAGCTAGGCTTAGTTAATTCACCTGGCTGTGATCTTCTGTCTTCCATCCCCTCTGATTCCTACAATCTTTTCTGCCAACCTTCTGCAGGGCTTCTAAAGCCGTGAATTCAAGCTAAAACAGGAATACACTTGGCAGGTAAATTTCTTGTCCTTCCTTTCCTTGTTCTGTACATGTGCTTCTCTCTCTCTCTCTCTCTCTCTCTCTCTCTCTCTCTCTCTCTCTCTCTCTCTTTCTCTCTCTCTCTGTCTCGTGTGTGTGTGTGTGTGTGTGTGTGTCTGTGTGTGTCTGTGTGATAAGTACAAGATTTTAAGGTGGAATACTATTTTAAAGACAACTTCTTCCATTTCCTCTCGCCCCATATCCATTCCTATGCACTCTTAGTTGTGCCAAGAACATGCTAATGGACATCTTTATCTCTTAGGATATTTTTCATTTCATTGGACCTTCAGAAAAAATTTTTTGACTGTTTCAATGATCTGCATAATTCAGTGTAGTCTTGGTAGCTAAGAGAGTTTGCTTCTGAACAATGGCAGACTAATCTATAACACAGGCACTAAACTTATTATGTTTAAATAAATATTCCCAGAAAAATAGTATTTTCTGTCCAAACAGTTCTAAGAAATGTATTATTGGTATGCATGAAGGGAGGGGATGTGTTTTAATAGATTAGCTCACTAATTTTCTTTTTTTAAAAAAATCTGCTGCTGAAGTTCCAGATGAAGATCCATTGCTGAACCTCTCTCTCTAAGTGGTGATCCCAGAAAAACTTAAGAAAAAATGAAATAGAGCAAAAATATACCCAACTAATATCATACAGCAAAACCCTTAATAGTAACAATATATTAAATTATTTTCTTCTTTCAATGTCCACTTCAGTGCTGTTGCTGCTGTACACTGAATAAAGTAATCAATGATTTTATTTTTATGGAAAAGAAGATGCCATCTCTGTCTTCAATGATCTTGTTAAGGCGTACACGTATATAAGGTTTCTGGTAATAATGATCTAAACACTCTACCCAAATTAGTAAAGCAGTTCTCTAAGTAAGCCTACAATGTGAGCACTGTTGTGATCTCTACTTTGTGGATAATAAAGGAAGCATAGAGAAGTTTCATAACTTCTTAAATGCACACAGCTGTTAAAAGAGAGCATGTTTCACAACCATGCCCTTGAAGTTTGGTTCCAGCCTTCAGGAACCTCCAGGTTTCTACCCACCATGCCATCTGCCATTATTTAACCTACAATAGAAAAATAAGACAGAAAGAGGTACAGATTGGGAAAAAAAGAGAAACAAAAATGAAAGTAAGGAGCAGAGAACTTTGAAGGCTGATGGAGCACTTGCCCAAACGTACTAAGAACCATTTTGAAAAAAAAAAAAAAGACAATATGTGTTGTTGAAACTTTAAAGTTAGTGATAATCCATGAAAATAATCTAAAGATCTTGTTATTGTAATTCTCCATACACATTAATTTTGTTTTATTTACTGTTGCATTTCTCTTTGATAAGATGCTTGTGAGTCATTTGCCACTAATTCCCTGGGTGAATTTAGTTAGAATTCTATGTTTTTCTGGAATTTTCATCAGTGAAGTCAGCATTGCTGGCCCCATTGTTTCACAGTGTCAGGGCACCTGACCTGTTTTACTTTGGGAAGCTAAGATACACAGAAAATGGAAGGACATGAGAAATCATTTACTTGAAGTATATTTCTAGAAACTTCCATGTACATACAGTAAATGGATGACATTTGACAGCATGCACTATTTAAGATGGCCTCTTTTTTTCATTTCCTTTTCCCTCTACAGCAAATGTGTGTTAACTAGAATCTGACTATTTTGAGGGATGCTGCACAGAACTACAGGTTAGAGAGGGGAGTCATGTAGCTGATACACTGGGGGCGGGGAAACATCTTAGGAATAGCCTTAACTGATAATTCCTAGTTTTCTGTAGGCTCATTAGTGAAAGCAGTGTGGAATTGGCCAGTCACTGCCTTAATCAGTACAGCTATGGCTTAGGCATTAGACATCAGGGTTTCCAGAAATTGGACCCCTGGTAGCGCTTAATACTGGGGCTTATGTCTTATTTCACTGTCCCAAACCACTAGAAGAAATAACAACCACAGCCTGCTTAATTTCATTGAGATGTATGTGCTCAGAAAAAGAATCCTTTTTAGAGCAATTTTGGATTTTTATTAATATTTTTAACAATCTTCTGAGAATTCTGGAAAGGCAGTCAATGAGAACAGGGTGGTGGCAAACTTTGAAATATGTTAGTAATGTTAATAATGTATACTGTAATTTGTAACATTTAGATCCAGTTTATTTTGTATGTTTAAATGTTATTGGCAAAAGTGTGATTATTACTATTTTTTCTTTTTGTAATTAAGTAAAATTTCCAACTTCAGTTCTAGGGTAATTCAGCTTTGAAATCCTGAAAATAAGACAGGCATTGACTATTGAAAAACTTATCAATTAACTGTGAGCATAGGTTGAGTATTCTGATGATAGCCTGTCACAAGAATGGAAGTTGGCATCCCATTTATCAAGCCTGATATGTTAGAAGGTGGAGTGGGTAGAAAATAAAGCCCCCCCCCCCGCCCGCACTGTATTCTCTAAACAGTTACGTCTGTAGGTATTTGTCTGAACTGTTCCTGCCAGAAACCCTTTTGTTCAAAACATCTGAAGAAGGAAAGTCTCCTGTGAGCCCTTTACATTAATCACCAGCACAGTGTACATGAGACTCAGCCAAAAGGGATAGAGGACTCTTGTGTTGAGAGACTTTCAGAAACAGACGACAGGAACACTCCAGCCTGAGACAGGGCCATGTAGAGAGGAAATGTGAGCCCCTCACCCCTGACCCTCTTGCCTCTTTATTTTGATCCCTTTCACAATGCAAGGTTGGCAGGCACAGACCATGCAATCCCTTCTCTCTTTTGTTAGTCTTGGGAAAAAAAATCTAGAGGTGGCTTACTGTGGCTCCCACCTAAGGGTTTTCTTCATTTTTAATTAGAAAGAATTACAACTTACGCCATATTTTTTTTTCAGATCATTTCTAAAGTGACCCAGCAATAAGGCACTTCTCCAATTTCTATGGTAAACAAATGTAAGTTACAAGAGTCATTATTTTGTGAATTGGGGGTTGTGAGGGAGTGGGTTTATTTAGATATTTTAAAAGTATCTTTTTTATCCATTATATGTGAAGTTTTACAAGAGATTTCTCATACATTAGTAGTCACATATTACAAAAAATGATTAAAAAGAATGTTACATAATTTTTATGTTTTGTATTTAACAATTCTGGAGATATACTAACAAAAAAATATAAATATATAACAACTTCTTGTAGAACTGCCTGTTAAATAAAAAAAATCTTGTAAAATTTTTAAAGTGCTTCTTCGAAAGATAGACATTACTTAAAGGTAATAAAAATAAATATATTCTCTTTACTTTTGAATGATTCTGAGATTCTAAATAGTCATGGACATTTGTCCAAAGGGGGAGGGGCATGACATAGGAAGAAGCTTGTGATGTATGTGACACATGGCCTAGACTCTAGAAATTAAAAGAATAAACTTATATATTAGTCAACAAACTTTTGAATATATAGTAACAGGAAAACATATAGATGTTCTGTTTTCTTAGATCAAATGTTTTGCTTGCAATCATTTCTTTCTATGTCTTCCCTAATATTTGTGACTAATGAATCAATGTCTTGGAAGAGTAGAGGATTTATCTAATTTCTCATTCATATGGGGAAGTGTATATCTGAACATCTTAAAATATGTCATGCTAGATTTCTTTTCAAAATGTGAATGTCAGATAAGAGACGGGAGAATTATAGAATTAAAATGAAACAGCAAAAAGAACGAGAGAAATGGCATGTTCACAAGACAGCCATTTTGGAGAGAGAGAGAGACAGAGAGAGAAACAGAGAGAGACAGAGAGACAGAGAGAGAGAGAGAAACAGAGAGAGACAGAGAGACAGAGAGAGAGAGGGAGACAGAGAAAGAGACAGAGACAGAGAGAATATAATCACAATGACTGTGTTTTCATGTACAATATTAATTAAAAGTTATGTTTTGCTCTATTTTCCTTTTATTTAAAATAGATTTTTTCATACAATACACTGTGATTATGATTTTGCCTCTCCCAACATGTCCCAGATCCTCTCTACCTCCCCTCCCATACAAGCATCTCCTTAAAACAAAAGAGAAAGCCATCTAAAAAAAACAAAACAAAAAACAAAACAAAAAAACCCAATAAAATAATATATAAAATAAAACAAACTGCAATGGAAAAAAACCAATAAGAACAAATGAGAAAAGGAAAGGCACAAGAAACACAAGTAAACACAGGGAAATACATGTTCATACATGCAGAAAACCCATAAAACCTCAAAACCAGAAGCCATACTACACTTGCAAAGAACCTGTAAGCTAATAAAAACAAACGAATAAATAAAAAACAAACGAAGGCCCAATGCTCCGACAAAGCATTATGAGACAAAGAACTTCCCAAAGCCCCCTGAGATTCTAACTAGTCATGGACAGTTCTCCATAGGGGGAGGGGTGTCACGTAGGAAGGAGCTTCTGATGTATGCAGCACATGGCCCAGGCTCCAGAAATTCAAAGAATAAACATATGTGATAGTCAACAAACTTTTGAATGGCCACTTACAGCTAGGCATATGGCCTGGCCTTTAGACTGCTTTGTAAACCTATCGAGACTTCATTGTAGAAAACTAATTTTTCATTTGCTAGAAGTTGTCATTAAGGCAGCTTCTTGCTTAGGGGTTGGGGCTTTTGTCCATTTCCCCTCTCAGCACTGAGACTGCTTGTGACTCAGACCCAAGCAGCCACTGCACTGTGTTTTAGAAGATCTTGTGTCTTCAGTGTCCTCCAGACCCTCTGGTTCTTACATTTTTTTACCTCCTCTCGTGAACAGGTTCTGGAGTCCTGAGATGAGTGATTAAATGACTAACATTCCATTTTGCAACTGTTTCAAGCTCTCTCACTCTCTATACATTGTCCCAATGTGGGGTCCCCCCCCCCCCAGGCCCTCATCTAACTGGAGGAGAAAGGTTCTGTGATAACAGCTGGGCAAGACACTGGTCTGACTCTTTGGCTGGTGTCAAAATCAGTTTTTTCATATTTTTGTTGTTGTTTTTCTGTTTGTTGTTGTTGTTGTTGGGTCTTTTTAGGTTTTTTTGTTTGTTTGTTTGTTTTGTTTACTTGCTGTGCTTTATTTTTGTCTGTTTTATTTTACAAGATTTGAAAACACACTAGAGTATCTTTAGTTATAAACATGACCTCTAACCTTAACAGAATTCATCTCTGGTCACAATACCTCAGCTAATCAATAAATTCAGAACTGAGTTTTATTATTGTTTTGTTTATTTAAGGGTTTCTTATTTTTTTTCCCAATTGACTAGCATAAATTTAGAACTAGTGGTATTGAAACTCAAGCCTCTGGGATGGCTTTCTAGCTCATGTACATACAATCTTCTTATGCTCAGGAACTGTATAAAGATTGTCATTACTTCATTTTAGGGGCATTTCAAACAATGAAACATAAATAAAAGCACTGAGTACAAAAAACACCCATTAAAATCGTAAAGGAATGCATGCTTAATGTAGCAGAGAAACATTATGAAACATGCAGGCTAAACATCATTGTTCTGCAGCAGTTGAGAACATGTCTATCTGGCAACTAATCTTCTCTTGGCTTTCTACATACCCTCGAAATAGTCAATAGCTATAGATATTGATTCGCCCAAACACATTTTAAAGGCTAAATGAACTTCAGAGTACAAGATCTACAAATACTAAGGATTTGTGGAGAAATTCTTTTTTTTTTTAAAACTTGTCAATCATATTTTATTACGATATTAGTAATCTGTTAAAAACTGCAATTTATAGCGTAAAAGAATAAAACTCATAATTTTTAGACCATGATCTCATATTAAATCTTTAAATGTGTTTGTGAGGTCTTGGGGGTGTTACTGATTTTTCTTTTTAACAATTTTATACTTATATATAACACACTGTGATAACATCAACTTCCTTCTCCCATATCCTTCTCAGTTCCACTAAACTCCTTCTTCCCAACTAGCCCCCCGTATTAGACTTCTGGTCTTCATTTCCACATTATTTTGATATATTGTATTATATGTTATATTATTTTATTATTGTATTTGAGTGCAGGCCTTATGCAGGTCATCACAGTTTCTATGTGTTCCTGGTCTCAATGGTCATGCCATACTCTATTCGGGTGATGGTTCTTCTTTCCCCATCCTCTGGCTCACACAGTCTTCCCACCGTATCTTCTGTGATGCTCTCTGAGTCTCAGAAGAAGTGAAATCGATGCCTCATTTTGGGCCAATCACTCAGTAGTCACTTATTTCAACACATTTTCACCAATTATGGGTCCCTGCTTTGACTGTCATCTACTGCCAAAAAAGCTTTCCTGACCAAAACTAAGAGAGTCTATAAACATAAGTACATAGATGGCAGTTTAACTACATATCCATTTAGCAAAATGTCAGTAATAGATTGCCCCATAGAGCTTGTGACCTCCCTAGTCATAGGGTTTTGACCAAGCTTATAATAGCAAGCTTGATTTTTCCTCCTTGAAGTAGGTCTCTGATCCAACAAAGAATCAGTTGGTTATTACCTGAATATTTGTTCCAATATTACACCAGATTTGTTTAACATTTGTCAAAACCTGGAGAGAAAGAAAGAAGTCTAATTTTCTAATTTCTCCCTGATTTCTACCCTTTGCCTCCGACCATCTTGCAATTTATTAAAAGCTATAAGACAAAAACAAAACAAAAAAAAAATCCAGATCATTTCTGAATTTAGCAATAAGACAGGGTAACTAGTTCTTTCCTGGGTAGGAGTCCTGGGCCCCAGATAGTGCATGTATTTCTCTTTAGACTTTTTATCTCTACTTCAAGCTTCAGCATGAAGTGGGTCCCCCCCCCATCCATCTATCTACTACCTTCACCATGATCTATCATTTTTATCATTTATCTATCATCCCATCTATTTATCTCAAACTAATATTTTATAAAGATTCATGAAATTCAATTTTATTTAATAACTTCTAATACATTATTATTATGTAAGGCTAGAAGTATAAGAGTCTCTTGGAAATGACTACTGTGTCTTAGGGACATTTCGACATCATTTCCTCAGTATTCCTCTCTGGTGTCAAAGCTACTTCCCCTCCTTTTGTTGAAATCAGGAACTGTGGTTTATTTTGACAGTGGAAACTCAGTGGTCAATGATTCAATGATTTCTCGGATGCCTGTTTTACCTGTTGTCGTTGTTGTTATTATTGTTCTTATTATCACTTGGTTGGTTTTAATTTTTTAATTTTTTTTCTTTGATATAATACATCCCGTCTGCATTATGTCCTCCCTCCTCTCCTCCCAGCTCCTCCTGCCCATCTTCTCTCTTCCTCTACCATCCACTCCTCCTCCAATGGTTATCAGCCAAACATGTCATACCAAGTTTCAGTAAGACTAGGCACCTCCCGTCTATTAAAGCTGGATGGAGCAACCAAGTAGGAGGATCAAGATCCCGAAATCTGCCCCTGCTCCCACTGTTATGGGTTCCATTAAAAGGCCAAGATACACAACTGTAACATATATGCAGAGGGCCTAGGTCAGACCAGTGCAGGCTTTCTGGTAGTCAGTTCAGCCCTGTAAGCACTTATGATCCCAGATTAGTTGATTCCATTGGTTTTCTTGTGGTGTCCTTGGTTTTTATATACTAGTCTTCTGTAAGACTTTAAATGTTAAAAACAAAAACAAAAAACAAACAAAAAACCAGACAAACAGTTGTTCTTGAGATAGACAATTGGTCTTGTGCTAGACATTTTCTCCTTTCACTAAATATTCTCAAAGATGCCATCACCTCCAAAGAAGTATTTCTTGAATGCAGAGCTTCCCAAGTCAGTTTCAAGGAGAATCTTGCTCAACCGATACATTAAAATTGATGTGTATAGTTTCTGAAATGGAACAGATGGTCACAGAGCTAACATACTTTGATAAAAATAATGGAATAAGTAATAAAACACTTTTCTTGATACAGATTCTATTTTTGACATATTATCTGGCTTTAATGATTTTCATATTGTAGTAAGTCATGATGTAAGAGGGTTCTAATATATTTTAACCTTTAGATTTTAACATAGATTCATTAAGATCCAAAGCATGTTGCCAAATAAAATATAAAATAGAGTTTGAATTCGTGTAAACAATGAAGAATATATAAAGGAAGAATGTCTCAAAAAGTTTTAATTAGCTCAAATTCAAATTTGATGCTCTTGTGTGTTTTATTGTTAAATGTATCAATAAGCATTAACTTTTTAAAAGTATGACTATAAAGTTACTCAGACACTCTCAAGTTGGTTAGGAATAATAGTAATTTTTATTGAAACTCATTAAGTATTATTATTTTCATGGCTTTTGTACATTTGACAGTTCATTTATATGCCTTTCTATAATTTGCCTTTTATGAGTTTTAAAAACTATATACAAATGGGCTTAACATTTCTATTGAAATGTCCAGCATTTTTCTGTGGAGTATGAATTTAAATGGCCCTGTGCTGTAAAGCCACATAAAATTTATGGAGGATTGCAGGTATCAGGCAGACAACTTAAGTGAACACTGGTAAAGCCAACAGTTCTCACTTGAGACAGTCTTTGGTTCCCAAATACAAGCTTACTCTCCTGTCCTTCACTCTATTTCACTGCACAGATGGTGATTGCCATACAAATTGATGTCTTCAGCAAGTCTATCATATATATGCAATATATGTTTCCTGTCTGTCTCTGTAGCACAGTTTGGTAATTCTTCCATTAGCTTAGTCATTTTGTCTTCAGTATGTGTGATTAATGAATTTGTTGTTAAGACTGTAATTGGTTCGGTGGTCCTTGAAGCATGCCTATGGACGATGGTAGGAGTCACCAACAAGTGTTATGTGTTCTGAGTCAGCCATTTCCATCACTTATTCTTCTATGACCCAGTACTCTCAGAGGAGCATATTAACCTCACAGCAGCCTCTAAAGGTCAAGTGAACATAAGAGTCACATGCCTCTTGCTTCAAAAGCTTGAAGTAATTAAGCTTACTGGAAAGGCATGTCAAAAGCTAAGACCTGCTGAAAAGTGGGCTTACTGTGCCAGTCAGCCAAGTTATGAAGGCAATGTGAAATTCTCGAAGTAAATTAAGAGTTGCTCCAGTTAGCACATGAGTAGAAACAAAGCAAAATTGCTTTATTACTGATGTCAAAAGTTTCAGTGGTTTAAACACAAGATCAGAACAGGCAAACTCTGCCTTTATTTACTATGTAATATAGAGAAGACTCCAATTCTCTTCAATTCTAAGATTGGCAAACACCTATAGAAAGTGTAAAAGGAAAGTTTGAGAATAACAGAGATTAGTGGATAATGAGGCTTAAAGAAGGTAAGATAAGAAAGTCACCTGAAAAGTAAGGTAATTGTCTTAATTAGGGTTTCTGTCCCTATGATAGAACCAAAAGGATAACCAAAAGCAACTTGGGGAAGAAATGTAATATATTTCATATTACACTTCCAGATGATAACCCATCACTGAGGGAAGTCAGGGCAGTAATCTGGAGGTAGGAACTGAAGCAGAAGCATGGAGGAATGCTGATTACTGGGTTGGTCAGTTCGTTTTCTTATATACCCAGGACCATCTATTCAGAAGTGGTAACACCCAAATGGACTAAATCTTCCCATCTCAACCATTGATCAAGAAAATGCTCGACAGGTCTGCCTACAAGCAAATCTGGGAAGACCATTTTCTCAACTGAGGTTCCTCTTCCCAAATAACTAGCTTATAGCAAATTAACTAAAATTAAATTGAAAAAAAAATCCCTAACCAGGAAAATAATGCAGAAAAACTTGATGGAATGATCACCAGAGACAAGCCAACATAAGCAATGAATGAGAACAGCAGAATTTCCTGTCTTTGTAGCAGCCTCCCACTGAAGAGGTTGATATCTAGAACAGCGGTTCTCAACTTGCTGGTTGTGACCCTTTTGGCAAACTCATTTCCAAAAATATTTACATTACAATTTGTAACAGTAGCAAAATTACAGTCATGAAGTAGCAAGGGAAATAATTTTTATGGTTGGGGGATCACCACAACATGAGAAACTGTATTAAAAGGTCACAGCATTAGGAAGGTTGACAACAATGGATCACGAGCTTTTATGGCTAAAAAGCAGAAGTTAATGTTTCCACTGCTCAGTTTCAAGACATCAAAGGGCAAGCTGTGTCTTTTTAGAAGCTCATGTTCACTTGCCATTCTGAGAACCCATGGGCCCTTCAAAAGCACACTAAAGATACTTGTCAGTGCTCGGAAGGGACTAACTAAGCCCAGAAGATGAAACATCTGTTGCTACTATGGTTCACTGAATATTTTAGAGCCACTTTTAAGGAAACTGATACATCACCTCAGAGAATATCACTGATCAACAGCAATGCACTCGTCACTCAAGCTGGAGACGCAGTGAAACTGACATTGATTTTATGCTTAGTAACGAACCACATATCCATCTTCCAACCCAGAGACCAAGAGATAACGTAGAATTTCATTTCTTTGGCTTAATGTTATACCTGCAAGAACAGAAATAGTGATTTCTCTGATGGATCTGGGCTAAGAAAATTCAACACTTTTAGAAAATGTTTGCCATTGTAGATATCATTAAGAACATCTCTGAGGCTGGAGAAAAGGTTCAGCAGTCAAGAGTGTTTGCTGCTTTTCCAGAGAGCCCCAGTGTGGTTCCCAGAACTCACATTGGACTGCTTACATAACGTTAACTCCAGCTTCAGAGAGATCCAACACCACCTTCTGGCATTGCTGGGTACTGCCACACCGTGGCACATACTGATGCAGACACTCTAATACACATTAATAAAAGCTTAAATTTTTAAAAAGACCCTCTGTGAGGAGTAATATAGAATATCAGTATAGACAAGAGTTTTGAAAGAGCTTATTCTAACCATGCTGGCTGACATTAAAGACTTCAGTGTTACAGAGAAGTAACTGAAGTTGTGGCTAATAATAATAATAAATAATAATAAAATAGCAGTAGAACTATAATTAAAAGTGGAGCCTGAAGAGGAGACTGAATTGTTGGCATCTCGTGGTAGTATTTTAGAAGACAAGGAGCTGCTTGTGAATGCACAAATTAGAATGTGTTCCTGATGAGGACACAGTAGAACATTCATTCACTTCATTCCACTCCTTTATTTACTGCAACCAAACCATAGTATCACTGTAGAGTAACTCAGAAAAAAACTAGATAAGTCAGAAAACCATTTTGAAGTCAAAAATAATAGAAAGTACAAACAACAGGTATAATTCATTCCTTTAATGTAGCATACCAACTATGCTATTTAAATTTTATATTGAACAAAAGTAATTGAGATATTTAGACACTAGAATAGAATAACAGTGTCATGTGACATTTGGTTCATTTGCTGTGCTACTCAAGGAGAGAAAGCCCATTCATTCATTCAAATGTGACTAAACTATTAGTGATTAGACACAATTAGTGAATTTTTATATACCATCTCAATCTATAGAGACCTTCTTTGATCCATGCCTGACCTAAAACAAGTAGAAAGGCAAAATGTAAGCAGAATTTCCTTGGTTTCTATGTTAAATAACTAAAGAAAAGAAACTTCTGTGTATAAGTAAGATGTCCTTGATAATTTCAGAGGGAGGTAATGAACATTTGGATAGCAAAACTCATTTCAATATTTTCCAGTTTGAGGAACTGCAGCACTTGTTACATCTTTGTGTCAGGTGTTTTCAGAAGGCTTTCTGAAGCCTCATGGTGGAAGTTTTAGTATTGATTCTGGAAGTTATATGAAAGCCTACTAAGGTAGACCTTTTCTACACACACAAGGGTGTGGTGTGGGTGTGGAGGTGTCCTGAAAAAGGCAACAATACTACCAGACAACAGAGCGTAACAAGTAAAAAGCTAAAAGTCATCTCAGGAGTAAGTTATTTCCTTTGGGGGAATACATTTTTGACCAGTAAGGTCCAATAGACCGTCAAACATTACAGGCTATTGTCAGTGCTCTTGGTTTCACTCCAGAGCTTGACAATAGGACCTTATTGCTGAAGATACCATATATGTGAGAAATAGAACTTGGTGAAATCAAGGGGGTCTGAAAACATCATTAATGGCTGTTTCACAGTGCTGGAAAGTGCGATACACACTTCCAGAAGTGAAAAGACAGTATAAGTCATACCTAACTTTGAATCCTGTAAGCTACAATAATGGCTGGTCTGCAAGACATGTCCATTGGTTCAATGGTGGCGAAAACATCATGGAAGAAATCAACCAACTTCTGATTTAAGTTCTACTCTATAAAACTCATATATTACATCATTATTGGTAGAGAAAACAACAACAACAACAACAACAACACCAACAACAAAAAACCTATATCTAGACAGGCCAAAGACTCTAGGGGAGGGTCTGCTTTATATATATGTATAAATCTTCCCTCATCTGAGAAGCTTCTACTTGAAGCATATTATTATTAACAGAGACCCACAGGCTGGAGAGATGGCTTAGCGGTAAAGAACACTGACTGCTCTTCCAGAGGTCCTGAGTTCAATTCCCAGCAACAATATGGTGGTTCACAACCTTGTATAATGGGATCCAATGCCCTCTTCTGGTGTGTACTCATAAACATAAAAAAATAAAAAAGTCTTTTAAAAATAACAGCGACCTACATGTGGTCACATTGCCAAAAAATGAGAAACTGCAAATTTATCATCACTAAATGCAATTTATATACTGCACAACTTCCCTACAACATCTAGGCATTATTGCAAAATACAAGAACAGAAACAGGATAAAAACCAGGAACTATGATAACTAAGGAAAGTATTTTCTGGACACAGCAGGGCAGCTACACACATGCTATCACAAAGTTATGGTACCATAAACAAGACCTATGCAAGCCAAAGGCATGCAATCCTAGCATGGAGAGAAAAGCTTGGCACAAACACATTTCTAGCTAAGGAACTGTTTGGGATTGTAGCTACTATGAGACAGAGGATCAGCTTTCTCTAGGAGTAGAAGCTCTGGTTAGTGGAAGTTCCAGAGGAACTGTCCATGGATATTTGGACTGCACAAATATTGATCTTGCTTGATTTGTAAAAAAAAAAAAAAAAAAAAAAAAAAAAAGAATATTAAAACCATGGAAAGAAAGTGGATCTGGGGCGATTTGAGGGAGGGGCAGATGATATGATAAGACACATTGCAAGACATTCTCTAAAAACTAATAAAAACTGTTTTTAAAAGAACTGTAAATTTTTGACATGAAAAAAATCAAATTGTCTTATCAGTAATAGGGCAAATAAACTGAATAGACAGCTCTCAGAAGACACAGAAATGGTCTATAAATATTTGAAAAGGTGTTCAGCTTTTAGCCCTTGGGGAAACTCAAATTAAAATTGCTTTAAGATTCATTCTTCTCCCAGTCAGAATAGAGTAGCTATCAGGCAGAAAACAAATGGCAACCAATGCTGGTGAAGAGTTCGGCAAAGAGGGACTCACAAACTCCTGCTGGGTTTGTAAACTGCTGTAGTCATCACAGAAGTCAGTTTTGGAGATTCTTCAAAACACCGAAAATAGAACAACCATATGACTAGCTTTGTCACTCCCGTATATTCATCCAAAGAGCTTCCAGGCATCGTTACCACAGAGATACTTGAACATCCATGTCAATTGTTGAACTATGTGTATTTGCCACAAAATGCAACACACAGAAGAATGGATAAAGAAACAGTGCTACAAATAAAATGGAAATGTAGTCCAGCAAAGAGAAAAATCAGAGAATAACATTTGTCAGGAAAGTGATAGAACTAGTGTTAAGCTTTATAGCCAGACTGGGGTAACAAGCCCAGCATATTTTCTCTCTTATTTGTCATCTGCATTTGAATTAATATGTGTATGTGTAGATGTATGTGTAAGTCATAAAAGTAGAAGGAGGTTCATGAGGAGATAGGGTGACATCTTAAGGGGTTAGATAATGGAGTGCAGGTAGCATGAAAGCAGAAGGGCAGATTACTGTAATGGAGGAAGAAGATGAAGAGGGGGTTTAACAGATGAGAAAGTCAGGGAGGATGGATGGAAAAGAACAAACTATAATGATATGTATGTATTAAAAATCTATAATAGAACCTATTACTTTGTATGCTAAAATATATCAATTTTACAAAGAAAGAAAAAGTTAAATTGAACTTTGAGTCAATGCTAGTTATAATCTCTTGCTATATATTATTAACGGGTCAATAGTTCAACCAAGAAAGGGGCTCTAACTTGAGCAGACACTAATTAAAAGACTCAAATTTGATCCTACTACATATGTCCATTCATATTAACACATTTCCAGATTTCTTGCTCAGTGGACGAGTCAAGATTAAAGGATTTACTAATATGAAGAAGCAGAATATCCTTCCAAACTGACTGAGCAGATTTGTGGACAAATTAGTTCATTTAAAATTGACATTGAAAGATTGATTTTGCACAGAATGAGTTACCTAAGGTATTCATCATTTCCTCTGCCTCTGCACACAAGACAGGGATCTGCTCCATTCACGTTCTGATTGTAATATGGCTGCTTACTGAGAACCTTTATTTTATAGTCCTGATTGCAGCCTGTCATTCTTTTTAATTCAGGTATATTTGAGCCTTTTAGGCAGACCTTCAAAAAAAAATAACTTCCCTAAAAGCCTCAGTAAAATGACTCATTATATTTTGTTCAATTCAACCTTACACTAAATTATAATGCAGAAGAAAGTTCTAATTGCACAAAGGACCCAATTACTCATAGGGCTCTGTGACTCAGTTTTTCAAAAGCAGGAGCCGGAAATCCAGGTGGAAAAGCTTAAGTTCAAAGTTGAAGGATAGAGCAACACAACTCTCATAAAACCTAAGATGGTTGGCATTTAGTGTATACTCATGTATGTTTGTGAATTCAGTAGATACATTATTTTATGAAAATAGTTATAAACTATATATAGAACAGTTCACTAGAAAAAATTCACATATATATATGAATATGTCTGTATATATATGTGAGAATAAACTTTTATGGGTAAAGCAAACATAAAATGCACTTTCTAAATATAGTTTAGAAAATAACGGTGGCTAAACTTTAAAAATGCAAGGAAAATTATATGGGCTTGTTTTACTTAATTTATAAAGACATATACTCAGGTTTGGGAAGCACTAATTAAGGCACAGTGACATGTTTAATGAGGTGGGATTCACAGGATCGTTAACCAAACTGAAATGGTGGAAGAGTGGGAGAGTTTGCTGCTAAAAACTTCTTCCCTGGAGGAGCTGGAACAGTGTCCCTCCTCCCATGGTTCTAACAGCTAATAGGCACAATTCTACCGAAGTTCTCTCTGGGGAACTAATGGATGTATTAGGCTTTCTCACAGAGCCTAGGTAAGGAGTTGCCTACAGGGATGTGGGCACTCTCTCCCCAGCAGGGGTGAGGGCTTCCTGGTACCCACAGAGATGGAGACACTGCTCTGGTCTTTTCCAACCAATATAGTCTGGCCCCTCCCACAGACCACCTGCAGTGTTATCAGGCAGGAAGGATCAGTTGGATATTCTGGTTAGCTTGTGACAGACCCCAAGCTCTGTACCACAGTGTAAACCATCAATCAGCAGGGCTGGTCTGACCTTTTGCAAGGGGATACATATGAACTCCTCAGGATGGCGATTGTTTGGAAGGACAGTTACTTCTAGCTGTGATTTATGTTGCTTAGTTAACTAACTTTACCTATGAGTTGGCTATTCAGTAAAGTGGGGGAATTAAGGGCAATAAAACCTTCAATTATAACTATTGAGATATTCATGAAGATCAAACAAAAAGATATCCAAAAGATTTGTTGGAAAGATTTATGTTCATGCTTCACACATAAATATAATACTATTGCTTTGATTTTTGCAAATGAAATAATTGCTTGAGGAGGAAATTTAATTTTCCATGTAATATTACAGCTAGTAGATATTAGTATAAAGTCTTATGATTTTAGAGCAAATGATTAGCACAGAACAACCTACGTGAATGTGTATCTGTTTCAGCAAATCAGATGTCTGCTGAGGAAATGGGGCTTCTGTGTATTTTTGAGGACCCAGAAGGTAAGGAATTTGTCATATTTGGTTCAAAGCTGTCATTTTATTGACTTTCTAGTCTGCTCCATCTTAACAGTCATGCCCACTTTGCTTTGCTCCATTTTAGCAAAACAAGACATTCAGTTCCTGAGACAAAACCAACCTAGCCAGCAGTTATCTACCTTCTATATGCTGTCCTTCCTGTCACAATAGATGACATCTTTGTTCTAAGGCCAGGTCTGTGACACGCACACTCATGTCGCCTTTCCTACTCATACACATACTATTAGATGCGTCTCTTTTCTCCAAAATCATTTTACATTTCCTATAGGGTTACTTTTATTAGCATAAATCAAATTGTAATAATAATTTTAAACTATATTAATCGCCATCCAAGCTAATTCTTAGTGCTTGAAAAAGAAGCCTCACTAACTCGCCCCTTCAGCTTGCCTTCTTTGTTTTTATCTCCTGCTAAACTGTCCTGCCAGTGTCCTCAATGCATGTCACTGCTGAAGCCAGCATCAGTATTCATCCACAACATGTTTGACATATTTAAATATTTAGCACAACTGACTCCTTACCCTGGTGAAGCTTTTCCTTGGACACTGTGCTTTCCAGGTTCTCCTCAATGTGACCAATTCTTCTCAGATTCATGTACTGATCCATACTCATTCCCCAGCCTTTGAACACCGCAGATGCCAGGATGCTGCTCTTCCCTATCCATGGGAAGGGCATATGTATTTCTGTGCTGCTTGTCCTCCATCTCTAAATGACTTCAAATGCTTTGTCCTTTGCCTTTAATGTCATCTGTATTCACATTTCTCAAATGATGTCAGGAACCCAGACATCTTCCCCAAATTCCAGACTTTTATTATTATTATTATTATTATTATTATTATTATTACTACTACTTTTTCTTCCAAATTTCTGTTTGCTGTCTAATACATGCCAAAAATACAATATTTCTAAAAGCAAGATTTTTTTAGTATAAGCTCTACTCTACAAACTGCCTTTACACTGACTCTTTGTCTTCATAAAAGACATCTCTGTTTCAAATACTGCATGTCAAAATCCTTTTTCTTAATGGCAAGCAATTAGCAAATCCTATTGTCTAAAAACATCAATTTCCACCACATCTGGGTCTGTGCCCAATCCTTCACTGGGCTGCTGCTATACTCTGAGTTGATCTCATACTTTTCTTCTTATTCCCATGAATCTTCTCCATTCTACAACAGAATGATGTTGTACAACATAAACTGGATCATAGAACTGTTAGACCACACTTGTCAGTACCTTCTGCCATCACTCAGAGGAAAATCAAAAGTCCTTACCATAGGCTACATGACCTTGAGAGACTCAGTGAGAGTTAGTCCCCTGTGAATCTCTTAATGTCAGCAAATCACACACTCCTCGCTTACCACCTCCCTTCCCATTCACTTTCTGGCTGTGATTGCTCAGTCCATTTGAAGGCCTTTTCTCTTCCTGGACTCTTAATAAGAATAGTATTTGTCCATAAAATCTCATGATGGCCCACTTATTTCTAGCAGCTTTCATGTGCTGCTTCTATTCACTTGAGCATATAATTGGCTGGTTCCAACAACAAAGGGCAAAGCAGCAGTGAATTAAATACCAAGTTTGTTTAGTTTTCAGATATCAATCGGAATATCCGTGGTCCAAGGCTATTGCTGCTTTCCCTTGTCATCAGGAACTCAGCTATCTTCAAGCCAGTTGTAGAGCCAGCTTCAAGATGTAGTGTCTATTTTGAGGTATAGGACAACTGTGACATTTACATCACCATATTCACTTTTTAGACACTGGGGAAGGAGAAAAGACAAGAGGAATTAATACTCAGATTCAAACATAATTTTCTCATGAATGCCAGTAGCCACAGCTCAATCACCAGTTGTAAGAAAGGGCAGGAAGGTCACCTTGGCTGGGTGGCTATGTGAGCAGCTAAAACTCAAGTGTCCTCTACTAAAGAAAAGGAGTGCATGAAGATATGAGTAGTAGTCAGCACATCTCAGCAGAGCTGTAGCATGTGATGGACTCATAAAACACAAACATTGACTCATTCTGAAATGATCTTCAACTTGTTTCACTGCTTATTAATATCAACTTTCTGTCTCCCACCCCTACAATATCAGATTCTTGGGGACAAATTGTCATTTTTTAATCATGGCATCTATATGGACATATACATTGAGCTGATGCTTTAAATGAAGAATTATCTGTTAAATGAAGAATTCCTTGTTCTATGATTCCAAATGCACCACCATATCTATCTAAACTCCAAGTTACTCTTAATGCAAATAGCATGAACTTTGATTTGAGATTCAGTTTTGAATAGAGACTCCCTAGTTTTCATTGATATATGAAAACTAAACAAACTGGGTATTTAATTCACTGTGTACTTATTAGGTATCCATATTGAATGCACATACCTGCCCTGCACTATGGATTTCCATTCCATTATCCCTGTCCATGATTACATATAAACTCCTTGAGAATAAAGAACAATATCTTATTTTGCATTGCCGGCTCTCCATTAGCCACGATTCTTTAGTTAGGGGAAAGTTGAGATTTAACTGTTCATATAACTAAACAGCCAAAATGACCTTCCTGCTCTTTCTTACAACTGGTGATTAAGCTCTGACTAATGGCAGGCAGATGGAAATTATGGCTGAAATGTGTATTGTGATTTATTCACAAATATTCATTCCAAGTAATTTAGGTAAAAAATTAAAATAAAGCAATCAAACAAATAATAAAACAATTTATAAGTGAGATGCTCATTGAAGTGGGGCTTCCAAAAACCAAGAGCTGTGATCATTCCAAAAGGAAAAGGAAATCCTTCTGGTGTGTCTCATGAAAGGCCTGATCTCTTGTGAGACTAGGCTGGTGCCTAGCAAACAGAGAAGTGGATGCTCACAGTCAACTATTGGATGGATCACAGGGCCCCCAATGGAGGAGCTAGAGAAAGTATCCAAGGAGCTAAAGAGATCTGCAACTCTGTAAGTGCAACATTATGAACTAACCAGTACCCTGGAGCTCTTGACTCTAGCTGCATATGTATCAAAAGATGGCCTAGTAGGCCATCACTGGAAAGAGAGGCCCATTGTACACACAAACTTTATATGCCCCAGTACAGGGGAACGCCAGGGCCAAAAAATGGGAATTGGTGGGTAGGGAAGTGGGGGGAGGGTGTGGGGGACTTTTGGGATAGCATTGGAAATGTAATTGAGGAAAATATGTAATAAATATATATATATATAAAGAAAGGCCTGACCTGGCTGTCTTTTTCTGGTGAAAACAGCATATTCTTTATAAATCTGGAATTCCTTCTTCTTACACTGGGTGGGCATTCTTCCCTTTCTGTTGTTTGAAAGTGAAAGGTGAGTGTTGCTCAATAGAAATGGCTCAGAACTCTGGACTCTATTCTGAGACAACAAAAATGGAGAAAAGCCTGAAGAAAGGAGGTCCAGTGGCAGGCCCAAATTGAGATCCAGCCCAGCAGAAGGCCCCAAGACCTGGCATTATTACTGCTGATAAGATGTGCTTACAAAAAGGAGGATATCATGACTGCCCTCTGAAAGGCCCAACAAACAGCTGAAAGAGTCAGATGCAGATATTTACACCCAACCAATGGACAGAAGCTGGTGATCCCTGTAGCTGAATTAGAGAAAAGCTGGAAGAAGCTGAGGAGGAGGGCAACCCTATTGGTAGGCCAGCAGTCTCAACTAACCTGGACCCCTGAGATCTCTCAAACACTGAGCCACCAACCAGGCAGCATGCAGGTAACTGATATGAGGCCCCCAAAACATATATAGCAGAGGACTGTAGGGTCTGGACTCAGTCAGACAAGATACACCTAACCCACAAGAGACTTGGGGCCCTAGGGAGTGGGGAGGCCTGTGGGTGGGTTGGAGAGTTAGGATATATTCTTGGAGATAGGTGTCAGGGAGGAGGTGAGAGATGTGGAAGAGTTGGAGAGTGGACTGGGAGGGGGATAAAGTTTGGACTGTAATAAAGTTTAGAATAGATATCATCACCGGCAATCAATTTTCATCTTTAAAGGCATTATCTCTTTCTCTTTCTCTTTTCCCCTCTTTCTCTCTATTTATTTATTTATTTATTTATTTATTTATTTATTTATTTATTTATTTGTTTATTTTTGAGACAGGGTTTCTTTGTGTAGCCCTGGCTGTCCTGGAACTCACTCTGTAGACCAAGCTGGCCTCGAACTCAGAAATCTGCCTGCCTCTGCCTCCCAAGTGCTGGGATTAATGGCATGTGCTACCATTGCCCAGCCTCTCTCTTCCTTTTAAATAAAATCCCAAGCTGCTTACCAGAAAAAAAAAAAAAGAAAGAAAGAAACTTGTGTGTCCTTCTGAGAAATATTAAAAACTTAGCAATCCAATATTTCATCATTGTAGAATCTTATTTTGAATGAGTAGTTTTGGAAAAATAGTTCTGAAATTTCTGCATCATTATGTTTTCCAGTTACAAAACAAACCAGATTTGGTTGGAGTAAGACCTTGACTCTAAGTTTGCAAAGCACACATTGCAGTTTGTCCTGAATGTCAGCCATGCCATCCACTCCCTTTCTTCAGAACAAGTGGGTTTAGAACCTTTGCAGTTGCCAACTACTATGCCTTGAAAGATGCAGATGATGCCTGGCTCTACTAGTGAAGATCACAAGAAAGCACAGGCACATTGCTTTTCACCACAAAAAGAAAGCTTATGGTCTAATTGCAAACCCACAAATGGTTGTTTATATTTTACTGAGAATTTAAAAAGAAAACACAGACTGCATAGTTTTATTTATGTACAACATATATTTACAGAAAAATAAAAACCACATGTGCCAAACAGAAGAGAATCTTCATTTCAGGCAGTGTAATGATAGCTGGGGTTACCTTTTAGAAAAGTAGCCTGAGGTTAGGGTATGGAGGAATTCCATAAAGAAGAGAGCGTTCACAGCTGAATTTTCTATGCTATGTATTACTTGAATTTTGTAATGTGATTACTATAATGAATGCTATACCCGAATGCTAAACACAATTTTAAATTAGGAAACACTATATATTCCCTATAAGAGAAAATATACCACTTTATTTAATGAACAGGTACCTTGAAGGAAAGTTAAATCTATAGGCAGGATGTCATTATATTCACACTTTGCTCTGCTGAGGTTAAAAATAACTGGCTTCACATGTAGCTCTAAATTGAGTTACATTTACTGTTTGTGTGAAGAAAAACTCAACCCATTTTATTAGATTAGCATGCTTTCCTATGGAATTTTGCACTTAGAAAAAAGAAAAATATGTACTTACATAGATTTCTTTTTAAATCATACATTAAAAATATTAACAATTTGCTTCCTAAAATTATAGTTAATCAGTCATGTTCAGAGAATTCAGTGATTCTGGTCGTGGTATATATCGAGTGCTTCTGTTATCCCTAAATTCATAAGTCTAAAACATAATCTCCAAAGAGATGACCTGTGCAGGTAGCCATTTGCAAGTTGGAGACTTCGTGAATTACATTGTAAGACATACGCAAATGCTGCCTCTGCCACTAGAGGACACCATCATAAATCCTTGACTCCTTTGCATTCAGTCCAAAACCTCAGACCATAGACCAGTGTCAACCACAACCAGAGCAGGTCTTTCTACCTCAGCTAATTTAATCTGGAAATTCCTTCAGAGATGTTCAGTGGTTTGTCCTCTAGATGGTTTTTGGTCCTGCTAAATTGACAATCAATATTAGCCATTACAGACTGGGAATCTATTTCAGTGGTAAAATGTTTACCTAGTATGCAGGAGACCCACCACTGTCAAAAATAAAAATATAAGAAAGAAACAATAAAAGGAGATAAGTACCCACCAAAGAAGAGACATTTGATAAGTACCTGATAGATCAACAGAACATCCCGGCAGACAGAAGTACATAATCCCAGCTGCCAAATCTAACAACTAAATTTAGTTCCTAGGACCCACATGATAGAGAGAGAACTAACTGCCACATATTTTTATTTGGTGTCCACATGCATACATGCACACACAAGATAGATAGGTAGGCAGGTAGATAGATAGATAGATAGATAGATAGATAGATAGATAGATAGATAGATAGATAGATAGATATAAAAGAACCTAAGTCGATTCAGATACTTTTTTTTCATTCAAATGATAAATATTATCATATTAACATGACAAAAAGATCCAGTATAGTTTTGTCTTTGGTAAATTATAAGGTGCCAGTAATATAAGACAGTTGCATGCATGGGTGGAAGATTATCTAAATACTACTGAAAGAACTATTTCTGAGCATCCACCACATACAGAGACTACCTTACACAACAAAGTCTGTGCAAAAACTTGTATGCAATATACATTTCTATTGATATGAACAGTATGGTGAGAATAGTTTTGCTTTACATAAGATTAAATACACAGATTTTCGGAAAATTGTCTTCCCAGTAGACTGCCTTAATTGGGATTATCCTTCCTTTTAAAAAATGCTCTTTTCTAAAGTCCCAGATTGTGCCTATGTGACTTTTTCCCTTTAACTACCCTTGCTTCCTCTTTGTCCCCAAAATTGACAAGCTCTTAAAGATTATTCCCGACCATATCCGGTTTTTTGCCCAGCAGCAAGAAGCCTCTAAACATCTATACAATCTAAAGAGAAACTTTCCTGAGCCAAAATTTCCAGGAGTTCAATGCTGAGCTTTTGATATGCTAATGAAGGAGGTTATGGAATTTGGAAAAGTTCTTTTCAAAGGCAATAGCCTGGTTTATGAAGCAATTGTCTTGATGTATAATCCTATTATGCATTTGTTCTTTCCATTTGAGTACCTTCCACAACAAGTCTAATCTCTACACATGCACGCTCCCAGGCAGACACATACTGATTAGAATGAAGCACAGAATTTTTAAAAAGCAAAAGAAACAATAACTTATAATTTTCAAATACTCTCTTTGGTTAATAGCATTGCCAATACCCAGTTCCATACACGTTCACCTAACATCTCAATTTTTTTCTACTTTTTCTTCATCTTCCAAATACACATTTCCATAAACTAACAAAACAACAAATGAAGCTAAAGTGCTGTGCCTTCTGCAAAATCGTGCACACAGTGGACTCTTTCCCTTTGGTGGTAAAAATGCAGCAGTAAGGCAATAATACACAGAAAGAAGGTGAAAACATTGAAGCTGAGTGTTCTCCAAATACAACTGGTTAATTAGTGCTTGCAGAACCAGGCCCATTTGCCTGCCACAAAATATGCCAATCACTGAGATGACAAGTTTCAAAAGTGACAAGTTGAAATGAGAAAGAATTTATTAATGAGGGTGACTGATCTTGTGGAAACAAGAGCTAGCTCTCAATTTGCCTCCAGAAGCTATGGTTTAAGTTTGTGGGAATCACATCAAGTGGTCTAAAACATGGGCATAGGTAGAGGTAACAAAGAACAAAGACCTAAGTTCTGCACAAGCATGCTCCAAACCCCAGACAACATTCTTAATGTCTTCCAGGTTGGAGTCTCGGCCTCTTTAAATGCCCTATAAGCTGGAAACAACCAAGATGTCCCTCAGTCAAGGAATGGACACAGAAAATGTGATTCATTTACACAGTGGAACACTATTCAGCTATTAGAACTGAGGACATCATGAATTTTGCAGGCAAGTGAATGGAACTAGAAAGTATCACCCTGACTAAGGTAAGCCAGACCCACGCACCCCCAAAAATGCACAGCATACACTCACTGATTAGTGAATATTTGCTAAAAAGTACAAAATATTCAGGATACAACCACAGACCTTAAGAAGTTATACACGCAAGAAGGTCTAAGTGAAGATGCTGTGAAGATGCTCCAATCCCACTTAGAAGGGGGAAGAAAATAATCATGGGAGGCAGAGAGACCTGGGTGATAGAGGGCAGGGAGAGGGGAAAAGGGAACAGGGTTAGATATGGGAGTAGGGCAGACAAGAGAGAAGCCAAATGGGGCAGGAGAATGAATGGAAATAAGTAGCCTCTGGGGGTGGGAGATGGGGGGGGAGACCTTGGGTGTGAGAGATTCTCAGGACTTAATGGGGAGACCTTAACCAAAATGCCCAACAGTGGGGAGAGGATACTAGAAGAGTCTATCTCTAGTAGAAATACAGGGTCTCAAGTGGAGGGATGGGGTTACCAACCCACAGTCAAAATTTCTGACTCAGAATTGTTCTGTCTAAAAGAACTGCAGGAACTTAACTAGAGAAGAGACTAAAGGAAAGATGGTCCTGTGAGAGGCCCAACTTGGGATCCATGTCATGGGATCGGGCGGGGGGACACTATTAATGATGCTATGATGCATTTACAGACGAGAGTCTAGCACGGCTGTCCTCTGAGAGGCCCGACCAACAACTGATTGAGATAGATGCAGATACTTACAGCCAACCATTGAACTGAAGTCAGGGATCCTTAAGGTAGAATTAGGGGAATAATTGAAAAAGCTGAAGGAAAGGGTGACCCAATAGGAAGACCAGCACTCTCAACTAACCTGAACCTCTGGGAGCTCCCAGAAACTGAGCCACCAAACAGGCAGGATACACAGGCTGGTCCTAGTCCTAGGTCCTTTGCGCATATACAGCAGAGGACTGCCTGGTCTTGCCTCAGTGGGAGAACATGCACTCCTTGAGAGACTTCAGGCCCCAGGGAAGAGGGAATCCTGGGGGAAAGCACCCTCTCAGAGGCAAAGGATAGGCATAATGGGATGAGAAACCGAGAGGGGGAACAGGAAGGGAGACAACAGCTGGAATGTAAATAAACAAATTAATTTTTATAAAAATGTCCTATGTTTCCTGTCAGTGTCAGGTCCAGGTTGACCTGCTTCAAAGTTCCTGAAAAGCAATGTGGTCAATTGTTCCTGTCATACACATATGTAAGGGTGGTGTTTACAACAAAGATGATAGGAGAATATCATTTGGATAGGTGTGCTCATTAATCTTAATTTTCACCTTGATAGGATTTAGAATCACCTTGGGAAAAAACCTCCTGACATGTCTGCCAGTGGAACCCCAGGTGGGGCATCCTCTGGATGGACTTTCCTTCAGTCTCTGTTCTACTCTTTGTCCCTGGATTTCCTTTAGACAGGAGCAGTTCTGGGTTAAATTTTTGAGAAAGGTGGGTGGCTCCCATCTCTCAACAGGGGCCTGCACCTAACCTCTGGATATGGTTTCAACAGGTTCTCTCTCCCCTTTGTTGGTTATTTCAGCTAATGTCATCCCTGTTGGGTCCTGGGAGCCTCTTGCTTTCCTGATGTCTGGGACTTTCTGTTGGCTACCCTCCCTGCCCCCCTGTTCCCTATCACCAATTGATACACACTTCTGTTCAATTCCCTGACATCTCCCCCATCTCTTCCCACAACTGGTCAACCCCCTCACTTTTCCTTTCTCTCTCCTCTCTTCCTCCCACTCTCTACCTCCCGTAATTATTTTGCTCCCCCTTCTAAGTAGGACTGAGGCATTCACACTTTGATCTTCCTTCTTCTTGACCTTCATATGGTTTGTAAGTTGTATCATGGGTATTCTGAGCTTTTTCCCCAAATATCCACTTACCTGTGTCCTTTGTGACTGGGTTACTTCACTCAGGATATTTTCTAGTTTCATCCATTTGCCTGTGAATTTCATAAAGTCGTCATTTTTAATAGCTGAGTAATACTCCATTGTGTAAATGTACCACATTTTCTGTATCTATTCCTCTGTTGATGGACATCTGGGTTCTTTCCAGCTTCTGGCTATTATAAATAAGGCTGCTATGAACATAGTGGAGCATGTGTCCTTCTTATCAGTTGGGGCATCTTCTGGATATATGCCCAGGAGAAGTATTGCTGGATCCTCTGGTAGTATTATGTCCAATTTTCTGAGGAACCACCAGAATGCTTTCCAGAGTGGTTGTACCAGCTTGCAATTCCACCAACAATGGAGGAGTGTTCCTCTTTCTCCACATCCTCACCTGCATCTGCTGTCATCCGAGTTTTTGATCTTAGTCATTCTGACTGGTGTGAAGTGTAATCTTAGGGTCGTTTTGATTTGCATTTCCCTGATGACTAAGGATGTTGAAGATTTCTTTAAGTTCTTCTCAGTCATGAGAGAGTCTTCAGTTGAGAATTCTTTGTTTAGCTCTGTTCCCAATTTTTCAAAAGGTTATTTGGTTCTCTGGATTCTAATTTTTTGAGTTTTTTAATATTTTTGATATGAGCCCTCTTTCAGATGTAGGGTTGGTAAAGATCTCTTCCTAATCCAATCAGGGAATGCTTTAGGTAGATGAGGAAGGACAGAGGCACAACTTCACACAATGTGCCCCACAATAATAGACTAATACCTTAGAACTATGAATTACAAATAAACCCTTCCTTCCTTAAGTTTCTTTTGTAAAGGATAAAGTAGCCAATCAGTGTATAAAAATAGCTGAGGTTACATGCAATCTATAAAGTTGGTGATCAAAGCATGTAATTAAAAACAAATGAAGTTTATCTTAAGTAGTAATACTTTGGATGATATTTATCACCAATGAATGTATCAAATAATAAAAATTATATTGATTTTGCTGAAATTTGTTCATGAAGTTCCTACACATACTGCCCTCCGAGTCACTGTGAATACAGCTTTCATTCATGAGCTATTATATTAATGCATTTGAAAGTATTGTAGTTTCTAGAATTCTTTTCAAACTCTCTTGTCAAACTAATTTCTACATGGCCATGTCAAGCCTAAAAATAAATATTCCCTGAGTCAGAGTCTTCATTTCTAAAAGCTCTGGTGTTGTATAAAAATTTTTATGCTTTTCTCTTGTTGGCCTGTATTGCTATGGGTACATTGGCCATATCCTTCACATGAGTAAGAAAACTTATCACAATTTTTCCACTTCAAGAAAGATCTAATGATATCTTTGCTAACATATATATATGTGTGTGTGTGTGTGTGTGTGTATATATATATATATATATATATATATATATATATATATATATGAATGATATTTTATTTACTTACATTTCAAATGTTATCCCCTTTCCCAGTTTCCCCTCTCCCAGAAACCCCCTATCCCATTTCCCCCTCCCCCTGCTTCTATGAGGGTGTTCTTTCACCCACCCACCCACTCCCACCTCTCCATCCTCTATTCCCCTATACTGGGGCATCTATCAAGCCTGCATAGAACCAAGGGCCTCTCCTCCCATTGATGCATGACAAGGCCATCCTCTGCTACATATTCAGCTGGAACCATGTGTACTCCTTGGTTGGTGCTGTCTGGTTGGTTGATATTGTTGTTCTTCCTCTGGGGTTTCAAACCCCTTCAGCTCCTTCAGTCCTTTCTCTAACTCCTCCATTGGGGACCCCATGTTCACTCCAATGTTTGTCTGTGAGTATCCTCCTTTGTATTTGTAAGGCTTTGTCAGGGCCTCTCAGAAGACAGCTATATCAGGCTCCTTTCACAAGCATTTCTTTGTATCTACAAAGTGTCAGGTTTTGATGACTGTATATAGGATGAATCCCCAGGTGGGACAGTCTCTGCAAATCAACCCATTCTTATCTCCTTGTACAAAGCTTAGATCCAAGTGGACCAAGGACCTCCACATAAAACCAGATACACTGAAACTTATAGAGGAAAAAGTGGGGAAGAGTCTCAAACACATGGGCACAGGGGGAAAGTTCCTGATCAGAATACCAATGGGTGATGCTCTAAGATCAAGAATCGACAAATGGGACCTCATAAAATTGCAAAGCTTCTGTAAGGCAAAGGACACTGACAATAGGACAAAACGGCAACCAGCCAATTGGGAAAAGATCTTTGCTACTTCTATTCTATGATGTATAAACAAAGATTCCTGGGAAGAGCAACAGCTGTCACTGAATTTTCTGAAAGGGTGATTGACAAGCACTTTGCTCACTGTGGAGTGCTACAAATCCAGAGACTAATTAAAATTTACCTTGCGATACCTTTACCCACATATAGTTATTAAGTAAAAACCTTTGGAATTAATTAACTAACTTCTATCAACCAAAAATCTACGAATGTCATTTGATAAACCTGAGGCCAGTGGCAGAAATTTTCCCACTTTGCTACAGCCTACCTACCTGAGGTATTCAACAGTGTATTATAAAAAAATAATTCTTTGTTTCATTGCTATAAAAACTGTCTGGAACTGCAGCAGCCTGGTATTTGAAGATATCTAGATTCATGTTCCGTGGCCATGGTCATTCATATTTGTTTTAGAATAAATTATCTCATCTCCTTTAATGTGAACATTGTGATTTCTGTGTTAACCATTATTGGACACTATAATGTACCATTATATTATACCATCACATAGTTATTCAATCAGTTAGAATATTTCAGTCACTTGACATTTAAATTTTGGGATTTAATTGATAAATAAAATTTCATGTAGAAAAATGATATAACATTGGCAGTAAAAAGAATATAACTAGAAATTACTGTATTAAACACAATACATTAGACTCAGAAGAATAATTTTCCATTATTTTCTATCGTGTTGAACAAAATTTGCATGCGTATATGTGTATGAAACCATGAAATGGGCCTTGAAAAAGAGATGAATGGACCTTAAGGGAAGGGGTGGTAAAAAATAAAGGTTAATTCATATTACATGAGAGTAGATGGGAACCTATAGCCAGGAGGCCATCAAGAATGAAGTGGCCATAAGGCTGCAAGAGAGTAGTGGGGTAGGTGACAAATCAAAACAGTAAGATCCATTCTTTTGTATGCTATTTGAAGACAACGGCAAAAGAATGCCCTTTCCTTCAACACATACTGTCCACTGCGGACTTTTTTATCTGGTTGCCTAAAACCAATTAGTACATCATTAGAAATGTAAACAAAGTGTCACTAAAATAAATTCATTATTCAGCAAGAGAATGATATGTCTTCTCTTGTCAATACTTGTCAATACTGTCAATACTTCTCTTGTCAATATGTATGTGTGTGTATGTATATATATATGTGTGTGTGTGTGTGTGTGTGTGAGAGAGAGAGAGAGAGAGAGAGAGAGAGAGAGAGAGAGAGAGAGAGAGAGAGAGAGTGGAGGGAGGGAGGCAGGGAAAATTGTTTTCTTGGTGTCTATACTTCTGTCAAAATGTGAATGGCTTTTCTGGATGGATAGCAATACAGTTTTAGAAATAACTGGGCTATAAAGAAAGCAAGATACATAGATTAAATCATTACATGCATAATTTAAAAACGACTGGTTTCGTGATGCACAGAAAAAGGCTGGAGATGGAGGAGTGATGGAGAATAAGCATTTGTGGGGTTATAAAAGAGTTCTCAGAAGAGAGAACTACTTTCCTTGCTTCCTCCCTACTTTTTAAATACAGCCAGTCTAGTAGAAAGTGGGTAGCTCTTAAATGTTAGAGGAGTCGGCATCTCATCCCTTTGCTTGATCAATTGCCTCAGTACCATCCCTTGTTGAAACATTTTGGCTCAACGAGTCCTTTCTTGTTGCCAGGCAATTCCTAGGCAACAGTGGAGAAGTAAAATAGGTTGTAGTATTACTATAGGATAACATTATTGTGTTGGATAGTTTTGAGAGCATAGTTGAAAGTCAAGACGCACATTTTGGCAGTCAAACATTAGGCCGAGTGATACAGAGCTCAAATTGGAGATCTCCATCGGGTCCCTGTCTTCAGAGATTGAGGAAGTCCATGGAAGAGGAGAAGAGGAATATCAGTGGGAGCTTGAGGGGTCCAGTACAGCAGAAGAACACGGTCCACAGAATCAACTAATCACTGGTTATACACTGCAGAGCAGTGGTCATGAACGGCACTGGGATGTTTGCCCTAGAACAAATCCTGGCTCTTGGAAACTTGACGGGAGTTTGGTCTAGAAGTAACTACAGAGCATGAAGCAATAAATGGGACTTTGACTCCTGGTTCTCACAGTCTCCATCTTCTCCTACTATAGACAGGTCCTGTTGTGTTGTCTTGGCCACTCAACTTTATATCTATCCTGCCTATCTGGTTCCAGGCCACCAATGTGACAGATCTTATGTTTAAGAAGCTGTAGCCAACTACTACACTGATAATATAGGTCAGAGCTCAGTCATCTTAGTGTTTCTACTGTTCCCTAAGGAAATCTTCATTTCCATTCAAAGACCTGGAATCCCTCCACCCCATCCCATGGTTGGAGTCTTTGCTAATTCCTTCCTCTACATAGTCACATGGCTGCAGCTGTCTTCTATTGAAATACAAAGACTTCTCCCCAAACAGAAAAAGAGGCAAAAGAGCTGAGTCAGGTACTAGAGTCATTCCCTTCATTTACTCAATTTCAGGACACTTCACATGTGATTCAGTCTGTTGGTATGACCTAACCCTCCCACATTCCACTACAACTGCACTTCCTAAGTCAGGCTGTGTGGAAATAGATCACAAACATTTATGAGTCCTGTTTCTGTACTACCAACTCTATTCACCACTTGGTTAAGAGCTCGTCTTTATTGGGACATTTCTTTATTGGGACAAATGTCTTGCTTGCTCTGGTTAAACACCATCCTTCTGGCACCAGAGAACAGTTTTGGGACAAAGTGGAGGTTAGTGTCTGAATTTGCTCCCCTCGCTGTTCCCTGGAACCCAGTTCTATGGCTTAGGGAAGGAGATACAATGACTTCAGCAATATCCCAAGAAATGTCCTGCTTTGATAGATCCAGAGGAAGGGCGTGGAGAATGTCCTGTTTACTACTCCAATAGGGAACTCTAGTTAGAACAATAAGACTCAGGGATATAGTTTAATCTTTTTTAAATGGAGAAGAGAAGGAGAATGAGGAGGAGGAGCAAAAACGAGGAAGAAGAGGAGGAGGAGGAGGAGCAAGAGGAGCCATTATTTAGGCAGATTTTTTTCCCTCCAGCTTCTACAAATGAACTTTCTTCATGCAAGGTTCTATACTGTGAAAATCTGTAACCAAGTTGTCAACTTCCATCTTCTATAACTCGTAGTCACTTCATTTCATCAGCAAACATCCTGTACAATATATTTATATCATGTATATGGAGAATTTTTAAAATATGTTGGTTCATTTACACATATTTAAAATATATGTTTACTCAGCTGTACTGGCACATACCTCTATCCTCTGTGTGGATATACAACAAGGTTTTGTTTAAAACAGACCATGTGTGTACATGTGCACACACACATGTACACATGCAAATGTGTTTGAATATACTTTTTACTGGAAAATTGTAAATAGAGAAAAGGCAAAAATTTGAAGAACATTAAAACTGCTAAAGTATTTTATGTTCATTATCAAATTTTCTGCCTATGATCATCTTATAAGTAAGAAAAGACAAGGATTATTGCCTTCTCAGGTACTGTATGTAGCAAAAGGAAAGTAATTACCTTCAATTTGTGGCATATGCAATCTATCTTTTTTTTTCCCGTAAACTGTGTCTCCAGAACACATTCTGTATCACACTGTTGTCCATCCAAAATATAGACAAAGAAAAGCTATTCCATGGGGCCAAGAGCTAAACTGAAAGGCAGAAACACATGCAAATGGATATTGTGGAGCTGGCCAAGATCAGCATGGCCCTGTATGTAATCCCGTGTCTCCACAGACAGATTTGTCAGCTGCCTTTAAAGCTGCTTGGGAGGCTGACAGCTCTGGCTGAGAGATTTGCAGCCATGATTACAAATACACCTGATTCGGAATGGGCATGGAGGAGCATGCTCCGTCCCTGAACGTCTTAAGTGTATGTTATGTTGTGGCTTAGATCATGAGTCAGAAAAGCCTTTGGATTAGCATAACTCATCCACCTGCCGTACACAGATGTGTTCCAGTTTATTGTAGTTAAGGGCACAGTGTCTCTATTTTTGTGTAGGAATACATCCTCTTTATACTTGTCTTCTGCCAAAAATACTCAGAAAATTTGTTTTAATATATGGTTTTGAAGAGTGTTTTGTGAGTCTTCAATGGGTACTTATTTATGTAAAGGCTTTGTAAATAACAAAAGCTAATAACAAGAATGCAAGATCCTGCTTGATGCTGTATGAGTCATGGATATTTAAATATGCTATTTTCTTGCCAATTGAATCTCTGCCCCAGTCTTTAAAGTCTATATTTAAAGTTAAAATATTTGTAACATGTATATTACAGTAGATTGGCCCTCTGTAGTCTGGATTATATGGGAAGCATCATCATTTATCTATAGAATAAATTTATGAATGGAAAATGTTCATGTTGAATATTCTCAGTGGCAAGCAGAATAAAAGAGAAAGGCCATGTTCAGAGGAGTAGGAAATAGAGACAAATGGAACAGAGAAATGAAACGATGTCACAATATGGGGCTAGAATGTTTGGAAAGTATTAACAGGAAGAAGATAGGAGGCATTATCCACATGTCTAAGAGCCAGTGTGCTCAGTGGGATCGGAACTGAGCTGTGGACAAGGGAATCAAGGAGTCATAGGCTTCAGATGGGCTGGGGAAGCTTATGAAAGGCACAACATTTGTGAAGCAGGACTAAATAGTGAAGCACTGGGATCTGATAAAACTGTATTTCCAATGAGTAGGAAAATGCTACGGATGAGGATTTTCATTATCCCACATTCTCATGTCAGCAAAGTAATAATTATCAAGAAAAGTACTTTCAAAATAAATGTTTGCATTTATATTAGTGGATTTCAACCTGTGGGTCATGACCTCCTTGGGGTGTTTTCACACAGGTTGTCTAAGACCATCAGAAATATCAATTATTTACATTATGATTCACAACAGTAGCAAAATTGGTTATAAAGTTTCAAGGGAAATGATTTTATGGTTGAGGGCTCAGCACAACATGAGGAACTGTATTAAAGGGTCATAGCATTAGGAAGGTTGGGAACCACTGATTTACACAATCATTTATTCACATTAATTTTCTATTTCCTTATTCCAAGTCCTAGGAATAACACACATACATACACACATGTGTTAGATGTGTAGCCCTGTGGTAGACAATCACTGACAATGCCATAGAACCTACAACCAGTTATACTGGTGACCAATTTTAAAATAACTGCCTACAGAACACTATCAAGAAAATGAAGCCAAACAATGTTTGAAAGGCTTCCAATGACTCTAGTGTCCTAGAAAGTGAAGTAAAAGACAAGCAATTTCTCAAACCTATTTGATTTTTAAGACCATAATTTAAGTATAGGTGAGCAATTTTAATTATAGTAAATTACCATATTAAAATTATTATATTGGCATTGTTACATTAAGAAATGAAGAATCTAATCTGGAACAACACATGGAGGCATTTTCTCAGTGTGCAGAGGCACTTGTTGTCAAGTGTTACTAACAATCTGAATTCAGTATCCAGTACCCACAAAATGTAAAGATAAAAGCATGCTCGTGAGTTGTGATCTCCACACCCAATGCATGCATGCATGAATAAATAAATGAATGGATGGATGGATGAATGAATGAAATGCAGCTTAAACACTTGGGCTAGAGAGATGGCTCAGAGATTAATATTGATTACTACTCTTGCAGAGGACCCAGCACTCATATCAGGCAGCTCACAGTAACCTCTAGCTCCAGGGGATCCAGCACCCTCTTCTGGTGTACTGCATTCATATACACAGATTAATAATAAAAATAAAATCCTACACAAAAATAAACAAGCAACCTTTCTAATAAATAATTTACAGAAAGTTGTTATATAAAATCATTTTTTAAAAATTATTATGTGGCTTATAAACTACTAGGCACTCTGATCCATTTTCTAAGAGTTTTGATGAGACAGGCCCAATCTTAATATGAATCATTTTATGAGCACATTTCCTGATTTCTTTCTTATGCCTTTTAAGTCACAAAAGATACTCTTGAATATGATACCTGCTATTGTTGATTAGATGAAGGACAGGTGGTAGGGTTTTGCTAAGAACATTTTAAAGTTATTTTTAAACATTTTGACTTTTTGTTGCATTTTAATACAAAATAGAAATTATTCTTGACAATAACTGTGTAACTGTTGACAACTAGAAGAAAGGAAAGGACATAAGGAAGAGAAGGGAACAGAGAAGAAGAAAATACTTACGTCTAAACATCTGTAAGTAGGAAGGTAGTGTCTGTTGTATTGTGAATTGAAAGCAAAAGCATTATTTTATGTGAAACTAAATCTGTACTGAGTTAATCCTTCTATAGCCTCAGACATCTGAGTATTTGCTTAAGTGTCACCTCTATGGTTTAGAGATGCTTTAGCTAGCACCTTACGGTTGTATATTACATTTCTCCTTGGCCATTATCTATTTTAGTTAGGCTTCACCCCAGTCTAATCCACTGCCAAAGGCTGAGTGACCAAACTCACTTCCACTGCACTGATATGCAAGTCTAAAGTACCCACATCTTAACTCATTAATGTTCTATCTATCCACTCTCATCCCATTGTTTCATTTACATATTTATGGGATGATTATTGTGTCTGGGTCAGGACAAATAAAATTCTAAAGGTATTCATTCTCTTAAACACAGTGATATTGATGAACATAATGCTTTTAAAATACTGGAGAAGGATAGCTTTTGGAGACACAGACATGTTGAGCGGTTTGGGCATACATGCAGGCTTGACTCAGTCCTGGCTCTGCCACTCTACCCAAATATCTACTGCATTTTCCTAGACTTCATTCCAAGAGATTATGACACCTTCTCCATCACCAACTAGTCTGCCAAGAGTATAGAAGGTCAATACAATCTGTCTAATTCTTCTCCCAAATGAAGTTATTTGCAGTCAGAATAGACATAATGACTGATAGATAATACAGACTTAATGTCTTCTCTGCTAAATCACGCAGGTTATAGTAAGTTTAAGTAACCCATGCTCAAGAGATGGCAAGTCGATTATGTTTTATAGGTGAGGAAACATGCCTATTTCTTCATGAATTCTTCAATCACAGGAAATTGAACTATGATAGAAGAATGCTAATATCAGAAAAGTGTGTGTTCTTACCTCGAAAGTTTGTCTAAATTGTGTGTAGGGCTTAAGGTGATATATATTTTTTTCACTATACCAATCCTGGTTCAAACTACACACAAAGAGAGAGAGAGAGAGAGAGAGAGAGAGAGAGAGAGAGAGAGAGAGAGAGAATTGCTTTTTGGTGTTCACGTGTGTTGGTACCATACAAGGGGAAATAGGAACTGAACTTGTTATAACAGATTCAGTTTTTAATAAATTGGTGTGAAGAAATTTACTTTTCAGATAATTTCTTACCTATTTTCATTTCTTCTTTTATTTTCTTAATAGGTTCATCCAGTTCCATTACATAAAGCATCATAGTAATTAATTTGAGGTTTAACAGTATGTTATTTATCTCTGAGCGGAAAACTACGGGCACTATCTTTTTAAAGAAACTCTGCCACGTTGGAAGAATGTGCTGGGAATGAGTCATCCTGACTACAGCTGGTTCCTTAGCGCAATTTTCCTGTAGAAAGCATAGTTCTTCAGACTGTGTGTGTGTGTGTGTGTGTGTGTGTGTGTGTGAATTTCAAAGAATTTATGGTCATATTGCAAAGAATTGGATGGTCATTAGAACAAAATATTTCCTCATTCTTTTGTCTCTGCTTTCTAAGTCCAATAGCTGGGAAGGGAGTCAGATCTTCTCAAAATGACTGCACTATCAAAATGAGAAGGTTTAATTTAAATAATAAATAAGCTGCATGGCTACCTTTTGCTCTAATCTGTGCTAAAGTTTAGCACCTGATCTGCCTCCTGGCATTATTGCAAGAACATTTAAGTGTACAGCATAAGATTGTACTTGATTTATTAAAGTAATGAATTAGGTTTATTGTAGGTGATTAAATGTATTTTACTTTTTAAAGCACAAGAACTAGAAAAGAAAAGCATCATTACAATCTGAAAATAACTAGAAAGATAAGTTCATTAACTTGCCTACACTTGCACATCATAAAATCCTTGTTAAAAATTGCTCCCTAGCCTGCTGTATTAGCTTCTTTATGAGGTAATTTCTCCATACAGTAATAAGATTTTTCTTTTACTCTCCAGTGCATATTAAACCCACTAATCTTCTTTTATAAACTATAGTTTCAGCCACTTTCTCAATTTACTCACTTTAAAGATACATCCCTATTAATATTAAAGGTAACGAATACAGATATGAACTTTGCAGAACATGCCTGCAGATTTATGCTGCAATCTTTCAACAGGGCACTGGAATAGCACAGAAGGGGAAAGTCATAAATGTCTCGTGTGTCTCGTGGCAAACCAAACAATCATAGTCCCGACGGAATTAATTTCCCACCCCATTCATTATGTGAATGAACTCTAGACATACTTTGTACTGTCAGGAAATAAAAACAGAATGGAAACACTCAGTTCATTGAGAGAAATACAGTGAAGACTTGCCCAGGAAGCACCCAGGCTTCAATAATCCAATTGATAAGCATTGTCACTGCTTTGGGGAAAGAGCAATTGGCTGACCTACCTATAAGCAAAACAGTAAGGGTTGAGGTTTTAGTCTGGCTGCCAACATTGGAGAAGTCATAATACGAGGTTGAAGACTAAAATCTTTCAAAGGATGCGTTCCAATCATTTAATGATGCTTCTTGTTTGGATAATTCTACAAATCCTATATTTTGAACCTGTTTTCTAAAATATTCTCTATCTTCAAACTTATTGTTTAATGGTGTCATAAATGATCAATACTGAACAACCAGAATGATTAGTGGATAATGGATCTTGGTGAGGATAAATTAAATGAAATAGTCATAGAATTCTATTATAATGTCAATGTACAGATAGCAGTCCTGTATATTTTTTTCTATTGGACATGAAGTTAAAAAGTAAAAATTTCCTTGTTGCTTTTTTAATTGGCTTACTGTATTTACTGAAAAATAGAGATTTCTTAAAATGTTCTCCGTATAGGGAATTTAAGAGTAACATTTAATGTATGTCAGCAGTGAAATGATAAGATATAATGTTTCCTAGGGTTCTACAAAAGCCAATTATTTCACTTGAAAAACTAGTGAGGATTAGAAGTATGCAAAAGAGGAAATAAAGTGTGACAAAGATATATTCAAATTTTCCCTTTGACTAATTCAAACGGAAACATTATTCTAGCGGCAAAATTAAAATTGATAGAAAAAACTACAGCTTAGGAAAAAAATAAACTTTCTTACATTGCTTGATCACATAAAAAGCCATATTTAGCAATTTATAACACTATTTTTAAAAAAGTAATGTGTGATGTGGATCCAAAATGATTTGTGATGCATTTAAACATCTGAAGAGTATGTGGATTATAGGCAGCAATGATACAAATACTGTCCATCCCTGCTTTTGTTAGTTGTGAGACAGGTTAAAATATAAAGCATTCAGTCACTAATTTTACTGTTAAAATAGTTCATGATGTATTCAGTAAATAAAGCAAATTACCAAAAAGGGAAAAAAAGGTATTGTATAGTATGTTTTATTTTGAGAAGTACACGTATATTGATATGTGTTTAGGAAAAGGACACTAAAGTGCTACCTGTAGTCATGGTTTGCTGTGAGACAGAGTGAGAGGAGGAGCCTGTGCTCATTTGTCTGGTTACTTTTCTTCACTCTATTCTTCTTCTTTTCAGCCGTTAAATGCATTGAATACATACTTAAAGGCTAACTTTACTCTTTTATAAAATGCACATTTACTATGCCAAAAATTAAAATCTTGGGCTTTAAAAAAGAAACTTTCAATGTTGTTAAACGTTATTCAAACACATAAAATGTATATTAAAGTCAGAATGGTGATGTCTCATATTATGGCTAAAGATCATGTAAGCAAGTTTCTGGCACTTAAAATATCTCCTCAAATGGCTTAAAATGTCATTTTTATCCATTTGTGTTAAGTAATAATTTCTTTTTCTATAAGGTTACATACACCCTACATTTCAGATATCTCTAAAATTTAGTGTACTTATGTAACTTTAGTGTCCAAAACTTCCAAACTATAACCTATCCATTTAAAATAAAATCGTAGAATAAATTTCAAATAGATTGCCTCCCAATTTGGTTCCTCTTTCCTAGTAGGACTATCTACTTCATTCCTGTTTAATAATTTTATTTCTCTACCAGCCTACTCACTTATTTATTTACCCACTCCTTCCACCATACATGCCTTTCTCATTGCATATCAGATAGACGGCAGACAGACAGAGAGACACAGACACACAAGAACACACATGCACACACTCACACACACACAGGCGCAAAGAAAGAGAAAGAAAACATTTTCTTTTAAATATTCACAAATCTCCGTTCTGCCTCAAAATTCCTCTTTCCATTTCTTTCCTGTGTTCTGACTAGCTTATTCTATGAAAGCATTTTATACATTAAGACACTTAAGCCATTTCAATCACTTAGTTTATAAGTTTATAAAGTTTATAGTTTATTTTTCTTTAACATAATGTTAACTTCAGGCAGGACAGACCTTTCTTTATGCCAACATGGATATTCAAACACAATTCTATCAGAGCTTCCCAATTCACCAGGGTTTAAATTATTGTGGCTGAAGTTCTGAACTGACACTTCCTATAAGTCGCATTTTCTCTGCGATGACATTACCTCCACAAAAGGTCTGCCTCTTGTCCAGTCCACCTCTCCATAATAAAAACAGTTGTTAGCTAGTGCATAAGTAAACAAAAACAGAAGCCAGTTCTAAGAGAAGTTAAAGTTGAACAAAACATACCTGAACATATCCAGCAGCTGTCCATGTTGAAAAGAATCATAAAAATCATTGTAACCATGAACATACAACCACATGAATCAGCAGGAATTGTAGAATCTGGGGGCCTCATTCTGGTACTAGCAACTGTTCCTCTCATTTTGTGTGCTGCGTTGGATAAATGAGTTAATAAATGATGGATTATATCCTATAAAAGGGAATCAACCTTCACATATCCTTTATTTTTCCAAGAGAAATCTCACACTGGCTTATCAACCACACTTCTGCTAATCTTAATAAAAACAAACTTGTAAGCGTCTTACAGTGGTCTACATCTGATCTTGACTGGACATGTTCACCTGAAGCCTTTACATGGACTATAATAAGCACTGATTTTTATTAGGGAGGGATAGAAGATGTTGGTGTCATTAAAGTGTACTATTTCTTCCTGTGGCCATGTGTGGCTTCTGGTGGCAGATGGGAGCTTTTGGTGGCTGTATAGATGGCAAAGACTGAGGATTACAGGGCGAAGGGATGCTGAAATAATCAAATAGCAGCTGCAGGATTATAAGCATGGAAGTTTCTTCTTCCTTGTTTTCCTTAAGCCTCTGAACAAGGAAGTTGTTGGGACCTTTGTGGCAAATTTGTTGACTAACACATATTCTAAGCAGCCTGTAACAGTAAGCTTAGCCTTTTGTATGAGGCATTAAAGTTAGCCTTTTTAGTTAAGTGTTTTATTCTGGCATTTTGGAAGGATACATGATCCAAACAGAATATTTATAACAAGCCTTTTAAGGCTTGTTCTCATCTATTTTTGCCCTCAAAGGTCATTTCACAAAAGAGATCAAAAGACAGCTTCTTCCAGGCCAGCTCAGTGGGTGGCCAGAAGCAGATTAAGTACTAACAGAGCCCCAAAGAAGTACCAATCTGTCCGACTTGTTTAACACTGTTTAATAGTATACTGTCTCCATTACTTCACCACACAATTATTTATATATATACAAATATATATATGAATATATATATATATATATTTATGAAGTAGCTTAATTATAACTGATATAATGAAAAGGCATTAAAAATGACCTTCAGATAAGCTTATCAAATGGGCTTCCCACGAATATCTGAGCCCTTCACTGGTGGAAGCTTGTTTACTCAGTAGTTTAAAAATCTTCAGTAGTACTGACATCATTCGGTGGGTATATCTTATCCAAAGATCGATTTTGTCTTTCCAATTACTGAACTTCTAACACTAGGAAAAAACAGAACAGTTCGGTTGTTGTTTTCCAGGTGAACACTGGTTAAGAAGCAGAAACTTTATATCAGAACTATGAAACCCAGGAATTCGTTTTCTTTTGTGACTTCTGTGTACTCCTCTATCATTTCTACTGTGTTTTCTGAATTTAAGGCCCAAACCCCGATCTTGCTAGGAAGAGATCTAGGGGATAACATCAAGAGTATAATATACAAAAGGAGAGTTCCATATTCAAGAAGAGAAAAAAATGGTCTCTAAAATGTTGCCTTCAAAGTATAGTGACATCTCTGAGGGTAGGAGCAACTCTGGCCAGAGTACAAAGCAATCTTAAATTGAGGGTAAAAAAAAAAAAAGCACAGAAAATTCATCAAGCAAATCCAAGGGTCCCCAAAGGAAGAGAAACAGAGAAACAGAAGTAAAAAGAACAAAATTGAAAGGGAAAAGAGCCATGCATCCACTTGGTAAATTCAAGAACTCCAGCAGTAGACTGGGCACATGAACATGACCCAGAAATTTAACAGATCCTTGGGACATGAGAATAGGAAAGGACCCAGCAAGCGCATGGGTGGCTCTCTAGCTGCTGATGACAACTGAAGTTTACGAAGAAGCAACAGACTGTTGAAGAAGGAACCTGCCCAAGGTTCTGTTAAATGTCTGGGAATGGTTTTGAGAACAACGAGAAGGGAGTGTCAACCTCAGAGTGATGGCAAATGTGTGCATGCTTCACAGGACAAGAGATAAATATGAACAGGGAGGAGCAGGCTGGAAAAGCCATAGGCAGGGGATGAAAAACATGTAGCAAATTTCAGTTGGAAAACATTGGTCCAATTGGACCTTAGTGCCAAGCCCATTGCTGGAAACAGAAGGAAGGGTGACATAGAGGAAGCATTGCTGCACTAAACATCAGCTGTGTGGGAAGAGCATATGAAAAGTTGAAGCCCAAAGAAAGGTGGCAGAATAATGACCTCTTCAAACTGTCCTTCTAGGAGGCCAGTCAAGGACTGGAGATCCACCCCAGCCCTAGAAACCGATGTGGTCTTGGACATTTTGATGCTATCTGGTTGACCCAGAGATCAAAACAGAGTCAGGGATTTTTACCCAGCCAGTCATTGCAGACACCAGCCTGCAGGTCAGGGTGCTTTGGCTGTGTTGCCATCTAGACTAGAATGGAGTGCCCAGACGACAACAAATAGGCATCAACATCAAGTTTCACCAGTCTCCAAAGCTGAACTTCATGAAGAATTGGCTCTAGACATCTTAAGCACCCAGGCTGAATGTCCAATTTTTATAAAACTAACAAAGAATACAGGCTAGAATAGATTATAGATGTGTGTGATACTTTTTAAATCTTTGTTTAGCCTTTGTCCTTTTTCTAATTTTCTGTGTGTGTGGTTTTTTTTTGTAATTAGTTACAAGGTTGCATATTCATCTTCCATTTTACCAGAATAAGACTTCATAACTGTTCCCACATTTTTCTATATCTATAAAAAGTCATCTCTTCTACATTTATGCATCTATAGTAGCCTCCATATTGCATGTTATGCTCCCTTCTTAGTCATACTATACCTCCCCCTCTTCCTTACTTCTCTTTCATTTCACTATTTAAATATTGGTATGCTCCTCATTCTAAAAAAGTCTATGAACTACATCTTCTCTATCCACTAACCCCAAACGTTTGTCTCTCCAAATCCTCTGTCTCTAAAGTAAAAGCAGCATAAAGCAAAAGTATCTGGTATATTTAGGCAAGTCCAGATATGCCCAAAACAAAACAAAACAAAAACAAGTGAAGTACTCCACTCTATTTGCTCTCTAAATAGTGAAGAAAATAAAATTCCAAGATTACATACCTTTTTAGGAGGACTCATAGAAAGCATAACCAAATAGATTTGGAAATAAGAGCAACTTGTGTAACAGAGAGCGGGGGTGGGAGGGAGAGAAGAAGGGAGGGAGGGAGGGAGGCAGAAAAGAAGGGAGGGAAGGAGGGAGAGGAGAGAGAGAGAGAGTAAACTATGGACAAAAGAGCTCAGTAGGTAAAAACACAAAACACCATAAATACAAAGTTTGTAGGTACAACAACATTATAACTGAACTAACCAGTACCCCGGATCTCTTGACTCTAGCTGCATATGTATCAAAAGATGGCCTAGTAAGCCATCACTGGAAAGAGAGGCCCATTGGACACGCAAACTTTATATGCCCCAGTACAGGGGAATGCCAGGGCCAAAAAGTGGGAATGGGTGGGTAAGGAAGTGGGGGACGGGTAATGGGGGACTTTTGGGATAGCATTGGAAAGTTAATTGAGGAAAATACGTAATAAAAAATATAATAATAAAAAAAGAAGTTTAACTCTTGTGGCTTACAATAAATGACTTGTATGTGAAAAAAATACAAAGTTTGAGATGAGATAATCTCATAACTCAGAGCCCCTATAGAAAAAAAAAAACAATTAAAAACAAGTTACAGTCTTTCAAAATACAATGACACAAACAGACAAACATTCCCATTCTGAAAAGAAGACAGACAGGAACTACTAAACAAGCAAGACTGAATCCTAACTTGGAAGACAGTCCATCCTGCAGTCTCATGTCCAGCATCTGGAGCGCATAACAGTATCATCTGGGTTTCAACAACCTTGGGTGGTGGTGCTGTGGCAGGGGAGTAGGGAATGGAGACTGAAACATAGCTAACAAATGAGAGAAGCCAGTTTGCAGTAAAAGACTGGACTTCCTTCTTCACCTGGGTCTCATGCAACCATGGTCCATGTTCAGGCCAGTTTATAGAGAAATTCCAGGTCTTCTTAACCTCGACTTCATGTAACAAACAGAACATTTATGGGAAATAAAATAATAAAATGTGGGTTCTATGGAAATGTCTTATAAAGGGCTGGAGGTACCGTAGCCCAACCTGCATTTAGACTTTTACCCTCAGCTTACTAACTCACTCCTATTCTCAGAAATAAGTGTTCTTTTTAAAGTAAGTAAATCTCTATTTCAATTTCAGGCCATTTGTCTCCCGGTAAAAGAGGCAATTTATCCTGGAAAACAAGACCCTGGACTCCCATGTCCATTGAACTCAGATCTATGGCCAACACCAAGCATGTGTTTCTTTCCTTTCCTTTTTAGCTTATATTCAAATACCAACCAAAATCCTAACCATGTTTTCCCCTGACACTCTCAAGCTTTCTCTCTGTTTCTCTGACCGCCATGCCTAACTTACAAGCCATGACTTTCTCTCCATCTCCCAATTCCTGGCAGCTGTTGGTAATTACAATGTGCTTGTCCTGTTGTTTATTGTTTGTTTGTCTTATTCAAACTCCAATAAAATTTTCATTGAGTTTCCTTTTGAGTCAATTTCTAAATTCTTTTATTAATGAGATTAAGAAGTCACAGATGAGAGTGCCAATTTCCTTGGTAACAGCACACCACTCATTCTTCCTATTGTGTAGCACACAGGCAGTTCACACTTCTGGCATCTCTGATATCTTGGAGTGTCCATGGCAACGTGAGTTTCTCCTTCACAGACTCATCCTATGGATGCTTGGGTCTTCTGCACAGGATCTAACCATGTCACACATTGTGTGACCCCAGTTGCTTTCTGGAACCTTAGTGAAAGATTCCAGGACACCTCAATATTGGATTTTGGAAGTACATGACAATGTTGCCAATCCCTGCTGCTAGCTGGAGATAACCCAGCTACCTTTTATTACAGCAGTAGGGTCCTCTGTGTTCCTTGGTAGTTAAGCAGAAAAAACATTCCCGTAGGCAGTTGACTCTCACCCAGAATACCCTTCAATGGCTTTCCTACTTTCTTGCGCGTGCTCGACTGGCCAGGAAGAAAGACGCTGCAACAGGATCCTTCTGCACACGTTTATTGGGAGAGCTTGATTGTAGAGGCGAAAAGACTTCGAGCCCAGAACTGGTGCTGCTTTTATAGGCCTAGGAGGGGCGTGTCTCACACCCGGATTGGTTATGCACTAAGCCTCATTTGCATGTTCCTCATCTGATTGGCTACTCTCTCAGTACCTTACAGAACCTCATTATCATACCTCATTTGCATGTCTCACATCTGATTGGTTATACTCTCAGTACCTTACAGAACCTCATTATCATACCTCATTTGCATGTCTCACATCTGATTGGTTATACTCTCAGTACCTTACAGAACCTCATTATCATGCCTGGGCCAGGCAGTGTCTTTGCAAAAAACTTTACTGCATATGTACACATTGGTTGTTTGTCCAATCTTATGCGTGGTGGCCAGCAGTAGTCAGTGCCACTCAGCAACGGCACATGTGGCTTCCCACACTACTTCACTCTCTTGCCTTCAAATGAAACTGCACTTTTACAAGCTGGTGCCTTTAATGGATGAGGTAATACGCTCATAGCATGCTTCCTGTAAGAGTTTTGTTGTTTATCCGTTTTCTTAAAGATGAAAGCAGGAGTGAAAGTCTTTTTATTGTACTAGCTACCTTTTAAGCATGGCCCTTTGGAACTGCCTTAGCAGTTATGAGGTGAGAAGCAATTGGTTTTGATTGTAGAAAAACCAAATATATTTAGGCAGCTCAAATTTCAGAGGGTGTTATAGATTTGTTTTATTACTCATTATGTTGTCTTTTAATAAGAAAATCTACTTTACTAATGGTATTCATGCAGGAATATCATTTTTTTACTGTAAGTCAGATTGTCCTTTTTCTCCACTGAATGAAGATTTATGGTAGCGTTTTTGGAAAATATGGATTCCTGGGAATGTTGTTATTTTATAGTAAATTTAATATTGTACCTAAATTTTACATTTTTCTAAGTAGAAGTCTCTCAATTTTTTGAAGTATAATAACTTTAAAGGGGGAATAATATGAAGATGAGGTAAATTAAGCAAGGCAAATGTAATATTGGATGATGAAACAACCTTATAACCCATTCAAATGATTCTGATAACTAAAGCTTGCTACATTTATGCATTTACATCAATATAGAGTCTTTGGAGAATTTGACATTTGGCTCAGAGTTTAAAAACAGAACCAGGCATGGAAAGGTGAAATTCCTCGGTAGCATGGTTATTAATCTGATCACAAAGTTGAGATATGAATAACCTAAAAGAAATGATTTGCACAGAAGTTTATAATTTCTAAAGAATTACACTTATTTTCATATTAAATACAGTCTGAATTGAGGGGAAATATATGAAGAAGATAAGCTGGATAGGATTGGTACAATACAAAAACAGTTTCCAATAGGCTCAAAAAAACTAGAAAATCTGCATGAGTTTGTGCTCTCTAGTTTATTCTACATGATCAATAATTTAAAAAATCAATTTAAAATGGGTTATAATCAATACAAATTATGGTAAAAAATTTGTATAAAAATTTTAGATTCTAGAGATGTCATTACAGAAGTTAGTCTGAGATGGCCTCATTTCTCCCCTGTTTTATCTATGTTGTACAGTGGGAAGTTTGTCCTCCTAGGTAGAATAGCTAAAGTCTTTGATGGAAGGCCACCTATGTGCTGTCTTGTGCACTCATTAACCAGTCTCATGAACTTAAATAAGAAATGTAAACTTCTTGTGTATCAGTGTCCCATGAATATAAATAGGATAATGACAACTAGCTCATAGGATGCTGTGAAAATGTAATAAATTTCACAATCTCTTCAGAAGTTAATACATTCACAGATATCAAAAATGTCAGTAATCATTATAGCTATTATCTGCATTGCTGTTATAAATTATCGAAAAAGCATTACCTATTTACAGAGGCTACCTAACATGTTAAGATGATGCTAGATAAAAATTACCCAAAATTAAAGACTGTGATGATTGCTTAGACAGTTACCAGATGAAATGTATCTGCTATTTCAGGAATTGTATCCAAACGTGGGGGGAGTGATGTCACCAGACAGATGCAGATAATGAGATCTTACAGCTGACCCTAATAGTGCTGTCATCTGGCAGGACTCCCACATAACCCTGTCTGATTTAATCTGATTTGGTTCATAAGTAGGGAAACTACCCCTAGATGGAGCAGTTTATTTGAAATTTTCAGAATTCCCCCAAGTTCTATCATGGGACCACACAAACCTTAATGAAATATACTGACACCATTCTAGGGCAGGAGTGTTTTTCTTTTATCTATGCTCTGATGATCCAGATTTAAATGGTTTTCTTTCCTTCTCTCAAGTCTAAGGAATTTAGGGAGCTACAACTCTTATTTTAAGATCTATATGGGAGTAGATCAGACACAAGGGGAAGATTCCCTAATTAAATGACTAAAATTCTAGAAACACCCAAAGCAAAGCATGGGGTTTAGGGGCATTAAATGTATGAGGGCAGGGGCATGTGCTAATATCCACATGTGCCCACATATGTAAGGAGCAAGAAAACGTCTGCAGAGATAATATAGGTAGTCCAACATCAACAGATGAGAACAGAGCAATGTATATGGAACTTTCCAATCTGTGGTGGGAAACTCACAAACTCTTACCGAAAAAGACTACCGATCCCACTCAGATGATGCTGAAGTGATAGATATAGTCCCCAGGGAAGGGATAAAGGATCCCACTCAGATGATGCTGAAGTGATAGATATAGTCCCCAGGGAAGGGATAAAGGATCCCACTCAGATGATGCTGAAGTGATAGATATAGTCCCCAGGGAAGGGATAAAGGTAAGTCAACTGCAAGGTCACAAATGATTCTTAAGAACCGGTTCTTGAAAAATAAAACATGATTACATTAATTAAATAGTACAAGAAGAAAATTACATCCCTAACAAAATTAAAACCTACCACAATATGCCTAGATATGAAAAGCTGAATGAGGCAACATACTATTAATACAATAAAGGCATTTAAATAAAAGAATATGTTGCTAACATGCAATTTCTGTAGAAACAGCGTAGTCAGACGAATAAGCATGGGCTCACACTCTCCTAGCCGTCTTTTTTACAGAAAAAAATTGATGTAGAAAAATAACCAATGCCATATGCTCATTAATTTGGCTAGCTAAAATAATTTTTCATAATTTCATGCAATCAATCAAATATCTCCATGTTGGTGTATCTTCCACAATGTTCTAAACACATGTTCTTACAAATGTCAATTTATATTTTGGCCCAATTGATAGTTTATACTTATCTTTTAAGTAAGTTTTCAAAGTATCTTTATTTTTGCAAATCACATACTTCCTTTATAAGATCAAATATTTTTACTTATGAAAATATGCCAATACTCAGGCTGAATCCTTGCAACATCCTAATGTCTAATCAAAACCCGAAGACATATGGCCTAGCAAGTGGCACCAATGCTGCAAATCTTACTTCCTACAGGCACAAACATGAAGAAAGTACATTTTAGTTCAAAGGTTTCTTGAAAACTATAGTTGCAAAAATGCCACCTGTTTGAAACTCATTGCATGAACTCACTCGTAAAGATATTCGTATGCAAAGTTGCAATGTGCTATCGTAAAGACAGTGTTGCTGGCCCCATGATGACATAAATTAAGGAAATCAAACTATGTTCTATCAGATAATAATAAGTGGAATGTATATGTATGTATGTATATATATATATATATATATATATATATATATATATACAACCATACTATTTTGTATACATTGTATGAATACTAATACTCTATTCTATTTATACAGCCCTATACAGAAAAATATTAGGTAGTCACAATGTAATATTTAATACCCCAAGTACCTGTAGCAGCTGGAAGACAACCATGCTCCTGTGGCAGGCACACTATGGTGGATGAATGGATGGAAAAGATGGAGTGCATGATGGAGAGGTGAAAGAGAAAGCAAAGCCGGGGAGTTTGTACAACGGAGAAATGTGGAATTGGAGACGAGAGGGCAGTAAGGAACAGATAAGTATGAAGAGGGCTTGGGGAGGTCCTGGCCCTGGTTGTCTGCCACCAGTAGCCATATTTGGGTTCTTGATCCTGCTGTAGCTAGTGTCTGTGTCAATGTCTCTGGCCCGAGTTACCACCAAAGGCTAAGCAGATGTCAGATGTCCGTGGCTTTGGCTGACACCATAGACCATGTGGGTAACTGAGGGCCAAGTTGCTGAGGAGGAACAAGCCGATATGAGTGGCCTGTGCTGCCATCTGAGGTCATGGAGACATTTTGTCCCAAACTGCTGCTGGGAGCCATGGGGTACATGGTCCTATTATAGCTGGGGTCAGTCTGCATTGATATTCAAGGCTCATGTTACCACCAATGGCCATGCAGATGCTCCTGGTCTGGACTGCTGCCTCAGGCACCATGCTAAGCTGACCCCACCACTCTCCAGCCAGCTGTCACACTCAGGAGAGTTGACTCTGCCACTTGCCTGGGCAACACATTAGAACTGACCCTGGGAGAGAAAGAACAGGAGAGCCAATCCTGCCCCAAGATGCCCCATATACTCATACACACAAACACACAAACACACACACACACACACACACACGCACACACACCCTGCCTCTCATTGCTGCCACAGGCAGATGACCTGGCCCTGAGGTCTTGAGAGCAAGAATGCTGGCCAACCCCTCACTGGCTGCACACTAAGGAAAACAGGGACCTGACCCTTGACTGGGCAGCACCGTAGATTTGGCCCCAGTAGCTAAGGCATAGGTGAGTCAGCCAGGAGGATATGAGAGCAGGAGAGCTGACCCTGCCCTTTGCTGAATGCAGAAGTTAAGTTAGCCATAGCCGTGTCATTGCCGGGAGGTGCGTGCACAGGTGAGCTACCACCTAGGCCCAGATGCCGGGCTTTAAGTTGGCTCATCCGCACATCTGCCCCATTTATAATCTGCTGGAGTGCATGAAAGGTGTGAGGGTCCATTAGAGCTACCGTAGCAGAAGCCAAAGGCCTTAAACCTAACCAATGACTCATTGCAATGAGCATTTGCAAACAAAGATATATGCACAAAAAGGGTGTACTGTGTGACACACTACAGCCCTCCAAGACAAGAATTTTTTAAAATTCCATCTTATTTAATTTTCTTTTGGGAAGAAGGCTGCAAGGTTAGAGGATGGATATGAAGGAATGGGGAGATGAGTGAGGTTGAGGTGCATGGTATGACAGTCACAAAGAATCAATAAAAATTAACAAAAAACAAAGAAACAAAACAAAAAGAACTGTCAGTTATATTCATTAGTGCATTTCATTCTATTTAAAGAGTGTGAAGTATATTTTGCCACTCAGTCAACATAGAGACTGTGGTGTACACTCCAAAATATAGTGCTACAACCTCAATTTTAAAACTAAGATGTGCCGCTGTTCAAGTAGTAACCCTCACGATGTAAAGGTGCCATTCAGTATGTTCTGGCAATCAGTCAATATTTAGAAATCTTAGCTGAAGTTAAATGGCAGCCCAGCTTTCTTTTTTATTTTAATTTTATTTTTGGTATTGGGCTTTATGCAACCTAGCCTGGCCTCAAGAATGTTAAATAGCTGAGAATGAATGTGAACCCCTGATCTACCCTCTTTCATTTCTCAAGTGGCAAGTGAGCGTGCACTACTATGACCAGCTTTGTGAATTCTCTTTATTCATTTGTTTACTTGCCCATATATCAAGTCAGGGTAATGATAGTTACTATAGTGACTGCATATAATATAGTGGAAAAGTCTAATGCCATCTTGAAGCCATACCAAAAGAATGATTATGGCTATTGATCAATTGGCTTATCATTGCTGTTAAAATGTAAAATTAAACATAATAATTTTACAAAATATATTTTTGTCACTGGCCCCGAGAGTGGATATCATCTCTTGCTGCACTCACTGCTCTGAAATTTATTCATCATTCATTGGATGGACAATTAGAAGGTTTTCCTTTAGCAAGGCTAGACTTAAACAGATGCCTCCATCTGACTTCAACTACTTTCTCTTGTAATAGAAGACACATAATTAAAGGCATCTGTCATGACTGGATATGTCAGTTTTCCCCTTGAAACTGGTCAGAGATTATTGGTCTCTATTTAAAAAAAAAAAGCCCTTTGCCACATACTGGTCCTAATTGGAAACTGAGCAGATACACATTAATGGGCAGATGATTGATAGATCATGGATAGAGACAATGTATAGATATTAGATAGATAATATATAGAAAGATAGATGAGAGACAGATAAGGTAGATGATAGATAGATAGATAGATAGATAGATAGATAGATAGATAGATAGATAGATGCAATTATACTTGTGGATTCTGGCTTCTGAACAGGAAGATGTGCATAAAAACATATATACATATATACAAACAAACAAACAAACAAACAATCCAGTCCATCCTTTTTGGTGTCATCACACCAGGACCTGAGAACAAGGAAAAGAGTAGGAAGAGTAGTGCAGGCTGGACATGCCAATAGAGAAATGATAAATTATTAAACTGTGATTGGAAATATTGCCATTTTTCAAAGCTGTCAGTTTAAGCATAAAAGTATCACCACATTAAACTAGTTACTGCCTTTTCATAATTGAGACTTTAGCTTCTAGCTGTGCCCTGCAGCTTTTCATTAATCACTGGGACTGAGGTTCAGCTCACTGACAGCTTCGAAGGCATTAAATGGGCAAAGTGTTTCCCAGGTACAGTTAGGAGAGGCCTTTTAGTCCCATAATCCACAGCTAATTGTTTTTCAAAGTCTCTACATACAATCTATTTCTGGCGTTTCCTGGTGTCAGAATTAGCTGCAAACTGGTTTTCTTTTATCTTTCCAGACTTTCTCTCACTAAAGTCTATTGAGAGCCTGTTGTTAGCTCCATAAAACAGGTGCGGAAGGACTATGATACGTGAAACCAGAAGGGATACTTACCAAGGAGCCATTTATCAGCTTGCCTAAGAAACACTACTTCCTGAACACTTATTTTAATCATACCATTTAATTTGTCATAAAAGAAACAAAATAGCATGATACTTTGTGTGCAGGCCAAGTTCAGCTTTTTAATGTGGAGAAAATACCTTGTCAGACTCCCTGAGCAAATGCAACTGTATCTTTCTTCATCACAGAGTTAGAATGTGGCTTCCCACATTCGCCTGAACTCAGAGATTCCTGTCATAAGCCCCTCTGATGCTTTGGTCTATTTTTTTCTCTCCAAAGTATTGTGCATCAGGTTTTAATGGATGTGCCCAAACATTCCTTCTTTCAGTATAACAAATTATCAGGAGCAATGAGGTTCATTAATTATGTCATCTAATTGGATTGAGGCAGGTGCAAAATACCTCAGATGAAGTGGTCACTGGCAGGAAGGCCCAAGTGCAAGCTTTTCTATTAGAAGCCAGCATGTCTCCAGACTCCTGGAATTACTTTGTACTTATTGATTAATGGCCATAATTTATTACAGTGCAGAAGATCTTGCATTGAGTTAAACGTGTGATTAATCAATTTTCCATCAAATTATGAACAGCAGAGCAGTTGCCAGAAAGAAAATACCAAGTGCATTTTCCCATGGTGTAAATATATCAGGACTTCAGCTAATAACTGTCTATCACTTGTGTAATATTCTCTGTCACACTGATAGATGTCATCTCCACAAGTCTGCTACAGGTAGGAATGATGGAACGGCCACAAAGCATGTTTTATAGCTGCCCTGTTTATATAATGAAATGTTCTTTGAATCCATCTCTAAACAATTTATTAATACAACATTCATTTCTGCCTTCAGCTTGAAATACATCACTGTTAAGTCAGCAATCTTATATTAAACTCAAAGTGAATATTGAGGAAAGAAAACCTTAGGCAAAAGAGAGATGAATTTTGGACTTCATGTGCACAGGAGCTCATTTTTATTTTATGTCGCAAATGCAATTGTTGTCAGTTCTAATCTTCTATAAAGTACAGCACATGCGTGTCTGGGGAACACTACAGGAACCTACTGATTGAAGAAAAGAATTCATTTTTTTTGGAGAAGTTAATTTCTCTGATTAAATAACAGCTATGTTAAGGGTTCATAAATTGTCTTCTATGTGCAAGGGTATTTCATCTTACATTTAAGGTAGTTGCTACTGCATCTTGATAAATGTTCAAAAGACTAATCTAAGTGGTGAGGCCCCCGACTCAATTTTATCACATTGAATAAAATTAACTCATACTAAAGAGTGCAAACAATAACCAAAACTGATTTTGACAAGTAAAGATTTAACCGGGATAAATAAATATGGCAGTGAGTGTTCATTTCACCGTTCCAGTTCAGTGTAGAAAAAAAAGAAAAGAAAAAATAAAAGCAAATAAAAAATGAAAACAAAACAAACAAACAAAAGCACATTCAACAACATTAAAAGCAGCTAAGTCATATTGTGTCACTGAATAATTCTGAAGTTCTGAAAGTGCTACTGCAGAATCATATAGACTTGCTTCTTTCTCTCCCTAGGGCAGCAGGGATATTCATGGCCCTGAGTGTGAGAGTCTTTGGATGGACCCCAGCTGACAGCACACTAGACCTCTCTTTATCAGTGTCAGCCCATGAATTCTTTCTGTAGTGACACATAAACAGTCACCTTCTGATAGACCTTTGTTTACTAGCATACCTACCAAGTGCATGCAACATTGTAGAAGGGGCTCTGTGTTTAAGATGTAAAGAAAGAATAGATTCCATTCTACTTTACATATATGGTTTTCCTGATAATAATTTCACTTCAAAATGTAAGGCAACTTCATCTCTGACATGCCTGGTTCTGTTGTAGTAATAATCAGATTCTTTTTTATGTATATATATATATATATATTTATTTATTAGATATTTTCTTTATTTACATTTCAAATGTTATCCCCTTTCCTAGTTTTCCCTCTGAAAATCCCCTATTCCCTCCCCTCTCCCCCTGCTCCCCAACACAAAGGACACCTACCATAACATTTTCTCAAGCCACCTGCCCAGTTGTCAAGGGTTGTAAAGCTACATAACTCCAACTGGCCAAGACTTTGCTTCTCTACAAATGGTCACATCCACTGATGGCCTTTAGAGTCCCTGGTATTCTAGAGAACATGTGTGAGTGAAATAGGAGCTAAACAACACGTTAAACATAGCCCCTATTAATGCATTACTGTATAACTTGGAGGAAGCCATAGAAAGAGTTCCCTACACCCCGCCTAATACCACAGAAAAGATCCCTTTACATGGTTCTTGTTGTGGTTTTTCCCCCCCAATTTTGTGCTCTAATGTCACACAGGATTTTAAAGATTCCTGTTAGATGGTTTACGAGAAGTGTTAAAATCCTGTAATCCTCCAAGCTTAAGTCTCAGTTACTTTAATACCTACTACATTTCTCTGGCTGGGAGGGAGAATGAAGATTTGAGTCTTCCTTATGCCTCACAAAGCACAAGGTAGAGATTGTTCCCTAAACCTGCAGAATTCCCAAATTGAAGCTCAAAATGACACCTACTTTTATACACATCTTTAATTGTGTCATTCCTTAAGGTAGACCTCAATTGACCATTCAGAAGAAAAAGTCTGTGGCCTAGAAGTAAAGACTATATGAGCATAGGAAATTGAGAGGAATCTTTGTGCATTGCTGGTTAAAATGTAACATGGTCAGACTTTATTGAATAATCACATGGCAATTCTTGAAAATAATTAACTTAAAATTACAATATACCTAACAACCCCAACTTGAGGGAAATAATTCCAACATTGAACACAGAGACTTTAATCTCTATGTATACACAAAAGTTCAAATCAGTGTTACTTTCAAAAGTCTGAAGCAATAATAGTCCTGTAGTAATTACTGAACAAACAAAAACATATTGGATATTCTGGCTCATGTCGCAGAATGGATAGCTTTTTAAGACATTCTGCTCAGTGAAATAAGCCATTCACAAAGATGAACATATCATTTATATGATGTAATAGAGCAGTCAACCCCATGTGGGTACAGAGGAGAACTGTGATTGATAATAGTCAAGAGAGAGTTTATTTTATATGGGGTGTCAATTGTGCAACAGGAATTCTAAAGATGGATGTTGGTGGTGGCTACATAGCCATATGTATTTAATGATTCTGGCCTGTATGCCTAAAAACTGTGACAAGCTAGATGTAGTTTGGCACAACAAAGCACACTGATAGTACATGATAATGACAGAGCAAACAGTTTGTTTCCACTAACAATGCCTGGAAAAAAGTACTAATGAGGGCAGGAATGGAAATGGTGAGACACAAGGAAAAAGCCCCATAAGTGCTTTTCTAGATTCTCAGGGAAACATTTTTTAAATTGTGCTAATAATGTTCTGTTTTACTTTATGTGAGCATGGAAAATGAGAAATGATTCTGAAACTTAAGTTTTATTTTATTTCTATTCTTCATAAAAATCGTGACATATGCTGCACTTGCTGAATCGTAGGTGAGTTGAAACCATAGGTTGGCTGGCAATAACTCAACGGATATGTTTTAGGACCATCATTTGGCTATATGGAATTTATAACATAGTATTATATACCTCAGAACCACTAAATCTTGCGAATATTCATATCCATAATATATGCATATATACAAGTAAATGTACATTGCAGAGATAAGTTCCTGAATGCCTTCTACTAGGGAGCTAAGCCCAGAGCCTGAGCCTAGGGGAGGATGCATTTCCTCTGATTGTTTTGCAAGATGTTTATGAAGTTTCCAGCTATTTTAATTAGAAGCTAAGTTATTATCAGCTGTGCATATTTTTGAAAGGCTTCTATAAATATTTTATGGTGACTTGCTCAGCACAATGAAATAAAACCCATGGTAGAAACTGTGTTAGCACCTGTGCTGCAAAAGCCTGGGGGCGATGGAAAAGAAATGGGAACCTTAAACTGATTTCGGAAATCTCTACCAGTCATGGGTATCTGAAGAACATTTGATCATTCTTGACACCTAGAAAGATCCAGAATCCTGTCCTTTCAGGAACATCCACAATATTACAGAGTTTATCATTACCATACCTGCTGTTGGGAATGTAGAAACCAGTTACACAGTTACGGGAATGTAAAATAATGTGGACATCCTGAAATTAAACTGCCACATGCTTATGAATCCAAATCAGCAATGCTTGCCATTCTAGGTAAGGAAAACTTTATGAGGATGTGAAACTCTTAATACAAATATGTTTAATAACTTTGTAGGGTAGAGAAACTAAAAACAATGATATATTCCCTCAGTGAGCTAGTTCTTAATCAAACTGTGGCAAATAAGTACTATGGAATTAACATTCACCAATATAAAGGTGGGATACTGATACCTGAAAAACATAACATTATGTCATCTGACTTAGGCCTGTATGAAATATTTTCTTCTTTATTTAATAAAAATTATCTTAGTGACAGAGGATATAAGAGCCGGTTGAAATATGAATATTACATCAAGGCAAAGAAATTAATATAAATTGCTTATTATAATAAATTAACTATCAGAATAACGAAAGCATTTTACTTATTAAGACAAGATACCAAAAAAAGAGTGAGAAAATGTGAAATTCAGATATATTTCAGATGCTGGGTTCACAGCTCCAAGAACAGTCAGGAAGATTTAGAAAGCAATGTGAGATTATGACCTAGGATACCTCAAACATGGCTTCCAGGCCCAGATTATCCTTAGCCAAGTGGTGTTGGCTGGTGTAGTTCTGTACATTAATAAAAGTCATTAGAAGTCATCTATTAGTAGATGATGACAAGACGTCAATCATGAGTCTCATTTCTCTCTCTACCCCCTCTGTCCTCTCTCTCCCTTCTTCCCACTTGTTCTAATATTTTTATGTACAAGATAGATTTCCGATGTATTCCAAGGTAGCACACAATTTTCACAAATCAATTTTTATAGTTCTTGTAATATAATACATTTGTTGATGTGCTAACTATTTTCAGGTCACTTTTGTATTCCATGAGACTTTCTTTCAAGAAATTGTCTTCCCCACCCAATAGTATGCCATGACATACCTGCAAAGAAGTCTTTCTCCTTCACTATAGCATTGTGAAGGTCAATCATCAAAACCATGTTCATCTAGCCTAGCTTCTGTATCATGGAGACATCTAAGATGAACACTGGCTCAAAATCCAATGCTTATTTTCCAGGATGCTATGCTTATGTCAAGCATCATAGAAATATATCTTATATACATTTCTAGACACCAGTGGAGGACAACGTGAATATGTTCCACAATAGAGAGTACTTTTTAAAAATTGGATATTTTATTTATTTACATTTCAAATTTCCCTGTTTCTCCTCCTGAACCCCCTATCCTACCCCCCCTTAACCTGCTTCTATGAGGGTGCTCCCCCATTCACTGACCCACTCCAGACTCACTACCCTAGTATTCCTCTACACTGAGGCATCAAGCCTTCACAGGATCAAGGGCCTCCTCTCCTACTGATCTCAGATAAGGCCCCTTTAGCACCTTCAGTCCTTCCCCTAACTCCTCTTTCGGAGTCTCTGTGCTCAGTCTGATGGTTGGATTTGAGCAACTGCATCTGAATTGGTCAGGATCTGGCAGAGCCTCTCAGGAGACAGCTGTATCAGATGCCTATCATCAAGCACTTGGCATCTACAACAGTGTCATGTAGGATGGATCCCAAGGTGGGGAAGTCTCTGGATGGCCTTTCCTTCAGTCTATGCTCCACTCTTTGTCTCTTTATTTCCTTTAGACAGCAGCAATTCTGGCTTAAAATTTTGGAGGTTGGTGGGTGGCCCTATTACTCAACTGGGGTGGGGGATTGCCTAACATCTGGGCATGGTCTTCACAGGTTCTTCCACCCCCTTGTGGGGTTTTTGGCTATTGTCATCCCCATGGGGTGCTAGTAGGCTCTTGCTTTCTGGATGCTAATCCTAGTTCCTCATCCCCATTGCTACATACCTCTGTTCAATTTCCTGACCCTCTGTACACCTCTTGTACCTGATTCTTCTCCTCTTTTCCCCATCCCCTTCTTTTCTTCCTCAAAAGTCCTTCCCACCCTCTACCCGCCTTGATTATTTTGTTCCCCCTTCTAAGTATTACTGAATGATCTACTCTTTGGTCTTCCTTCCTTTTGTGGTTCATGTGGTCCATGAATTGTATTGTGGGTATCCCACATACTTTCCCTAATATCCACTTATCAGTGAGTACATACCATGTGTGTTCTTTTGTGAGTGAGTTACCTCACTCAGGATGCTACTTTCTACATCCATCCATTTGCCTGTGAATTTTATGAAGTCATTGCTTTTAATAGCTGAGTAGTATTCTGTTGTGCAAATGTACTATGTTTTCTGTATACGTTCCTCTGTTGAGTGACATCTGGGTTCTTTCCAGCTTCTGGCTATTATAAATAAGTCTGCTATGAACATAGTGGAACATTTGTCCTTGTTATATGTTTGAGGATCTTTCAGGTATATGCCTAGGAGTGGTACAGCTGGGTCTTCAGGTAGTACTATGTCCAATTTTCTAAGGAACAACCAGACTGATTTCCAGAGTGGTTGTAACTGCCTTGCAATCCCACCAGCAACAGAGGAGTGTTCCTCTTTCTCCACATCCTCACCAGCATCTGCTGTCACCCGAGTTTTTTATCTTAGCCATTCTGATTTGTGTAAGGTGGAAACTCAGGGTTGTTTAGATTTGCATTTCCCTGATGACTAAGGATGTTGACAAAGAATAGGTGCTTCTCAGACATTCAAATTTCCTTAGTAGAGAATTCTCTGTTTAACTCTGCTCTACATTTTTAATAGGGTTATTTGGTTCTCTGGAGTCTAACATCTTGAGTTCTTTGTCTATGTTGAATATTAGCCCTCTATCAGACAGGATTGGAAACAATCTTGTCCCAATCTGGCAGTTGCTGTTTTGGCCTATTAACAGTGTCCTTAGCCTTACAGAAGCTTTGCAATTTTATGAGGCCCCATTTGTCTATTGTTGATCTTAGAGCATAAGCCATTGGTGTTCTGTTTAGGAAATTTTCCCCTGTGCCCACTTGTTTGAAACTTTCTCCTGCTTTCTCTTCTATTAGATTCAGTGTATCTGATTTTATGTGGGGGTCCTTGATCCACTTGAACTTGAGCTTTGTACAGAGAGAAAAATGGATCAATATGCATTATTTTATATGTTCACTGCCAGTTGAACCAGCAACATTTGTTGAAAATTCTCTCTTTTTTTCACTGAATGGTTTTTGCTTCTTTGTCAAAGATCAAGTGACCATAGGTGTGCAGGTTCATTTGTGGGTCTTCAGTTCTATTCCATTGATCTACCTGCCTGTCACTGTACCAATACCATGCAGTTTTTATGACAATTGCTTTTTATTACAGCTTGAGGTCAGGGATGATGACTCCCCAGATGTTCTTTTACTGTTGAGAATTGTTCTTGCTATCCTTGGTTTTTTGTTATTCCAAATGATTTTGAGAATTGCTCTTTCTAACTCTATGAAGAAAGGAGTTCGAATTTTGATGGTGATTGCATTGAATTTGTAGATTTCTTTCAGCAAGATGGCCATTTTTACTACATTAATCCTGCCAATCCATGAGCACGGGAGATCTTTCCATCTTCCGAGGTGTTTTTCGATCTCTTTCTTCAGAGGCTTGAAGTTCTTGTCATTCAGATCTTTCATTTGTTTGGTTAGAGTCACACCAAGATTTTTTATATTGTTCATGACTATTGTGAAGGTGTGATTTCCCTATTTTCTTTCTCAGTCCATTTATCCTTTGAATATAGAAAGGCTTCTGATTTGTTTGAGTTAATTTTATATCCAGCCACTTGGTGGAATTTTCGGCCTCACTTAAGTATAGTATCATAGCATCTGCAAATAGTGATATGTTAACTTCTTCCTTTCCAATTTGTATCTCTTTGGCCTAGTTTTGTTGTCTAATTGCTCTAGCTAGAACTTCAAGTACTATATTGAATAGATAGGGAGAGAATGAGCAGCCTTAGTACCTGATTTTAGTGGGATTGCTTCAAGTTTCTCTCCATTTCATTTGATGTTGGCTATTTGTTTGGTGTATATTGCTTTTACTATGTTTAGGAATGGGCCTTGGATTCCTGATTTTTCCAAGACTTTTAACATGACAGGATGTTGAATTGTGTCAAATGATTACTCAGCATCTAATAAGAAGATCATGGCCTCATTGCGTTACTTACCTCGACTCTTAGTTGTCGGGAACGGTAACCGAGACCCGGTGTCTGCTTCTATCTCTCACCCTCGCCTTCTAACCCGTTGCTATCATGCGTGAGTGCATCTCCATCCACGTTGGCCAGGCTGGTGTCCAGATCGGCAATGCCTGCTGGGAGCTCTACTGCCTGGAACATGGCATCCAGGCTGATGGCCAGATGCCAAGTGGCAAGACCATTCGGGGAGGAGATGACTCCTTCAACACCTTCAGTGAGACAGGAGCTGGCAAGCATGTGCCCCGGGCAGTGTTCGTAGACCTGGAACCCACAGTCATCGATGAAGTTCGCACTGGCACCTACCGCCAGCTCTTCCACCCTGAGCAACTCATCACAGGCAAGGAGGATGCTGCCAATAACTATGCCCGTGGCCACTACACCATTGGCAAGGAGATCATTGACCTTGTCCTGGACACGATTCGCAAGCTGGCTGACCAGTGCATAGGTCTCCAGGGCTTCTTGGTTTTCCACAGCTTTGGCGGGGGAACTGGCTCTGGCTTCACCTCCCTGCTGATGGAGCGGCTCTCTGTGGATTACGGAAAGAAGTCCAAGCTGGAGTTCTCCATTTACCCAGCCCCCCAGGTTTCCACTGCTGTGGTTGAGCCCTACAATTCCATCCTCACCACCCACACCACCCTGGAGCACTCTGATTGTGCCTTCATGGTAGACAATGAGGCCATCTATGACATCTGTCGTAGAAACCTCGACATTGAGCACCCAACCTACACCAACCTTAACCGCCTTATTAGCCAGATTGTGTCTTCCATCACTGCTTCCCTCAGATTTGATGGGGCCCTGAATGTTGATCTGACAGAATTCCAGACCAACCTGGTACCCTACCCTCGCATCCACTTCCCTCTGGCCACTTATGCCCCTGTCATCTCTGCTGAGAAAGCCTACCATGAGCACCTTTCTGTAGCAGAGATCACCAATGCCTGCTTTGAGCCAGCCAACCAGATGGTAAAATGTGACCCTCGCCATGGTAAATACATGGCTTGCTGCCTGCTGTACCGTGGTGATGTGATTCCCAAAGATGTCAATGCTGCCATTGCCACCATCAAGACCAAGCGCAGTATCCAGTTTGTAGACTGGTGTCCCACTGGCTTCAAGGTTGGCATTAATTACCAGCCTCCCACTGTGGTACCCGGTGGTGACCTGGCCAAGGTGCAGAGAGCTGTGTGCATGCTGAGCAACACCACAGCCATTGCTGAGGCATGGGCTCGCCTAGATCACAAGTTTGATCTGATGTATGCCAAGCGTGCCTTTGTGTACTGGTATGTGGGTGAGAGCATGGAGGAGGGTGAGTTCTCTGAGGCCCGTGAGGACATGGCTGCCCTAGAGAAGGATTATGAGGAGGTTGGTGTGGATTCTGTGGAAGGCGAGGGGGAGGAAGAAGGAGAGGAATACTAAGTCCATTCCTCGAGCCCCTGTGTCGTCAAACTGCTCCAGTATTAGTTGCAGGCACTGATGCTTCTGTGCTGTTCCCATTCTGTGATCATGTCTTCTCCATGTTGTACCTCTTAAGTTTTCCATGATGTCTCAAAGTAAAAGCTTTAAGAAAAAAAAAAAAAAGAAGATCATGTGGTCTTTTTTCTTTGAGTTTATTATAGTAGATTACATTGATGAGTTTCCGTATATTGAACCATTCCTGCATCGCTAAGATAAAGCTAACATGATCATGGTGAATGATCGTTTTCATGTGTTCTTGAATTTGGTTGGCAAGAATTTTATTGAGTATTTTTGCATCACTTTCATAAGAGAAATTTATCTGAAGTTTTAGTTCTTTGTTGGGTCTTTCTGTGTTTATGGTATCAACATAATTGTGACTTCATAAAACGAATTGGGTAGTGTTCCTTCTGTTTCTATTTTGTGGAATAGTTTGAAGAGTATTGATATTAGGTCTTCTTTGAAGGTCTGGTAGAATTCTGCACTAAACCCATCTGGTCCTGGACCTTTTATGGTTGGGAGACTTTTAATGACTGCTTTAGGGGTTATGGGACTGTTTAGATGGTTGATCTAATCCTGATTTAACTTTGGTATTTGGTATCTGTCTAGAAAATTGTTCATTTCTTCCAGGTCTTCCAGTTTTGTTGAGTATAGGCTTTTGTAGTAGGATCTGATGATTTTTTGAATTTCCTTAGACTCTGTTGTTATGTCTGCCTTTTCATTTCTGATTTTGTTAATTAGGATACTGTCCCTGTGCCCTCTAGTGAGTCTGGCTAAGGGTTTATCTATCTTGTTGATTTTCTCAAAGAACCAGCTCCTGGTTTTGTTGATTCTTTGTATAGTTCTTTTTGTTTCTACTTTGTTGATTTCAGCTCTGAGTTTGATTATTTCCTGCCATCTACTCTTCTTGGGTGTATTTGCTTCTTTTTGTTCTAGAGCTTTCAGGTGTTCTATTAAGTTGCTAGTATATGTTCTCTCCATTTTCTTCTTGGAGGCACTTAGAACTATGTGATTTCCTCTTAGCACTGCTTTCATTGTGTTCCCATAAGTTTGAGTATGCTCTGCCCTCATTTTCATTAATTTCTAAAAAGTCTTTAATTTCTCTCTTTATTTCTTCCTTGATCAAGTTATCATTGAGTAGAACTTAGTTCAGCTTCCATGTGTATGTGGGCTTTCTGTTGTTTTTTTTTTTTTTTTTTTTTTTTTTTTTTTTTTTTTTTTTTTTTTTTTTTGTTATTGAAGGCCAGTCTTAGTCACAGTGATCTGATAGGATGCGTGGGACTATTTCAATCTGCTTGTATCTGTTGAGGCCAGTTTTGTGACCCATTTTATGGTGAATCTTGGAGGAGGTACCATGAGGTACTAAGAAGGTATATTCTTTTGTTTTAGGATGAAATGTTCTATAGATATCTGTTAAATCCATTTGGTTTATAACTTCTGTTAGTTTCATTACATTTCTTTTTAGTTTCTGTTTCCATGATCTGTCCGTTGATGAGAGTGGGATGTTGAAGTCCCCCCGTATTATTGTGTGAGGCGCAATATGTGGTTTGACCTTTAGTAGAGTTTCTTTTATGAATATGGGTGCCCTTGCATTTGGAGCAGAGATGTTAAGAATTGAGAGCTGATCTTGGTATATCTTTCCTTTGATGAGTATGAAATGTCCTTCCTTACCTTTTTTGAAAACTTTTGGTTGAAAGTCAATTTTATTCAATATTAGAATGGCTACTCCAGCTTGTTTCTTGAGACAATTTGCTTAGAAAAAAATTCCAGTCTTTTACTCTGAGGTACTATCTTTCTTTGTAATTAAGGTGCATTTCCTGTTTGCAGTAAAACACTGAGTCTTGTTTACATATCCAGTCTGTTAGTCTATGTCTTTTTACTAGGGAATTGAGTCCATTGATGTTAAGAGATATTAAGGAATAGTGATTGTTACTTAATGCTATTTTTGTTGTTAGAGGTGGAATTATGTTTGCTTGGTTATTTATTTCTTGGTTTGTTGAAAGAAGAATACTTTCTTGCTTTTTCTAGGGTGTAGTTTCCCTCCTTTTGTTGGAATTTTCCATCTATTATCCTTTGTAGAGCTTTATTTCTGGGAAAGTTCTCCATCTATGGTAATTGAGAATTTTGCTGGGTGTAGTAACCTAGGCTAGCATTTGTGTTCTCTTGGGGTCTGCATGACATCTTCCCCAGATATTCTAGCTTTCATAGTCTCTGGTGAGAAGTCTGGTATTACTCTGATAGCTTTGCCTTTGTATGTTATCTGACATTTTTCCCTTACTGTTTTTAATATTCTTTACTTGTTTTGTGCATTTGAGGTTTTGACAATTATATGACAGGAGGAATTTCTTTTCTGGTCAAATCTATTTGAAGTTTTGTAGGCTTCTTGTATGTTTATTGGCATTTCTTTCTTTAGGTTAGGGAAGTTTTCTTCTATAATTGTGTTGAAGATATTTACTAGCCCTTTAAGTTGGGAATCTTTGCTCTCTTCTATACCTATTATTCTTAGGTTTGGTATTCTCATTGTGTCTTGGATTTCCTGGATGTTTTGGGTTAGGAGCTTTTAAGTTAATCATTTTATCCATGAGTTCATTGGTAAATCACAATTCACGAATATTTATGTAATTTAGAAGATTGAACAGTTGCAAAAGATATATATTGGATACTACAATTTTAAAGTAAACTAAAGTTCAAAATTAAAACACTGTGGTAACAAATAAGTTTTAGGATTTCATGTTCAGACAGATCCTGCCCAATAAACAAAACAGCAAAATTACAATGTAGTTTTTTTTAAAGATAGTCATAAAGCTATTGTCGATCTTGCTGAACTTAATATATACAGTAATAGTTTTGAATTTTTCTGCAGTTTTATTCTTGAAATTAATAAATTCATTTGAAAGAAATAAAATAAATAGATGGCTGCATAAACAAATAATATAGAAACTCCGGTTTCAAGCCACTTTGCATTTTAGGTATTTCTGTAAAAGTGTATCTGGTCACTGACTTCACAATGCAGGAAAATGTATTCTCTCGGATACAAATTAGAAGAAATTGATGATATTGCACTGGTCCTAGAATTACATGTAACTAAAAAAGTCTTAATAGGAATTATAATAATAAAAACAAAAAAGTTTAGTATCTGAGGAATTACTAATAAAGGGTTTTAATGTTTATAAAAGATTCATTTTGTTGAAACTATAAACAGAGGAACAAATCTTGGCTACCACACAAGGGGCAGGTCTATGAAGTAGAGCATCAAACTGCAGTGCTAAAAAAAGCAATCTGTTCTCCCTGCAGTCTGAAAGCTGCCTTAGGCTGCTCAAGTTCCCAGTATCTCCTTCTAATGCAAATGTGCAAAGGAACTGACTTTAATTTGCTTCTTTTAGTCATCATTTAACGCATCCATACCTGGAATCCAAAGGGGAAGAAGAACAGGAAGACCATGGTGGGGTCTAGAGCACCTGGGGAGGAAGAGTGGGTAGTGTTGAGCTGGGTTTTGAAGAATCCCTTCCTAGGAGATGAACAAAGGACTTCAGCTGCTGAGTTAGCATAACTCTTGGCTATGCTATGAAATTATGGAAGAAAGTAAGAGTTCTTTTTAAACTCCTAAGAGGTATTCCAAGCTCACTGACTCACTTTCCTCTGTGTAGCTCTGGAGTTGGTAGGGTGGAAACTAAGTGGTTTGAAAATAGATCTCTTCAACTAAAATTAGTCCCTGATAAGGGCACTCAGAAACACTGGCCTACATTTTCCAGACCTATTGTTCTTGCACTTTTCCCTGTGTTTATATAGTTTATCAAGCAGCTTGAATATCTATTTCCTGTGAATGACCTAGACTTCAAAATCATAGAACATTTTAATGAAGCAAGTTTAATGACCCCATTGACTTGGTTGTAAAATGCAAGTGTGTATCGTTAACTGAGATGAATATGAAATTTGAAAGACATTGTGGGCATTAATTACTAGCAATTTTCTTAAAATTAATGTTTAATCCATGGAATGCAATGCCTGTTGGCATTTTTTGACATAAAATAAAGGAACAGATTCATTAAATAAAGTTAATTTAGAAAATGTGTCCCAATAGCTTTAACAACATCTTTGAATAAAAGGCAGTCAGGTTTGGGAAAAAAGCCATTGTTTAAAAAAGAAATAGTCTTTTTTAAACCACTGTATTATAAATTATTATTCATAGTACTGTCGAAACACACAAAAATTCTTTACTCAATGACAAATTTCACAAAGCTTCAAATAAAAAGTGTGTACACTATTGTACATATTCCTTGCACCCCCTGATTCTTTTTATTTTTATCTGAAAAAGTTTGGTTCTGATTTTGGTTTTTATTTTAAATAATAAATATACTCTTGTACGTGCCATCTGCTGTATTTAATAAAACATTATAAAATTAGTGGTAAGATTTTCTTTTTCTTGTTGTTAAAAATAGAATATTTTTCATACAATGCATATTTTAGTTTCCCACTCCACAACTCCATAAAGTCCTTCCCATCTCCCCTTCCATTGAAATCATAACCCAGTCCTTTTCTCAGAGGAAAAATAGGAATCTAAAGAAGAAGAATAAAATAAGATAAAACCAAAACCAAGTAAGAATAGGACAAAACAAATAAACAGAAGAAAATGAGTCAAAGACACAGCATAAGAAGCACATATAGACACAGAAACACACACGTTCATACACCATGGAATTCCATAAAAATACAAAACCTGAAGCCATGCATACATGCAGATGTTTGTAAGTTAAAAAATAAAAAAGAAAGAGAAAAGGAAAGAAGGAAGAAAGAAAGAAGGAGAGAAAGAGAGATGAAGGAAGGAAGGAAGGAAGGAAGGAAGGAAGGAAGGAAGGAAGGAGAAAGTGTAAGAATAAGAAGCAAAGAAACAAAAGAAAATGTTCTGATAAAGACTTATTAGACAAACAACCTTCAAAGAAACCAGTGAGTTCATTTCATTTGGACACCTACTTCTAGGAAGGCCTTCTGGGTTATTTGATGCCCTAGTGCCCACTTTCATTTGCAAGTGGTTACCAATTTGAGATATTTTTCTGATTACTACTGTCAGAGGCTGAGCTAGAAAGATCCTAAAAACCTGGCTATGTTGTGTTCTTCAGAAGTAAATTACATAAGAGAGAAAATAAGTACAATCATATGTGATCTAATTACTCCCACAAGCTTTGTGTCACCATCTGCACCATTGCGTCTTGCAGGTAGGTCATCACTGAAGATCTAAATCTTTGTAGGTGAGTTGGTCTTTATCTTTCTCCTTTGGTAATATGCAGAGCATCTTCCTGTACCAAAGACTCTCACATAGGAGTGAAGGCTCTAGGTTGCCACCAGCTCCACTTCTCTCAATGAGATATGCAGGCACTGTCTTTAGCGATAAGGTTCTTACCCTCAGTTTGTGGAGAGCAAGCAATCACCTTGGCAATACTGTTGGTTGGTTGAGGGTTCCTATGAAGCTCCCTGAGCCAACAACTCAATTAGTTGTAACCCAAATTCATTATTGGAAGCTTCAATTAGTGGTGAGAGATTTTTCAGTTGGGGCACTATCTCCCCATTATTTGGCAGTTTCATTTATATTACTTTCAGGCATGGGTATATTTAAAGAAGTATCTGTTATACAAGGTTTCCATATGAACCCCAAGATAGCAATCAGTTTTAGCAGTCCCTGCCCATGTTCCCTCTCCTCCCCTCCTCTATTGATACTCCCACTACAGCCCCACCCCTCATTCATCCATTCATCTATTCTATTTACTTTCTAGGGAAATCCCTCCCTCCTCCCCCACAGTCCCATAATAATCTATAATTAACCTCTGTGATCCTATGGATTGTAGCTTGCTTATCTTTGACTTAATAGCCAATGCCCATGTATAAGAGAACATATACCATACTTATTGTTCTGGGTCGAAGTAACCTCACTAAATTTATTTTATAGCTCCATCCATTTTTCTGTGTATTTCACTATTTTTTAATAACTGAGTAATACTCCATTTTATAAATATATAAAAATTTCCTTATTCATTCATGTATTGGAGGGCATCAAGGCTGTTTCCAGTTTCTGGTTATTTTGAATAGAGCAGCAACGATTGTGGTTGCCCAAGTAAGTGTCTCTGTGGTAGAATGGAACATCTTTTAAGTATATGCTAACAGAGGTATAGATAGATCTTGAGGTATATCTATTCCCAGCTTCCTGAGAAACAATGATTTCCATCATGGCTGCATAAGTTTGTACTCCCACCAGCAAGGGATGCGTGTTCCCCTAATTCCTCATCCTCCCTATCATGAGCTGTCATTTGTTTTATTGTCCTTAGACATTCTGACAGGTGTAAGATAAAATCTCAAAGTAGTTTTGATTGGCAATTCCCTGGGGGCTAAGGATGACTTAGACATTTGAGGTTTCTCTTCTGAGATCTCTCTGTTTAGATATCTCCTCATTTTTAAATTGGGTTATTTGTTTTCTTAGTGTTCCGGGTTTTTTTTTCCCTCTTTTTGAGATCTTTATATATTCTAGATGTGAGTTCTCAATTGCATATGTACTTGGTGTCCATTGTTATACAGATATTTTTCAGGTTCATGGGGTCTTATTTGCTAGTTGCTGTTATTAGTACCTGTACTCAGAGCAAATGACTCAGCACTGCCTAATGTATTAGGAACAGAAGAACTCTGCCACTAGAGACAGATCTAGACTTTGGAAAAACAGCCTAGACTACTTTCATACCCTGAAACCCCTCTCACCCCCAACCCCACCCTGCCCTGCTTCTCCTACTTATTTTCTCTCTTATGCAATCCACTTCCAAAGAACACAACATAGCCAGGTTTATAGGATCTTTCTAGCTCAGCCTCTGACAGTAGGGAAGACAGACAGCGTTTGGCTATAGTTCATTAGTTTGTTACCTTTCCCTTCACACTCAAGTTGCAAGCTTTACTTCTCAGTTATTGCTTTTACTGTTCCCTCTTCAATATACTTCACCTCTATCTTTGCCCTGTCAGTGCAGGAGTAATCACACCTACCCCTGAGTCCATTTTTATTTTGGACTTTTGGGGGGATTTTTGTTTTTTGCCTTGGCACTCATATCCCAAATAATGAATATATTAAATACCTACACTTTTATCAGTGACCAGTGACCTTTTACTTCCTAAAAAGGATAAAACTTAAGGGAAGAAAGTAGTAATTCAAAATTATTTAACTAATTAAAATTAATTAAATATAACCAGTGACCTAACACTAACAGTACAAGTCCCAACACAAAACCAGTAATAACATAAAAATCCAAGTATATAAAAATTGCTAGTCACTGTAATGCCCTCCAGTGGGAAAAAAATACAATATAAAATACCAGAGAAACAACTCAAAAAAAAAAAAAAAAAAACAAAAAACAAAAAACAATGCACTCAAATAGCAATCAAAGAAAACAGAGCAAGTGATGAATCCAGAGTAGAGACAAGATATGATTCTAGCTTGGGCCCACAGACACCCAGCAATTTTGATCTTGTATTGTCTTCAGTGGAAACTACAGACACCCAGTGTGAAGACGCGGTCAGATTCTGAATAAGGACCATAGACATGTCAGGAGCTCCACAACTCACAGTTCCAGGGAGGACAACCTAGCTGACACAGGGCAATAACTGACCCTCATGTGAAGACTCAACATGCAGCCCCCAGCTCTAAACATGAAACCCACTGAGGATAAGGACACTCTAAACCAACCAGGTAAGACTGCAAAATCAACTACAGAGAAAAGAAATTGGCACTTGAATTTTTAATGAAAATAAAATAATAATGAAAATAAAATAAAAGGGGAAAAAAGCAGTGAATGAACTAATTTGAGATATTCAAATACCAACATAAAAACAGAAATGACAGAAAAAACAAGCAAACAAGGCAACACTCTGTATGTCTAATGTCTCTTCTATAAATCACTAATCCTATAAAATGGTACCTGATAACTACTAGAAAAAGAATTCAAAAGATGTTTAGAAGTATGGTTAACTCAAATAACACAGAGATGCACTCCCAGATAACAAAAGAGAAGTGCATAAAATAATGATTAAGCCCAAGGTAGGAAAATAGAGATATAACTGATAAAGATGCTAGAAATGAAAGGTTTAATAGGTCAAAAAATGCTCAGAAGACAGTCTCACCAGGAAAATGGGTTATGCAAAAAAACAGAGAATCAAGGCTAGAAGACAAGGTCGGTCAGTAAAGGTCGGTCAGTGAAGGTCAATAAAGTGAATTTAAAGAGAAATCTGAACCGAACATATGAGAGCTCTGGAACACTATGAAAAGATATTTTGATCTATGAGCAAGCAAGGAGAAGAATGCCACAGCAAAGGCATACAGAATATTTACAATAAGATCTTGCAAGAAAAATTTCCCAAATCTAAAGAAAGGGATGCCCATCCCAACACAAGAGGCCTACAGAGCTCCAAATAGACAAGACCAGAAAAGAAACTCCCCATGACAAGTTACAGTCAAAACATTCAAACACAGAATAAAGAAAGAGTTTGAAAGCTGAAAAAGACTAAGGTCAAGTCACCTACAAAAGAAGGATCTACAGAAGCATCTAGTTATTTGTCAGAAACTTTTTTTCCTCTATATTGAAAATAGATTTTTTTCTCATATAATATATCCTGATTATGGATACCAAATTTCTTAAGAGAAGTACTATGAGATCTCAAATACTCAGATTAACCCAACAGACTGATAGTGAGTGACTTCAATTCTCCACTCCCACCAATAGACACATCATTTAGAAAACAAAAACCAAAACAACAAAAAAACCCAAAACCAAAACCAAAACTAAGCAAAAAAAAAAAAAAAAAATGGCATTAAGCAACACCATAAGTCAAAGGAACTTAATGGGTGTCTACACATTCTATTAAAACACTAATATATATATATATGTGTGTGTGTGTGTGTGTGTGTGTGTGTGTGTGTGTGTGTGTATGTATATAACAGGTTAAGCTTTATTTAATAAAGTTGAAGTTTCATAGCCTGAAAGTGAGAAAGAGGATACCTGTGGAAAAACAAACAGAAGTTTTACTGTACAGGGATAGTACAAAAATAGTTTTGACCTTTGAAGCAATAATGCTTTATGACCAAATACATGTTTACAATGTTCCATTTTATAAACTATAAAACAAAATGAGTATATAAAAGTTCTAAAAACATTTTCCTAAGTATTCCTAAAATATTTCCCGACGAACAAAACATCTCAGCTTATGCCCACTGTGAATGGGTGTTGATGTAGATGTGGAAGCACTATGACACCACAGGTAATTTTCTTGAGTTTTCATTCTGTATGCATGAGTGCAACCAGAAACAAGTCACTCTGTCTACTAAAACACTATTGAGTGTATATTATTCTCATTATCCCATGGTACTTTTCCAAAATCAACCAATCCCATGTTAGAACACAAGAAAAATTAAAATAACATCCTATATTCTATCTGATCACAATGAAAGAAAAATTGGTACCAACAGAAGTACAGACTATACAAATTAAGCAAATTTGTGGAAAATAAACAAGATACTATAAATGGGTGAGTGAAGAAATCAAGGAGAAAAATTTAAAGTTCTACAACTTGATGAACACAAAAACAACTCAACATTTATGAGACATTTTGAAAGTAGTCATAGATGTTTATAGCACTAAGTATCTGTATACAAATATTTTAGATAGATCAACTGAGTAATTTAATGTTGCATTTGAATACATTAGAAAATCAAGAACAAATAAGAACATTCCAAAATGTTACGAGGAAATAAGTAAATTCATTTACTTAATTAAATGAAATTAATAACATAGAAATGAAAATAACCAAAGAATCAATAAAATGAAAGGTTTAAAAAGATTTATAAAAATGTCAAATGTGTCCAGAGATCTCTAAAACAGCACAAACTATTGTCTGTCCTCTTTATTGTTGTTCACCAGAACTTGGTGACAAGACCCTATTGCATTAGAAACCAGACACAATGGTCATAGGATATGGAGAAATCATGTTGTTACTAATTAACTAGTATCCTCCTGTTGGCTACCTGTCATGGTACTTGTGGTGGTTTGAATAGGTTTTGGCCCTCAGAAACTCATATGTATGAATGCTTAGCTATAGGAAATGGCACTCAGCAAAATCTTGCTAGTGTATGCAATGGTGTCAGCATTTGGAAGCTGATTATGGGATGGATCCCCGGATATGGCAGTCTCTAGATGGTCCATCCTTTCGTCTCAGCTCCAAACTTTGTCTCTGTCCATGGATGTTTTGTTCCCAATTCTAAGAAGGGGCAAAGTGTCCACACTTTGGTATTCGTTCTTCTTGAGTTTCATGTGTTTAGCAAATTGTGTCATATATCTTGAGTATTCTAAGTTTCTGGGTTAATATCCACTTATCAGTGAGTACATATTGTGTGAGTTCTTCTGTGATTGGGTTACCTCACTCAGGATGATGCCTTCCAGGTTCATCCATAAGATTTTGCTGAGAGGACCCAGATATAGCTGTCTCTTGTGAGACTATGCCGGGGCCTAGCAAACACAGAAGTGGATGCTCACAGTCAGCTATTGGATGGATCACAGGGCCCCCAATGGAGGAGCTAGAGAAAGTAACCAAGGAGCTAAAGGGATATGCAACCCTATAGGTGGAACAACAATATGAACTAGCCAGTACCTCCCGGAGCTTGTGTCTCTAGCTGCATATGTATCAGAAGATAGCCTAGTAGGCCATCAGTGGAAAGAGAGGCCCATGGGTCCTGCAAATTTTATATGCCTCAATACAGGGGAACGCCAGGGCCAAGAACTGGGAGTGGGTAGGTGGGGGAGTGAGTAGGGGAGCCTGTGGGGGACTTTTGGGACAGCATTGGAAATGTAAAGGAAATAAATACCTAATAATTTTTAAAAAAAGGAAATGGCACTATTAGAAGTGTGACCTTGTTGGAAGAAGTGTGTCACTGTGGGGGTAGGCTTTGAGTCCTCTTTAGCTCAAGTTACACCCAGTGTGACAGTCTCCTCCAGCACCATGTCTGCCTACAGGATGCAGTACTTCCCACCATGATGATAATAGACTGAAACTCTGAAAGTATAAACCAGCCCCAATTACATGTTTGCCTATATAAGAGTTGCTTTGGTCATGGTGTCTTTTCACAGCAATAAAATCCTAATCAAGACATAATTGAATGATGATATGCAGGTTTCTGGGAAGTGAGGTAGAGTGGTAGTAGCCCACAGTCTTAACTACTATGAATCCTGTGAACTACAATAATGACTGGCAAGATATGCTCATTAGTGCAAAAGTGGAAAGAATGCTATAAGAATAACTAGCTACTTTTCTCGGGCTTAATTTCTACTCCAAAGGAAGAAAGTCGTGCATGGTATAATAAATATTCCTCCAAAGTCATGCACGGGATGTTCACAGACTTCAAGCATGAATGCAGTGCTATTATTTTGCTAAATGGACATAATAGTTTCAAAGTAGTTCATAAATTCATATCTTTATACCCACAGTTTAACACAGGTCTGAGATATATCAAAATGACATGACTAGAAAATGGATTCCATAATGAAATGACATGTGTGATTACAATATAAGATTTACTTTTTTTTTTTACAATTTAAGTACAATGAATGGTATTTAGCACAGAAACTCAAAAATTGTTCAAAATGGAGAGAATATGTATCATTGAAGTACTCAGCCACAAATGGCACATCTTTATTTTATTCCTTCCTAAAACTCAGAAAAACGGAAAGAAGGACTAGGACAGCCAGAGGTTGGCTTGCACTGAAGTAAAACATTGTCTTCTGGACATTACAGGTCTGCTATACTCATGAAGAGCAGTTATGGTTGCCTGCATAAGACTTGCACAATGTCAAGTGTGTCAACATTCTAGCTTGGAGTGGGAAGGGATCCATAAACTTCTCAATCCTACATGAAGAACTGTGGATAATTAAAGGCTTCTGAAAGAGAACGTTGTTTTTGTTTTTGTTATTGATGTTCTCTGGATTGTTGTTGTTGTTGTTGTTAAAGAATGTGACTCCTGGTAGGCTTAACCCAAGATTGTGTTAACCCATGATTGTGTTATTTACTGGGGAAAAAAAACTGTTTCTAGTTGTGGTATGACTCAGTGTATGGGCCTTTATCCCAGAAAACATGGAAAATTCAAACTGGAGCTGTTATTAAGAAAAAGTAAAAGTGGACATAAAATTTGAAGTTGGGGATGTAGAGATAGATCTCTCGGAGAGTTGAGTAAATATGATCAAAATGTGTTGTATGAAGTTCTCAAAAGATTTAATTAAAAAGTTAAGAAATGCTGTCTCACAAATGCTTGCTCATTATTATTATAGTCCAGTGTGTACAACAATAAAAACAACTTTAAGTAAAAAACAATATCCAGTAAGAAATACACCATGATGACATGATTATAATAGTTACTCCATGATATAATTGCATGTGTAATTAAATACAAAAGATATCTTTTAAATTGTTTATTGAAATATATAATTTTAAGATGTTTTCTTAGAGTTTCCATTGCTGTGAAAAGACTGAAGGAACGCTTATAATGGGCAACATTTAATTGGGGCTTGTTTAGAGTTTTAGAGGTTCAGTCCATTATCATTATGGCAAGAAGCATGACACAGTCCAGGAAGACAAGGTGCTGGAGAAGGAGCAAAGAGTTCTACAGCTTGATCTGAAGGTCATTAGAAGAAGACTAAGTTCCAGGCAGCTAGGAGAAGGGTCTCAAAGCCCACCACAACAGTGACATTTCCTCCAACAAGGCCACATCTAATTTATCAAGGCCACATTTCTTAATAGTGCCACTTCCTGGGTCAAGCATATTCAAATCACCACATATGTGCTTAAATGACGTGTCCCAGATAAAAGAAAACCAGTTTTGTTATAAGACATTGTTTCTGCTAATAATTAAACTCTTTTATTTTTAAATGTTAAAGAAAATACATGCAGCTTCACTTGAAGACCTTCCAGAAGCAGTTATTGTTAAGTCCCCTAAGGAATGGCCAGAGCATGGTTAAGTTATGGTCCTGGGGGATGATTCACTTGTCTTTCCCTTACTGTCAGTCCAAACAGAGAATGATACCCAAGACCATGGTATTTACATAACTTCAAAAGTCTAATAATCACTGGTAAGGGGCAGACAAGAGCAAAAATTGTCTAAAAAATTTCAATAACTTCTTTTTAATGTGAAGCTACCTTTCCTTATGATTCTAAAAATGTATCTTTTAAAATCCTCAAGAAGATCTTCTTGAGTACTATATTTTAAAATGTCAAAAACTAGGCTGCATTGCTACCTTTTTTCAGAATATCTGTATATACTCACTGAATATAAACTTTATATAGAAACTATTTTTTCTTCCATGCTCCCCTTTTGCAGCATCTAGCAGTCCTTCAGCCTCTATAACCTTATCCTTGCTGCCAAATTTGTTTCTCTGTAACTCTAAGTTGAAAGTATATTGCCCTATTTTTTTAACACAAAATTGGAACATATACCCTGACAAAAAAAAAATCTGCCTTTACCGGTAAAAGAGATATTTTAAAATAAATAACTTATACACCAAAAAATACAGAAAATTCTAAGATGTTTCAGTAAGTTTTGGTGACAGAGATAAAAGATTTTAAATTAGGTTGTCCTAGAAAACTCACAATAGCAAGGTACAGATCACAAAGAGCTCTTGCTTTTGAATTCCTTTATCTCTAGTCATTTTTAAGTGTAAAAATGTCTCTCAGTGTGTACCACGTGAATGTGTATGTGCCCACAGAGGTCAGAAGTCATTGTCATATGGACCTTGAGTTCTATATGGTTATCACTCTCATGATATAGGTGCTGGGGTCTGAACTTAGTCCTTTAGCAGAATAGGAAATGCTTTTAACCACTGAGCCATTGCTCTAGTCTTCTCTCTCTCTAGTCATTTGGTACACAATATAGTTCTAGGTTATCCATTAGAGTCCCATTTGACTTCATGGAATGATCAAAGGATATTTGTTGTAAAAAAAAAAAAAAAGGTGGGGGGTGGGGTCTGACTGGGCACCCTATGCTTCAGTTTTGTCAGGACAATATTTATGTTAGGTTGATGCTTATTATGCTAACCAAAGCACCCCTTCCTGCAGAGAAAATGTAAGACTTAGGAAATTGTGTAGGAATTGTGTAGTAGGCAAGAATTTGAGGGGAAGGCCAGCCTGTAGGCAGCTACTTTTGAACAAGTGAGGCTGAACAAGTATCCTGGTCATTCGGATTGTCAGTAGCATTTAGAATGCATTGTTTCATATAGTTGTACAAGAGAGCAAAGATGCAGGAAATGGCCAACCAATGATTGGCCCAAATTGAGACCCATCCCATGGACAAGAAACAGTCCCTGACACTATTAATATTAATCTATTATGCTTATAAACAGGAACCTAGCCTAACTGTCCTCTGACAGGCTCTATCCAACAGCAGACAGAAACAAATCCAGAGATCCGCAGTCAAATGTTAGATGAAGTTCTGAGAGTCTTGTAGAACAGTTGAGGGTAGGATTGAGAGACCCAATGAGGAGAGGGAATCCACAGGAAGACCAACAAAGTCAACTAACCTGGACCCTTGGGGACTTGCAGAGACTGAACCACTAACTAGGGATTGAACGTGGGCTGGACCTAGGCCCCCGACAGATATTTAGCAGATGTGCAGCTTGGTCTTCATGCAGATTCCTCAACAACTGGAACAGGAGCTGCCTCTAAATCTGGTGTTTGCCTGTGGATCCCTTTCCCCTAACTGGGCTGCCTTGTCTGGCCTCAGTGGGAAAGGATGCACCTGGTCCTGCATTGACCTGATGTGCCAGGGTTGGGGGAAACAAAGGGAGGAGCTCCTCTTCTCAGAAAAGCAGAGGGGGAATGTGGAGAGGGGCTTCATCAAAGATTGTAAAAGCATGATAAACTTATATCACTAGATTATGCTAAAAAAGTTTTACTTACATTATAGTAAATGAAGAATATAATTCTAGTTTCACTCCATAGAGAACAGAAACGGACTCCATGAACCAAAGGCACCACCACCAACAGAACAACTAATTCTTCGAATTCCCATCAGTTTCAGTAATAGGTTAAAGACTCTTGTAGTAAAATCTCAAATCTAAGAACTGGGCAAGGGTTGGCTCAATGAAGAGAGCTCTTGTTGCAAGAGAATAAAGACCAGAGTTCATTTTCCAGGTCCCAGGCTCTACTGGCTGATGTGTGTGTCAGCTTGACACAAGCTGGAGTTATCACAGAGAAAGGAGCTTCAGGTGAGAAAAAGCTTTCATGGGATCCAGCTGTAAAGCATTTTCTCAATAAGTGATCAAGGGGGAGAGGGCCCAGTGTGGGTGGTGCCATCCCTGGTCTTGGGTTCTGTAAGAAAGAAAGCTGATCAAGGCAGTGGAAACAAGCCCGTGAGAAACATCCCTCCATGGCCTCTGCATCAACTCCTATATCCTGACCTGCTTGAGTTCCAGTCCTGACCTCCTTGGGTGATGGACAGCAATGTGGAAGTGTAAGGTGAATAAACCCTTTCCTCCCCAACTTGCATCTTGTTCATGATGTTTTGTGCAGGAATAGAAACCCTGACTAAGACATATGCTAAACCCAAAAGGTATGGTGGCCATTTGTAATACCAGCACCTGGAGCACAAAGACAGGTGACCTCAAGGTGATCTCAGGGTGACCTCAGGGTGATCTGGCTCTGTAAATCTCTTTGTGTAGTTGAAAGAACCTTCTTCAAAGCTCAAATGTAGAAAAGAACAATCAAGGAGAATGATTTCAAGATTCATTGACACATATGTGTATGTGTGCACATGCGCACATGTATAATCACATACATGAACACACACATGAAAAGGAAAGGAAAAAGCATTTTTTTAGTGATTTATTTATTTGTTTTATGTATGTGTGTAAACTGTCACTCTCTTCAAAAACACCAGAAGAGGGCATCAGATTTCATTACTAATGGTTGTGAACGACTCTATGGTTGCTAGGATTTGAACTCAGGACCTCTGGAAGAGCAGTCAGTGCTTTTAATCTTAGAGCCATCTCTCCAGCCCTAGGAAAAGCAATTTTAAAGGTATTCTAAAACTGTCATCATGTAGAATATTTTACTTTTATTATTTCATTTTTTATTCGCCCCTCTGATTATTTCACTTTAAAAGAAATAATCTTTCTGCATTGTTCTCAGTTTGAGCTACACTGAACAGTATGCAAATTAAAAGACTTTGTTCTACTTTTAATTGACACATAATCATTGCACATATTTATGGGTTCAGTGTTATGTTCCATTGCAGGAAAACCCTATGAAATCATTATATTGGGGTTATTGGCATATTTACCTCTTCCAATACGATTTCTTATTTTGAAAAATATTTGAATCTTCTCTACTTTAAAATATTCCATCATTTTTTGAAGCAATGATTACTCCTCTATGCTATTGAGTGTTATTGTTTCTATCTGGTTTCTCCCTGTACCATCAGCTCTCCTCATTTTTTCTCTACCCTTCATATCTAGTAAACACTATTGTGCCTTTAGTACAGAAATAGCAACATGAAGCATTCATATAGTCCATTCAAAAAGATAAATTCAGTGAATGTAAATGATAAAATCAGATTACATGATATTTTCAACTAAAACTAAGGTGATGACAAACTGGTTTTTCTTCTTCTTCTTGTTGCTTTTGTTTTGTTTTTATTTTCTTAATGAAAATGATAGGTTCAGCTATGGACCTATTTAAGTGCTCAAACTTGTTTAGAGAAGTTGATATTTTTAACTGAAATTACTCACTGAGACACTGGGACAACAAAAGCAAACATCTTGCTTATTTTGTTCTAGCTTTTCAAAAATCTCTCTTGGGCTCAGGGTTAAATGCTGTCTTTGTGTCAACTCCATGGTGATGTAAGGGTGGGATAACACCCTAGGTCGAAAGCACTCAGAGAAAAGAGTTCAACCAAGAACAGTGTTCTACGTTCCAAAACTATAGTCATGATTAAGGATGACGAATAGAAATAATGGCTATTAAACATAAAGAGTAACCAAGAAAAAGAAAGAGGAAAAGAAAGAGAAAAGAAACTCCAGATTGATTTTTATTTTTAGTACTTTAACTAGCAGTCCTGGAAATAACCAAATACCTTCTTTGCTTTGTCCAGTTTCTCCTATTCTCAAGTTAACTTCAGACGGGTTAAAATGCCTTAAGGAAAGCAAGGTGATTTTCCGTGCAGGGGAGAACAGTAGAGACAGCCTTCCCAGAACACACGCCATGTTTAGGTTAACGATGCTTTGGATGGTACCTCCTTCTCTCTTAGTGTTAGCCCCATGGCTGTGCAGAGGGTTAATACCCAGTTAGTGAGTTTATAACATGATGGAAACTCAAACACCAAAGCATCATAATTTTAGAAGTTAATTTCAAAGTTTCTGATTAATCTGCTCAATTTCATAATTCCCACCTGAAAAGAAAAGGCTATACTATAACACATGTGAACATTAGTCCAGCATTTCATTGTGGGTATAGGTTGATTGTATCTAATAGCTACTCCTAAAAAAGAACATCACCAAGTTGAGAAGCTATGATATAACTAGATGCTGTATGCATTCTTTGTATTTAAATATCCAATCTGTGCTTCCCGAAAAAGGAATCCAAATGACATAGTGCCACATTATCAAGCAAGCTTCAGAACAAAATAATGTAGTCCAATTTAAACAACCAAATACAGTGTTGAATATCATAACTTTTTTATATTGCATCTCATTTTATTTATTATTAACAAGATTTCCTCATTAAGCTTACTTACCAAAATAAATTTACAATGTCCATGTCTTATGATTTTCTTCTTGGCAACCAGAATATATAGTAATAGAATTCAAAGACTTTATGCATTTCATCTATACAGGCAATGTGAGTGTCAAAACATGCAGAAGGAGTCTGTTGCCTACAGAATTAGATATAGCAATATGATTTTCTTTGCCCAGAGAGAGTGCTGTGCTAAGTAAATACTTTCTCATCTGCAGTCTCTCCTTCCCTTCAGAGCGGGGATTTAATACTGCTTGGTAATTTTTTGTTAGAAAAGCAAAGGGGAAGACAAAAAAAGGATCTAGGTTAGAACCTTTTAACTAGAAAACAAAAAATTTTGAAGTCAGAATAGGGAATACTTTCTATTAAATTTGACCCCATAATTTAATTCTTTGATTAGCTGGCAATCTACTTAATAAAAACTAGAAAATAGAAATAATATGCTTTGTATTTCTAACATTTTAATGTAAAATTTAATTTTCAAATAAAAATTAATGCATTTGAAATTTGTATTCTTGTTAAATTTAGCTGTGATTTAGCTATTGAGTGGCAGAATGAAGTTGGCATTATTTGGTTTTACCATGTTATTCTTTCTGTCTTGATTTTATGTGTTTCAATTTTATATGACCAGGTAAAACACATTCATCTAATATTGTTTCCCATTATATCATTTTAACTTTTTGTTCCTTCTGATTTATGAGTATTGTCTATTATTTGGATACTGTGAAATGACTCCCACAGGCCCATGTGTTAGAACTGTAGATACTGAGCCAACAAGATGATGGCTCAGTGGCTCAGCGCCTGAAGACCTAGATTTGCTCAATTATATTCATATGGAAGATGGAAAGAATTAACTCCTGAAAGTTGAGCCGCCACTTCCTCATGTGCTTCAGAGCACACACGAATTTACACACACACACACACACACACACACACACACACACACACACACACAGGCACGCACACATGCATGTGCGGCGGTATGTACAAATTTGTACGAGCACATATTAAATAACCAAAATGATTATAGAATGCACCTAAACCTGCAGAGACTTGATGTACCAGAGTGGTGGGATACACAGAAGGTCCCATCCTATCAGAGGAGAAGAAGATGGGAATCAGGGAAGGGACTCGGGACAGTGTGGGGGGTGTGGTGAGCTCGGGATGTAGGGGGAGCAATCAGGGTTTTAAATGAATGAGTGAATGAATGAATGAATCAATCAATCAATCTATGGGGAAAAGAGACTATAGATATTTCTGAGGTTAAGCTAAATGCATTTTTCTTTAGTAAGTCATGAAATTATAGGGGTGGTAATATATTCTGGTTATGATAAAAAATGTTTCCCACGGGTTTGTTGTTGTTGTTGTTGTTGTTGTTACCCTTTTTAAAGATTTGGTCTACAAGTGTTGGCACTTTGAGAAGATGTTATAGAAACTTTTAGACATGGATCCCAGCTGGCGGACACAGAACAGTAGGGGTCGATCTGGAGAATGACAGGCAGTCTCTTCATCTAAACTGAGGCTTCTCTATTTCTTGACCCACAGAGCTTTCACAATCCAGAGACAGTTCCCACCTGCCCTGAGCCTCACACTACAGAGAGCATCAGCCTCCATGAGACCCTTCACTGAAGACAGAACCCCGCCTGCCCTGAGACCCCAGCATAAGAGCCTAGCTGCTTTCCCTCATCATGATATTTGCATCCTCTCAAACCATGAACCAAAATACGTCCTTGTTTACACTGCTTCTGTTAGACATTTTGGCGCAGACACTGTGCCCCTTCTTAGAATTGGGAACAAAACACCCATGGAAGGAATTACAGAGACAAAGTTTGGAGCTGTGACGAAAGGATGGACCATCTAGAGACTGCCATATCCAGGGATCCACCCCATAATCAGCTTCCAAACGCTGACACCATTGCATACACTAGCAAGATTTTGCTGAAAGGACCCAGATATAGCTGTCTCATGTGAGACTATACTGGGGCCTAGCAAACACAGAAGTGGATGCTCACAGTCAGCTATTGGATGGATCACAGGGCTCCCAATGGAGGAGCTAGAGAAAGTACCCAAGGAGCTAAAGGGATCTGCAACCCTATAGGTGGAACAACATTATGAACAAACCAGTACCTCGAAGCTCTGGACTCTAGCTGCATATGTATCAAAAGATGGCCTAGTCGGCCATCACTGGAAAGAGAGGCCCACTGGACACACAAACTTTATATGCCCCAGTACAGGGGAACGCCAGGGCCAAAAAAATGGGAATGGGTGGGTAGGGAAGTTGGGGGGAGGATATGGGGGACTTTTGGGATAGCATTTGAGATGTAATTGAGGAAAATACGTAAAAAAAAAAGAAACCAAAAAAAAGATAGATAGATATATCTTTATATCAAATATTACTTTATATTTAATATTAATATTAAATATAAAGATAAAGAAATACATATTTGTATATATTATATATAAAAATGCATATATATACAGAGAGAGAGAGAGAGCTTTTAAGACAGAATATGGGAACCAAAATTTTTATCTATTTGCATTTATAGATTTATCAAATATCAGAAAAAAAGTTCTAATCTGCAACAGACCCTAATAAATATAAATAACCAAATATATTAATTTTTCTTTGCATCTTTTCCAATTTTATATTGAAGTGTTTGCCTCACTTCCTCATTACTTTCCTCTAAATGTTTGACAGTACATACTTAATTTCTATCATTTTAACAATTACTATAGCCTAGATATGTTTTGATGTCTAAATGTTACAAGGACGCACAATGGTGTTACAATGTTTATTTCAAACAAGATATCTTTTTTTGGTACATTTCTACCATTTCTCATTAACCTGCTGCCTAATTTATCGAAATAGAACTCAAGGAAAATAACAATGGACTGGAGTCAGGGACAACATTTATTTGTGAATCTGGACATTTAAATATGACATTCACTCATCATCAAAAGTAGGTTGATAGCTGTAGAGTAATAACCTCCCCTCAAAGATAGGCAGTCTAATAGTCTTCAAAATTCCAATATGAAACCGAGAAATGTGGGCCAGGGTTATTGAAATTTATCTCCCAGCACAGACTCTAGAAAATGGAAGTAATATGCTTTATATCTCTACTATTTTAAAGCAAACTTTACAAATCAAATCTGAGCATTCAACAGTTTCTTCCACGTGATAAGTTCATATCCCATCCAAAGGAAGAATATGTACACACAGAATTAGTTCACAGTGCGGCAGGTAACACTGGGACATGGTTAACTCTTTCCAGAGACTTCATGCTGATAATCATATTGGCTGCATTCGTTCGCACTTCCATCAGTAGTACATGAGTTCATCAAGCCAAGATTTCTGATGTACAAATAAGAATCGTGAGACAGAAAAGAAATTTTAATGGGAAGCAGACATTCTTGGAAATTTGGTTTTGGATCGGTAATCTCTGAAGCAAATCCTTCCTTGATGAGAATGTTCACGAAGCCTTTAGAAATGGAGAGAATTCACTTAATGGTAGCATAGTTTTAATCTTTCTACACAGGAGCCTGATTTATTAGGGTTGAAATTAGAGTTTTGTTTCTGTATTATGTAAGATGGACTTGGGTTAACACCAACTGTTTGGAGTCAAAGTATTCAAGAAAGAAATACCTCAGATCTTTGTTTAATGAATTTTTACGAAGTAATTTTATCTCACAACCAAGTAAATTCATTAGCAGAATCTTTCAAATTAACAAGAATATTACAAGCAAGTAAATTCATTAGCAGAATCTTTCAAATTAACAAAAATATTACATATGTGTGTATATATGTAAATATATATATGTATACACACACACATTTAATAATTTTCAAGCCTGTTAAAAGCAAGGCAATATTTTTAAGTATTATGAAAATATTTTATTGTGTTGTCTTTTTCTAAATTACTCACTTTAGATTTACTTAAGGAATACACTTTTTAAAATATCAAATAATATTTTGACAAACACAATCTGAAAGTTCTGATATTTTTATGGTACTTTTCTTAAACAATTTTAATGTGCCTATGCAACATTTTATTCTGTATTTACATTTTGCTTTATGAGTCTTCTTTCTTTTAAGCTAAAGTCATAATTTTAATTATTAAATTTTTCCTTATAAAATTATACTACAATAGATCTATCTACATGTTATTATTTTTAATTTTATTTTATGTGTATCCATGAGTGTCTATCTACATACATGTGTAGCACATACATGCTTGGTGCTCCCAGAAGTCAGAAGAAGGTGTCAGATCACCTGAAAATGTAGTTGCCATCAGGCTATGTGTCACCTAATGTATGTACTGGGAACTGAGCCATTGTCCTCTGTAAGAAGAGCAAGTGCTCTTAACTGCTGAGTTCTCTCTCCAGTCCCATATACAGTAATATTTCATTAAAATTACACCTAAATTGTTTTTAAACGGCTTATGTACTTATATTTGTTGTGCATTGGTATTTTTTCATGCATGTATGCTTGTATGGTAGTGTTGGATCCCCTGGAACTGGAATTATACATATGTACAAGTGGCCATATGGATGTATGAAATTAAACCCTGGTCCTCTGGAAGAACTGCAAGTACTCATAACTGCTGAGCCATTTTACAGTCCCTTCCTACATTACTTTTTTTTTAAAGAAAATTAATTATTTTGAGTGATCTTTAACAACCAGTAGAGACTTAGTTCTTAGTTTGTAGTAGGTCTTCTTATGTTCAAAAATTTTTTATTGTTCTTAGACTTGCTGTTTTATAATTACTTACAAGGACCTGCCAAATTCCCTCCCATCTCCTATTAGCAACAAGGCTATGGCCAAAGCACTTTGTAAATATCTTTGATTCTGCACAGATACTCATTTACATTAAGAGAGTCTTGTCACCCTTCATTGTCTTCCAGAAGTACCTTACGTATCTCCTGTCACATCATTTATACAGCTCTCTGCATCTTCAAACCCAGCCAAAAGAAAAACCATCTCACATCATCACCAGTCACTTTAGAAGACCACATTCACATCAGCTTTATTACATTATATTATTTATGTGCAATATGAAGATATAAACAACTAATACAAAGTAAAATTTATAATTACAGTAGATCGTCTAAAAATAACTTGTATTTTGCTTCAAAAGCAGGAGGATCCAAGTTGAGAGCCCACATAAAAAGCCAGACATGGCAGCATAGGCTTAGACAATAGGATCACTGTGGCCCACTCACCAGTCTGCAAGTTTAACTCAGTTGTGAGTTCAAGGCTGGGTGAGAGGCCATGTCTCAAGAAACAAGGCAAAGTGAGATAGACGGTGACGTCACCTGCACTTCTGGCCTCCACACACCTGCACCCCACACATGGATACACATGTGAACATGTACTCACGCACACCACACACAAAATGTATGTTAGTTAGTGTTATTAATCCTTTATCGTTAATAAATTAAATTGTTGATAAGTATGTGAGTATAGGGCCTCCATTTTCTGGGTTTTCAAGCATTCACTGAGGCCAGGGAATGTACCTACAGATAAAAGGATGTTAGGCCACTTTGCAGCTTGGCAATAGGAAAGGAAGGAAAAAAAGAGATGGGGGGGGAGGAATGGGGGACTAAAAGAGGGAGGGGAGGACGAAAAGGGGAAGAAGAAAACAAAACACTTTATTTCAACTAAATCCGATGTGACCATTCTCCTAAAAAAAGAAAAATTCCCAGTGGTCTAGTGAAGTGAGATGCCTCACTTTTCAGCCAACTTTAACAACTGGATGTTTAGTCTTTGGTAACCTGAACCAAACTCTGAAGAGCTAGAAAGGAAAAATGTGACATCCCTCCTAGTGCTAGAATCAGCAATTTATTCATTCTACTCATTCTCTATGGAGCTGCATGTAGGTAACAAATGATTTCAAATCCCAAAGAACAGCGAGAGATGAAACTCTTTTAAGGCACCCTTCACACGCCTTTTCGTAACTCCCTTTGAAATGCTTTAAACCATACTGGTTCTTTAGTTATCACTATGAGTCTAAATAAAATGCTACATTTCTTAATTTGTCACTTACCCATATTCATATTCTCAGCCTTAAAAGATAGGGAATATTATTTTGTCTTGCTTTCTCCTCTTGGTAAGGCTAGTGATATTAACTCTAATTTTCACAGTATAATTAGTAGTTAAAATTTGAATACTATAAACTTCTCCATTTTGCAAAGTTTTAGTGATGTCTATTGTCTGTGTACTGTGTGGGGTGAGGAAGTCTGTCACGCCTCCCAGAGGAAATAACAGCTAGTTCTGGCTGCCTGTTTTCAGTGCCTTCCCACACTCTGCTGGCGTTGGCTGCCTGTTCCTCCTGTACATCACAACTGTGCAGCCTCTCAATATGTACCACAGAACATTCATGTTGCTGCTCTTTAATTCATTTAAAAACATAAAGTAGGAAAATTACCCTAAATTTGTCATAAACCATACTCAGAAGCATCACAGCAAGTTTGTGGCTCTCACATTCAGACCTCTCTCCCTAAAGATGCCTACCTCTCAGGCTCATTTGATATGGCATGTCTGTATGAGGCTTTCCTCTCAGCGCTCTGTCTCTGCCCCTCCTGGCTCTCGCCTTCAAATGCCTAGAACACTGTAACATCTAATTTCTCTCCATTCTTTCGTCCCTACCACCTCCAGTTTGCTTTTCTGAACTCACAGCTGCTCATTCAAAAGGCACTTTATTGGGTTAGCAAAATCGAAACAAGCTCCATTCTAAGGCAACAAAAAAAAAAAAAAGCTCAAAATACGATAAGTGAGCAGAGCGAGGTCTTAGAAGTTACTAAACAGCATAGTTTCAATTTTACATAAATAACGGGAATGTACATATGTCTATATTTGTATGTTAGGAAAAGATGCCAAGCGTTAACATGTTCTCCCTCATCCTGTGCTACCAAATGGTTGTTTTTCTAAATGAGCTTATCACTTCTGTGGTTTAGACTATGTGCTATGCACCCTGTTATAGGGCACATCACTTTGTCAGACTCAAGAGTAAGAACGCTTGGAAGCTAGAGCTGTACAGCCAGAGCTGTCGGGCTTCAGAGGGGAAACAGATCATACCCAGGTCAGTAAAGACAACTAGTCCCTTGTAGGTAGAAAGGGGAGCATGAAAGAAGAACAATATCACCCAACCAAAAACCCGCAGAGCTCCCAGAGACTAAACCGCCAACCAAAGCGTACACATGGAGGGGCCCTGTGGCTCCAGCGTCATTTGTAGCAGACGATGGCCTTGTGAGGCTTCAGTGGAAGGGAGGGCCCTTGGTCCTGTGAAGGCTTGATGTCCCAGTTTACAGGAATGCCAGGATGGGGAAGCAGGAGTGGGTGGGTGGGTGGGTAGGGGAGCACCTTCATAGAAGAAGGGAGAAGGGGGATGGGATAAGGGGTTTTCAGAGGGGAAACAGGGAAAGGAGATAACTTTTGAAATATAAATAAAGAAAATATCCAAGAAGAGAAAGAGAAAAAAGAAAAAAAAGAAGAATTCTATGCAACTCTGAAATGTCAAGGTAGTAGCACAGAAAACATGAATTAAAAATAGACAAATTCAATTTTACAGAACAGTCTGCTTCGTACATTTTCTGGTCACTCTAAAAGAATTTACATTTTGTGGTCCTGGTTCTGATTTTTTTTTTGCATCGATGAGTTAATATATAATAATAACTTAAAAATAATTTTCGTTTTTCGTATTTTAATAAAATGATTTGTTCGTTTGTTTTTCTTTGTTTCTGAGACAGGTTTTCATATAGCTTCGTTGACTTTGAAGTCTTTAAGTAGCCAAAAATGACCTTGAACTTCTGACTCTTGTCTCCCCCTACCAAGTGCTGAGATTACATGTGTGTGACACTGTGCCTGGTGCTTGCGATGCTAGGGTTTAGCCCAATGTATTATATATGCTAAATGGGCATCATACTCAATCAACCAGTTTAAGGAATAGCAAATACCTGATAACAGAAACAAGCTATCTTCAAAAGCTCGGAGAGTCCAGCCTAGATTAAACATGCAGTTGGTAAAGCTGGCTGAAAAAATGAGACATCATGATTTGCTAGACCACTGGGAATTTTTCAAAAACAATCACAGAACCAATAAAACAATTCCAAAATGAGTTTTAAACCTTAGCATCCTGATTAGCTACTACTGAGATTATAGGCTTTTATTTTCGAGTCAAACCTCATCAATCTAGGATGGTTCAACTACTCTAGCTCCAGACACAAAGCTATCAAAGACAATGATGTTTTTACAAGCAGAAATTTATTATCGATATCAAGATTTTAAATTTTTTTTGAGCTGCCAACTAGGAGCAACTAATATTAACAAAAACAATCCTTGTGCGCATATGGGTATATTTAAGTCTCTGTGAAGAAACAGACCATTAGGAATAGCAGTCAAATGAGGTGTTTAATATTTAAAGTTTAAAAATTGCTTACTTCTTTTCCCTTATAGCTAGATGCAGGATCAGCACAATAAACTCTACTTTTAAATATCTGGGATTATGACCAAATACATTCAAAAGTCGTAGTTTCAAATAAATGTGTGCTGCTTAACTATGTGGGAGACTGTCTGAAACCAACTCCCAGTTGGAAAAGGCAAAATTTCAAATAATCCCTCTGTGCAATCACGGAGCTTGCAATGGAATGTGGGAAAAGGATCCATCCATAAATTCTTTATTTTCTGGGGTTTGCCAAGACATAATAAATCCTTTAATGGCATGGTTATCATAAAAACAATTGTATTTTCCATGTTAACTGATTAAAACCTTTTAACATGAAACTAAGGTCATCTGTTTCAACTTTTTGTCACAGAATTTTTTATTAATTCATTGTTTTATTTCTTTACTTCCGAATTATTGCCTCCCCTTCCTGATCCCTCTGGCAGAGTTCTTTCCCCCAGCCCCCTCCCCTTTGCCTCTGAGACGGTGCCTCCCAAACACAATTTTAACATATATAAGAAATTTGGTCAAGTAATCTATGAAATATTATCCATACATCAGAGTATTTAATAGGACAAAAATGATATCTTATAACTGTGATGAGTCTAGAATTAATTTCAATAACTATGGGTTTTATTCATGACAAAAACAAAAACTACTTACACAGTAGGGGTGGTCACTTCTGCATAGACACACACACACATATATATATACATACACACACACATATATATATGTATACATATACATATATACATATATACATATATATACATATATATATATATATATATATATATATATATATATATGCATGCACACATACATACATATGTATACACGCACAGATGTCATTGTCTGCATTCAATTCCAACTAAAAAAGAAGAGTTCCAGATTTAGTAGGCAGGTTTCTAATGTGTTAAAAATAAGCCAGTAGCCAACTTCGGCCTTTTAGAACTGTCACAAGATTGCCAGCTGAACTCAAAGCAAAATGAAACAAAGTAATCATCCCAATAATTGATCACCCAAATGTCCCCAATCACTGCATTGTCACACTAAGTCAGTAGGGATATAAAGATGACCTAGAAGAAAAATGCCCCAGGAATCACATTAAAATCGCCCCCTTGCTCAGCAAGGGGAAACCCTACACCCTTAGCTGGCTTTCTATTCCCACCTTTTTATCTACATGATAATATGGCAATCATCCAAATCATTAAAAGTAATTAAATATCTGGTGATGTTGCTGCCAAACTTTACCAAAATCTGATTCATAATTAAAAAACAACCATGTGTAAGAAAACTTATTTTCACTATGTTCTCTCAAATCTTAACACAGTAGAGGTTTTAAATTAACAAATAATGTATAAAGACTTTCGTACTTAATTTAGCCTTCTTAACTCACCTTGGAAAACATATCTTCTATAAAGTATAGATTATAAAGAAACTCATTAAATAATTTGGCATTGCTATGTACTTTTCCATGGAAACAAATGCATTCAATCATAAAAAATATTCAGGATCATATATCTTTGTCTGCACATCGGGGATGGGGGCTCTTTGTGGGGGGTATAAAAGGCAAATGTAAATATTCAGATAATATTTAACATTAGTTTTAAGTGACTATTAACAGAAATATGTATCTGTTAATATTTTCTGTCTTTCAAAACAAAAGAGCTGTGTAATTAATGTTCTGGAAATCATTCCTGGAACTAAGCTTTAAAAATCGACACTTCATATTTAAGACAAAAATATGCGTTTAAGTGCTTTTTTAAGACATGCTTGTAGAAACAAAGGAGTTAAAATGGAATTAATTTTAGCATAAATAAAAGACAAAATGGCTACCATTTCTCATATTTGTGAAGATTTTTTTTTCTTTTTAATTCGAAGCAAATTTCACCCAGCGAAATGTTTTTATCTTCAACTTTACTTGGCTCTGTTTTAATCATACCTTTAAAACAACTGGAAAATGAACCTGGGCATCCAAGTGAACTTCATTAGTCCTGCCAAACCTAGCATATACAGTCAGCAGTTCACTCCCCTTCTCAATGTGAAACGGGTATTACTGTTACTATCTTAAATGTCTCATCCGTTAGGCTGAGCGGGGAAAATCTGCTTGAGATTTTAGACTGTTACCAAATTACCAAAACTAGCACAGCAACTCTTAATGAGCAAAACCATTAATGATCTTCCAACTGGAGCCCTATTCAAATACCTCACCTTGTTAGCACAGAATGAGGTGTTCAATCAAGAGCCTGGGAATGGGAAGCCCCAGCGCCTGGTTCTGAGTGGTGATTACAAGGGTGAGGGGACAAGTGCCAAGGTAACAGTCTCCTGCCCCGCAGGAAGCTGAGAAACCTTCAAGTCTCCATTTGTAAATCAGGCCCGATGATTGCAGCAGTCACCAGCAAAGAGCATAGGAAACAATTATTTGCACCATATTCTTCCACTGTTTTAATTTGCTCTTAAAATGAACAAGATGATCCCCAGAGTCATTGGCATTTTGTCTTTAGAAATTTAGAGCCCGTTCTAGGATTTTTCTGGCATTGAAAGGCACGAAAAGCCTCAGCGCATAATTTAAAGGAACATTTCCTGCTCCCAAGTGACTTGATTATTCAGATTTACTGACTTCAAATCTATAAAATATTCTCCAGGAGTTCGTTTGAGATATTGAAGTTGTTGAGTTTTAAAGCAAAAAACCATACTTGTTGATTTTTAATATTTTTGTGTTCCTGTTTCCCATTTAAGACACTGTGACTTAGGCATTGAAACTGTTAACCTTTAAAAAAAAAAAAAAACAAAACAAAACAAACAAAAAAAAACTGGCTTCAGCTCTTTTAATCTGCCCTTTGACTACAGGAAGCTTACAAATAATTTACAAAATGATTTTTGCTTTAGGCTCTTGATTTAGTTCTTAGTTTAGTTATTTAGAATAACAGGAGCATAGTATTAAACTTATGTTTAAGAGGACATATATAAGCAAACATTATAGTTAAAATATATACCGTTTATCTTAAAGAAAAAAGTTGCACTGGAAATATGACATATGTCTTTCAGTGTCAATATGCTGGATTGATTTTATTACTAATAAGCATATATATTTGTAACTGACTTGATTACTTAAATTAATTGAAGTTGATAAGCAACAAAGTATTTATAGTTAAAAATGAGATACAGATATGTATTAGATTTTTCTTCTGTTTTATAAAAATCTACTATAGATGTGCCTATATTTTTCCTCTTGATTATTCAAAGGGTAATGTACAAATCTGTGAATGGGGTGGCATGATAATTAATCGCAGGCAGTACATATTGTCTACCTGTAAGATGACTGATTATATTTTACATCGATATGATTTCATAAACTGTTTTATTATCATTTAACCTGAGAGGGGATATTCAGAAACACTAAATATTACCTAATTTTATTTCATGTGAATACATTAAATACAGTATCTGTACATCTATATATCTTTTATTAGATGCTGAGACTAGAAAGTAGAGTTTGTTTGTTTTTTTTTTTCTTTTAACCTTTTTATTTGTTCCTGAATTTGAAGACATTATAGGCCATAAGGAATAATAGGACGACTATAGCTCCTTGAAAATGACTTTTGAAAGTCCGCGTGGATAACATGATTAATTCTTTGCAACAGATTTTCATATTTGCTAAATAGCTAGATAGCCTTGTTTTATTTCTTGACTGTTAACTTCCGTTGTTTTTTGGTGGGTTTTAGGGGAGTTTTGTTTGTTTGTTTATTTGTCTTGTTTTTCTGAATGGTGTGCTATTAAGTTTCCAAGGCTGGGTTTTCTACACTCAATTAAAATAGCACAGACTCATATGAGAAATCTCCTGCAGTGTTATACGTTACAATCACATCCCTTATCCCAAAGCTACAGTGATCACTTCCAAAAGTTCCTTAAGAAACAAAACAAAACAAAACTGTTTCATCATAAGCTATCCAAATGTAGAGGGCGCTGCTGTACATGTATTTTGAAAGTGTTTCAGAATCAAACACTCATCTGTTAATTTAGTTTTTGTTTTCAAAACCTGCCAGTAAATTCTAATCACATCATTAATGTTTAAAGTCTGTATTTAGACTTAAAGTAACTGAAAATACTTAGGGAATAAAGTATTAAAGTTGTACATGTCATTGTGGAAATAAGTACTTTTTAATTTTATCTTCTAGTTCTAATTATCTATAAATTAGTTTAGATGTTCTTGTAGCTAGTTTTTATATATCAAGGTTCTGTCACTATAGTTATGTAAAAAATAGCCTGGTGCCCAGGAGATGTAAGCTGAAAATTTAAGAATGTCATTATATTTGTGTGAAAGAAGGATGAACTATATACAAAGGCAATTAATTTTGGGTAGAGACTGTGTATTTTCAATACCATACTACAGTGTTTTGGGTGTTTGAAACTTTACAAAGTACAGATTGAGAAAAATGTTCCAATCAGTTGCTGCCTTTTTTAATCTATGTTTCTAAGCAATCATATATTTTAAAGTGATTTCACTAGACATGCTAGTTTCTGTATGGTTTTTAATGCACTCTTAAAATTTAGAAGTGTTCCCTTATCATGTAACAAATATAACATTTTTCCATTAATGAAATAAAGCTAACTGGAAAAATAACTCTACTGACATATATATATATATATATATATATATATATATATATATACATATATATATATATATGTGTGTGTGTGTGTGTGTGTGTCAGTAGAGTTATTATATATATTTATATATATTAACAAAATGTTATAAATAATTTCTTTGATTTTCATGAGTATCAAAATCATATGAATTTACTTTTTAAGTTTTTTCATTTGTATTATTATAATTTTAAAGCAATCAAAGATAAAACAGATTACAGCATATCTTATAAATACATATTTTGATAATATATTTGTACAAAATCAAGCTTGAAAATCTCATGTATTAGATAGGTGCTTTGCTATATCTAAAGTGAATTAGTACTATGCAAAATTCACCAATTCCTTGTCTGTCGGGGCCAAAGCTGAATGACAGCTACAGATTTAAAATGTATTTGCTGAGAAAACACATCAGAAACTCAAATGTGACTAGGTTCTAATCTAGTTTTCACTGTTGGCTCTTAACACTTAATTTCATACTTAAAAGCCATTTGATTTATCTCTTCTTGTTACATGTAGATTTGGTACAGCTAAATACAGACGGACTGGTGGAATATATACTGGCATTAATAAGACAGTATCCTTTATAGTTAAAGTCACATAATCAGCGAGATTTTTTACATTTGATTTTCATTCTTAAACACCCACGAAATAGCAACAGCGCCTACTCTCTTCCTAGTTTGACTTGCAGAAAGAAACAGGCCAAGAATGACTGGGATACGTAAATATGTAATTCTATGCAGAGCCGGTGAAACTAAGTACAAGAAAAACATAAATACCTCGTCAGGAAAAGTTTTCAGTGTAGCTCAGGCATAACTTTTCAACTCTTCCAGTTATTTTAACATCAAAATAAGCGTGGCAGAAAGCACAGGAGGAAAAGCGCCCGACTAAAACGGCTCCTAATGTGCTCTTTTGAATCGGGTATCCAAAACTGCCTGTTTAGGCTGCATCTAATCTAGCACAAGTAGGTGTTGTCTGAATTTTATGCTATCCACCCACGTTTAAGTAGTTTTTCACCTTAAAACTAGGAAAGAGAGTCGAGGAGTGAAACAGCCAATCCACAACTGAGGTAACAGTTGCCTTGTACGATAGACAAGTTCTTTGGGACCAAGATACCCCACAGACTGACTAACTAGGACAAGGGATGAAGCTTGGCCTTGTTCACTGCCATCAAAACAAAGGCTCATATTGCATGAAAATCCTGTGCAAATGAGCCATAATGGCGTGAATGACAATCTCCTAAGACCATGCAGCAAGGCCCGTGTTTGATCTGAAACACTGTTAATCTTTCTCACACATAGCACACTAGTACACTTGGGAAATCCTCCATGAGTACTTCCCTACAGCCGGAGCAGGAGCAAGAGATGGAAAGGCATCAAGCAAAAGTTCTGTCTTGGCCACTACTTCATTTGAGTCATTTTTCACTTTGGTTTTTTTGGTGATTTGGTTCAGATAGTCACAGAAAATTTAGACCTCACTCTTCTTTACTTCAAAACTTTGTGTTTTTTTTTAACTGTCTCTTTTGTATAAATATATGGTGTTACTGTTATGTTTTAAAAGGTTTCCAAGGGCTATAACAATTAGAAACCGTTTGAAATGTCTTATTTGTGTAGGTTGTGTCATTAATCCTAGTGGAATCAGACACTACACCAAAACATGTAAGAAAGGAAAAAGCCAGCATAAGAGGGGAGAATAAGAGATAGGGAGAAAGGAAATGGGAGGAAAAAGGTGGGTAGAAGAAGAGGGAGGGGGGAGGAGAGAGGGAGAAAGGGAGGAAAGGGTGAAGGAGGAAAGAAGGGAGAAGGGGGAAGGAAAAAAGGAGAGATGTTTTCTACTGTAAGAAAAGACTGATTTTGGTGTTTCCATTTCAAATACAATTTAAACCATCAAAATAGCTCATAAGAAATTACAGGTCAGACTTTTGAATCACAGACGGCCTTTTATTTTCCTTTCTAATATTTAAATGAACTGTTTGCTTGGAGAGCCAAATATGTAAGGCACATGTGTTCAGTACAAGCTGAGTAAGTCATGCCAACTCAAAGATGGTAGGAAGTATGCCTCCTTCGTTGTGTTTTCCTTTTGAAGTGTTGCCTAAAAATCAGGCCTGGGCTTCAAAGAGGAGGATTACAGCCTTTATCCAGCAATTAATATGGTTGGGACTCAGAACATCAGCATCTGACCACAACACTAGCCGACAGAAGCATAGCAGGAATTCATTCTCTTTCAGGACTTAAGTAAATCATAAAAATGAATAAATAAGCAGTAATATATTGTTGATACTTGGCAGAGAAAGAAGGGGCAGAGCTAAGCTTTCGCATCTAGTAACCAACCTGCGTTTTCATATCCAGGCAAGCATTTCCAAAATCTGAGATCCCTGGACCTCTAACAAGGTTTCTACATCTGGATCATTTTACTCTCCCACCAGCTTTTAAGAAAGAAATGCTCTCCAGTAAGAAATCCATTCCTTTCTCCTTATAGAGTGGATCAGATAATCATTTGGATGTGGAGAAGTCCTTCTTCCTGTCAAAGTTCAAGGTTTCAAAACATGGTCAGAATATAAAAACAAATAAAACTCTGTAGGATCTGCAGGAAGCATTTTAAGCACATTAGATTACGCAGAGTGCTCATCCTAGATGACAGAGTTGGGGCCTCACTTTTCTTTCTCGATTTCATTGTAAGAATCTTTTGAAAGGGGATGCCAGGGGTGTGATCGGTTAGCACATGATCCTTACACAGAATCTTCTGGCAAAATCCTAGAATGATGATTCCTTCCTGTTACTGGGCAACTGTAGAATTGAAGTCCATAGAACATCTTTCATTTCACCTCAGTACTTTGCTATGTTAGATCTTGATTTTTTTTTTATTTTAGTTTGTGTTTGAGATATTTCTCAGGTCTCCCAGCAGGCTTGCCATGTATCCAAGGCTAATATTAAATTTTCTTATCAATTCTGATCTCTCTGTCTTGTCTCTCAAGGCCCAGATTACAGACAAGTAGAGTCTAAATATTGAAGAATGAAATACCAGGAAACAATCTTTCAGAACAAGAGGCTAGTGGCAATTAATCTATCTGTATAAAATGCATGTTTGAACCTGAAAACAAAGAGATATCTACTCTAGAAATGGGAGCTAGAATATTGAATATTTAATATTGAATAGTAAGGAACAAAATATCAAGCAAAAACATTCAGAACAAGTGGATTAGCTGTAATTAATATATCTATATAGTGCACTGTTTGGGTCTGAAGACAAAGAGGCATTTGCTCTAGGGATGGGAACTCCTGTCACTATAAAGACTGATCTTGGAATAAGAAGAACATCTTCACTTCCACACAGAGATAATGGGCTGCCCTCTCGAATCACATACAGTTGCTGCTCTAATTTTTTCTTACAGATTTTTTTTTCTGTCTTGAAAGAAATTGCCATGTGTAAAGAATTTACAGAAAAATATCAGAGCACCCTGACAACCTAAGCAATGTATTTATTTCATTAATAAACAATGATTATTGTTCAGTGCAATGTGTTGTGAAAGATGCTTAAGGGACATTTGCTGTAAACTCTAAATATTTTTTAAATTAATGTGTAATAGCCTCTTTGCTCTCAGATCCATATTTACCCCTAGATCTTACACATAAATGTAGAAGTGAGGGCACAAAGATATTTCATTTTCTATACTCTTCTTGCATGTATTTTATTTCCTATTTCCTTGCCTTTGGCACTCATCATAAAGATCCTGATAATATGCTTTAGCTGTACAGAAAGTTGGGCAGAAGAACAAAGAGCAGTTGACGGATTAAATATCTGAAAGCAGGCAAAGTCATCCTGCTAAGTGAGACCATTAGAAATGGGGTTAGTGTTTATGCAAACTTAAGAATCTATTATTCTGAGGGGGCAGTGAGCAGGATGTAAAGTGAGTAAGTAAAATAATTAATAATAATAATAATAATAATAATAATAAAGAATCTATTATTCGTTTTCATTTTTGACATCATTCTGTTGCAGCATCTTGATTCCTAGACCACAGTTCAAAAGCCAGGGAGCCTGCCAAGGCTATTTTGCCACTTAACAGCAGAGTCCTGACTGTTATATAAATTTGTACAAGGGGAGGGAATAAAAAGATTCAAAAAGCAAGGAAACAACATTTTCCAACCACTAAAAAGAGAATAAAGAACGAACACTTGCTTTTTAATATTGCATCTGATTTCTTAAATAAAATTTTCTGATAGTACACTATCATTACCCACCAAGCATGGGGTTTGGCACTGTCTACTGAGGCACATCTACCATGGTCTCCCCTCCTCTGTATTTAGTTGTCAGCAGGCATATTTGTTAGGTACAAATTATTCAAGCCCGGTTTCAAAAGATCCATAACCTATTTAGAGTTTAATGTTACTAGATCCACCCACAACCACTAGCCTATTCCCAGCCCACTTATATAAATACATAGATTTGTACTTCTGAGGTCACTGAAGGGTACTAATGAATATGTTATTTATACAAAACTACAGGTTCATTAAATAGAATCTATTTAACTGCATTTTTTTTCAAAATGTATTGTCAGGTAAAGCTTTTCTTGTTTTATCCCCCAAAGGAAACCAACATTTTCTATAGCAGTATGTCCTAAGAATACTATTTTTAAAGGTGATAACAACAGAAACACATGGCTACTCCTCCTTGTAAATCTAAAATATCAGTAGTGCTCTCAACTCTTATAGGCCAATGTGCTGTTTTTATCTTGTAAATTTATTTACCAGTCTTTTCATCTGATATTTTAAATTTGTTATTAAATGAATAATACATTTAAGTGGCCTTACCAAACAAAATAAAGGATAAAACTATAAATAAGTGGAACTGTTTCTATTTTTGCCCTCTGTTTAGTGACCTAAGCTCTTCCAGTGAGCTAGTCCTTTTCATGTTGATGTATTCTTTCATTGAGTTTTTATGAATAAGAGAGAACCACAACTGGCAATTACAGCCTCTTATTGTTTACATCTGAAACCTTCTATGACAGTGGTTCTCAACCTTCCTACTGCTGCAACCCTTTAATACAGTTCCTTATGTTGTGATGACCCCCCAACCACAAAATTATTCCACTGCTACTTCATATCTGTAATTTTGCTACTGTCATGGATCATAATGTAATATTCAATATGCATGATGTCTAATTCGCAACCCCAAAGGAACCTCAACACACAGGTTGAGAACTGTTGTTCTATAAGGCCATGGTGCTAAATGATTTGGCTTTGAGGTTAGGAAGATGCAAAGCCAAATGGATTTGGTTTTACTTTCACTTTCACTTTTACTTTTCCCAAAGGAAGTGTGTGAAAGAAGGCTGCTTTCCTCCTTACCTGATGTATGGCCATCTACAAGAAAGCCAAATGACAGAACTAGACAATATGTAAATTTAACTGTATGAAAGGCTAAATACATCTTTTCCTAGTTGACTGAGAAATACAATAGAAAAGACATTGGAGAGTCCCAGATTGTTTTCAGAGAGTCTCTTACTATAATCTTTTTTCTGATGCCAGCATAGAAAACACCACGTCTAAAAGAGACTCCACTTGGAAAGTAAAAATAGTTGTGTTTGTAGGATTAAGACCCTGAACCTTTCCAGGCCTGGCAACATACATCATTTACTTACTTATCTTTAAGATTTTTGAGAACATGAAACTTTTTTTTTTTTAGTTTAAAATTTTTTCCTGGTGCTAGAGAAATGGCTCAGTGATTAAGAGCACTGGTAGCTATTGGATAGCACCCAGCATCCACTTGGCATCTCAAAAGGACTGCAACCCTGGGAGGGCAGGTCCTGCACCTCACCTGGGCAGTACCTTAGAGTTGGCACTCTCGGTGTGGGTGAGAGTGAGCAAACGCTGAGGGCATAAGTGGGAGAGCAGAAGGAGCTGGTTCATCCCCTCAGCTGCAGCAGCATTCAGAGAGTTTGTGGGAGCAGGGCAGTGCTAGAGAGCTCACCTTGCTGGTATGGGTGCTGGGATGGGAGCTGGTGGACTGCCCAGCTCAGCTATCTCCCATTCCCTGATTTAGGGCCTTGAATTGTCCCACCCAATCATCTACCCCATCTATGTACTACTGGAGTGTGTGAAAGGGCCAATCCTACAGATCCAAAGCTTCAGGATCCCCATGACACAGGGCAACAACAGGATATGCAAGAAGAATCCTGGTAAGGATCCACTATTGATAGTATAGCAGAAGCCAGAGGCTTTGAACCAGACCAATGACTCATTGCAATGAACATTTTTCAAGTAAAGAAGTGTGGCCAAAAGGACACACTGTGTGACACACTGCAACACACTACACCTTCCACAATACGATGACTTTGTTCTTTCGGGTGAGAAATTGCAAGGATGGTTTAAAATATTGGCCATATATGTCTCATTTTTTTCACATGGGCTAATCCTCAGTTTCTATATTCTCCCAAGATTTTCTCCTGTAGTTCTGTCCTTTATGCACCTGTCTTTATTCTCTCACACGTTTTAGGGAGATTTACATTTAAGTGGGTTAAAATTAAGTCATTTTATTCATTCATTCATTTTATTGCTACTACGTGGGCCTCATGCATGCTAGTCAAGAGTTCTCTCTACCACTAAACTCCTCAACCAAATTTTAAAATGCATTATTGCAGTTGTGCTAGCCACATTTCAAATGCTCTCCAGTCACATGTGCTAGTGGTTATCAAATTGAACTGCTCAGCCATGAAGCCTTTCTCTCATTATCTGAAGCTATTGAAAATGCTGTTCTAGATAATAGAAAAATAAAAATGCTCTAAGTGCATTATTCTGGATATGTCATGTAATCTTATCAATTATTTTTCTACCATGTTTCAGTTTCTGTATATTCTGAAGTGGGAAAAGTAATGGTATTATCTTCATAAGTTATTGACTATAAAGAGCATGTTTATATAAATTGATAACATGAGTGTAAATATAGTAAGAAAATAAGTTTAGGAATAGACACATGAAGATAGGATTATATTCATTTTCTCTTTTACATAATGAATATTTCCCTCCTATATTAGTTAATTTAAAAAAATTACCTTGGTCATTTATAATACACCCTAATGCTCTCTGAGTTGTTTTCAGTAGTGACTCACACATGTGCTCTTATTTTGCTGTAGACCTATCTTACAACAAGATAGGTATAAGTATTAAATGCTAAGACCACACCTTCAGATTTCAAGCACCCAACAAAAGTCTTCATAACAAAAGGAATAGTTTATAAAACTGCCAAACCACATTAAATTTGGTCATAAACATTATGAATCATCTGTGTGTGTGTGTGTGTGTGTGTGTGTGTGTGTGTGTGTGTGTGTGTGCATGTCTTTATCTTTGTCTGTGCATGGAAGGATGAGAGAATCCTCATTTTAAGTTATATGCACATTTATAGTTTCAAATATGTTTTATTCTTATGGTCTGCTCTGGAATTGGAAACATAACTTTCACTGAGTGTATAAGCTGCTTAAAAATCTCCCAATTTAATGAACTTTCTTGAATAAACTACATAAACTCATACATTATAATTTCCTATCGGTAGAAACCAAGAAAATTATATTTTAAAAAGGTCATTGGGGAAATAAAATAGGAATGAGGGGTAAGTGTGATCCAAATATGACATTATCAAGGAATGAATAGAATAGTATTTTTAAAGTCATTTATAATAGGGTTCTGATTACAAAGAAAGGCTCTGGGTAAGACTTCTAGCCTTAGAAAGAGAAATAAAATATCTGGGTAACATGGTGCTGTACGCTTGTAATCCTAACAGTCAGGCAGGATAATTATAAATTTGAAGCTCGCCTGGGCAACATATTGCAATACTGTATCAAAACAAAAGTATTTGGTTTTGCTTTGGGCTCTGTTATCTAAAACAAAATGATTAAAAAGACAGGAAACAAAGAACAGCAATCATGATATTTGTGGGAGGAATGGATGAAACCAGAACATATCATGGTGAATGAAGTAACCCATACTCCAAGACAAATGACAAATGTTCTTTCTTATTTGTCCAATCTAATTCTGAATCTTTAGATATAAAACTACATAACCTCAAATAACCAGAGAAAACCAGTAAGGCCAAAAGCGACCACAACAGGAAGTGAAAAATAAGATACTCTAGATAATGGGATTGTAGGACACAGAAGTTAAGAAGGGAAAAATATGGGGGCACTACATCTGGAAAGGAGAAGGAGGAAAACATGGGGGAATAGGGAAAGAGGAAGAATATAGAATGCCAAAGTTGACTGAAAATACTATAGGAAAACTTATCAAATATTTACTTTAAAATATATATGTGTATTAACACACGTATATATTTATTCATCACTAATTAAATGATTTATACTTAGAGTGATAATGTGCCCTGAAGAAACATAGATCATCTAACAGAAACCCTGGAGCCAAGCAGGAAAACCTCCCTTCAAGTTGTTAAGCAGGGAAGCTCAAGAGACATGCTAAAACATTAGAAGCTACTGACATTTCCATTGATTGCCTCCCCAAACTTAGTGTACGCCCCTAAAGACACGGCACAGTTCAAACACAGAGCTTGGGAGAATCAAGATGTAATTAATCTGGATAGTCCTCCCTGAGAACTGGCTCTCATATTATCAGAAGATGCAATGAAGGCTGCCAAAGGAGATGAGCAATCAAATCCTACCTTCTGAACTGCAATGACTAGACTAGCAATATATCCATAATGGTGCAATAGTGGCATTTTTGTCATGAGGGTAACCACACTGTCAATAGGACTTAAGACTCCCTCAGCAGGAATTAGCCTGGTACTATAAACCTAGTGAAATATCCACAAGTGGAGAGGTTATAGATGCAAGAGGAGAATCTAAACCATTTTCCTAAATATATTTTCTAACTGCACTCTAAACATTTTTTCATTATACCCAGAGATAATTGTAGCCTTCACACCTCATCAAAGATTCTTTTGGCAACACTTGAAGGCTATTACAGATATCCACAATTGGTCAAAATCCAGAGAATAAGTAACCATGAAGCACATGGCTACAACTTATACATATCGCAACACAATCAGCCTCTCAGCCCCCCTACCACTAAGTCTCAGGGAACACCACAAAGAAAGGATCAGAAAGATTGTGGAGCCAGAAGCCCAAGGTGTCTGATGTAAGATAGTGTCTTTGATATAAGACAGATATGCTACATCCATGCATTTTCTTACCTGAGTCTAGCCTTTATAGTACCAGAAGGTACCATGCAAGTTTCCAGAGGAGGAAAGCAGCTAGGAGACCTAGCCATTTATGTCATCATTGAATCGTAACAATGACCAACATGGCAAGTACAGTCATGGAATGTTAATTGGACTTAGAGTCCACTAAACAAGAAGGAAATTATGCCTGGTCCTACAATCATAGAAAACCATCTAGAGATCTTAGAGGAGAACCTACACCACTTTGTTAAAACAATATAATTCCAAACTGCATTCTAAGCATTTACCCTTGTACCCACAGATAAGGGTTGGTCTCAACCCTCATCAAGGAAATTTCTGTTCGCAACAGTCAGAGATAATTAGAGAAAACCAGGGTCAATCAAAATACAGTCATAGAGTCCAGTCCCAATAAATAAATCTACAGAACACTCCCACACCCAAGGCTCAGTAACACAGCAGAAGAGGAGCTGAAAGGGTTGTAAGAACCAGAGGATTGGGGAGTTTGCTGTGAGATCGTGTCCCCTAGAATGTCAGAAGCTATAAGCATAAAGTCATACATACATGATTGTCTAAACATGAGCTGAACAATGAGAACAACAGCAGAAATACAAAAGTGGATGCAGGTGGGAGCCTAGGAAGTCTCAATTCTACACAAAAACCTACAAGAAACTAAGGAATGCTGAAAGCAAGAAAAATAGACTATGCCATGAAAGAACACACTGATTTTCAAGAACCAAGTAGTCAGCCCTGAAAACATACATATAAGTAACATTACACAGACTGAGCAAGTTGTTTTTATGTACTTAGAAATAATATGTATATACCTATATGTAAATAACAACAATTAATTATAAAAAGTGGCCATGAATTTGAAAGAGAACAAGAAGAGGTGTGTGGGAGGGGCTGGAGGGAGGAAATGTAAGTGGGCAATGCTGCGATTGCATCATAATCTCAAATGATAGCAGAAACAATTTTAAATGATAAACATTTAGCATGCTGTACTTACTTTAACAGCATCCATTACTTTTAATAACTATGTAAGAGTCATGAAATTTTCCTCACCCCAAAATATTGCAGTGTATAAATCTCACAATGTGATGATTATCACTGGCAACCTTCAGCACACGATGCCATTAGGAGCAGAACCACTAAGCTGAGCCTGCTTCTTCAGCAGTGCATTTCTGTAGAGAGAAAAGCCATTTGGTTCTGCATCCTCCTGAAGGAACATAAATCAGTCTGACATTTCCAAAGAGCAACTTGGAAGTGCAATATGAAGACTTGCATCTCAGCATCACCTTTAAAGTTTTTTCTTATAGATTGCCCAATAATAATAATTGCAGTTCAAAAGGGAAACTGCTATTCAATTATGAGTACATTTTTGCAAAAAAAATACCTTGTCATTTTCTGTTCTAAAAGCAAGTCACAAATCTAGATTCAGATGTACTTCTTCTGGATTTTGAAATGTTGACAGTTTTCAAAAACTTTAAAAACACTGTGTTGGCCAAAACAGCCACAGCTGTTCATAGAATCAGGTTTGCATGAAAGTAGTTTGTGAGCCTGCCCACGTGTACTTACACAACTAAGGAATGTATGCAAATGAATGTGTGTTTTAATTAGTTTCCCTAGATCAAAACCCAGGAATCGGGAATGATGAATTAGCCTGTGTACAAATGTTTTCCTCAATATGAATGTTAAAATAAAGAATAATATTGGTGTTCAGCTATAATTCCAACAACTTTAAAGAAAACCTATCTAAAATGTTTAAAAAATTATACATAAAAATATTTACATATATATATATATATATTTTAAGTTTTTCTTTGTGATATCTTAAATTCTAAGACATAATTTCTGGAAAGGTATCACATCTCCATAAGTACTGTAGGTAATTCTTATTTTAGTTCAGACCAAAATTAATCAAAAAAAGCTTCAGTTAAATAACTTTTATAAAATGAACCAAACTCACTTAATATGCCATGGAGAAAGTTTTGTGTAACTAAAGCACATAATAATAGTGTGATTTTTCTGGATGAAATAATATTGCCTTTAGTGTTTATGAGCTATTGGCAATGCCCTCCACATACTCACTTCACTTAATTCATAGAACTGGTAAAATGCAGTAATTATTTCAGGGACTATTTGTCCAAAGGATTTTCAAACTCCAACCATGGTTCTTGTGCCCAGATATTTTTAAGCTCTTTTGACTTCACACATTGAAATTTATGGTGCATTTTTCCAGTACTCCCTGCTGGGTTCCTCATCGGGTCCTGGCTGCCAAGTCACTAGGAAACAAGAAATGAATGCTGGAAAACCCTGTGGCTGTTCTGAACTAAAGAACTGCAAACATGACCAGAGTTCTCCACAAACCCTTCTAGACTGTCAAAAGAAAAATGGTCACAAGCTGCAACCACTCAATGAAGCAATATTTTCCTTATTACTTGCAAAGCCTTTTATTTAGCCTCAACAGTATCGTGTTTGAAAAGATTTTAAGACTGGGGCAATATTTGGTGTAGCCATCTGCTCTCTCAGATTAGCTGTCAGATGAATAGAGTGTTTGTAGTCAATGTTTTCACATTGATCTAAAATATCAACAACTTCAATATTAGTTCATGACATTAGTAGGAAATATTTTCATATTTTTACATCAAACAAAATGTTGAGTTTTTTTCAATAACATGTCTCCAAAGTCACTGGTATATGCAAATAGATTCTAATTGAATATAGAAGACAGAGGGAGTCACTGTCAGATGAATTTAGTATATCAGAGTTCCCTCTGTACTTGGACTTTTAAGAACACATCTTAAGTTTGGAGATTCCTAACCATCCACCATTACAAGTCCCTTCTGGGCAATGATCTATCAAGTTCTGACTGTCTCAAACTGTGTGCACCAGATTCTACATCCATCACACTCACACTGGCTGCACTTTTAACGAGAAAGCCAAGAAACAATAATTTTCAATTAAGAAACTAGAAGAGTTGGGGTTTGATTTATGATTCAAGACTAATTATCAAATAGCTGGCCTAATGAAAATTAAGCTGCTGGTTACTGCAAAGATTTAACTTCATTTTCTTGAAGAGACAGTGATATGATCCAGAATGTAATTTATTGAAGTAGTATGATGTATTTTAAAAGTCATAGACATGTAAATGAGATAATTATCATTTTAAATGAGAAGGCTAATTATTTATATTATGATGAATTTTATATTCTGAGTGCATATACACCTGAAATAAAAGCTTATCTTTGCTTTTGGTAATGATTTTCACTTCCTTCTTAAGCTACTGGAAGATCTAAAAATATTTCACATATTTTAAAAGCAGATAATACTTTCATAGAAGAGAATTATTTAACAGCTTTAATTGTTGAGAATTATTTGATGTAATTTATTCAGAATGAGTAAATGAAAACTTTAAAACCATCTAAACTATTATCAAGTGAACGTAACAGACCATGTGTATGTTAAATTAATTATGTCATTTTAAGGGGTTGTTAACTACAGAGTTTGTGAGTTGCTAATGTCTAGGGTCATAAATGTACAAGGATACAGATTAATTTTACCTCAGCCTATAAACAAAATACTTTACTGTGGAGGTGTGTGTGGTGCTTTCACCAGTTTACACCTCAGGTTGCTCTACTCTGACTCTTATCCTCCAACTATGCTGATCCACACCTCAGCTCATTAATCTTGCATTCTTTCTGGGCCAGTTTTCTTTGCTCCTGTAGCCTGCTAACTTCCAGTAAACCACAGCTCAGACTTTAACTCCCTTTTCTTCTATCCCACTACTAGATGTTGCATGCTCTACTTAATCAGCAGAAAATTCCTCTCCTATCCACCAGATTGAGAAAGTATGTTTGCTTTCTGAAGTCATGAGTTGTCTGGGCAATGCTTTTCAACCTTGCATATTACTGTGAAATTTATACTTTTTTAAAAATTTAATGGTGAGTAGTAGTTTGTGCTTTTGAGTTCATGCATATTTACGTGAACCTTTCTAAATGGAATATACTTCAATAAAAATACTTTAAATTTCTATTTATTTCCTAATACATATAAATCAGAAATGTATGGGGATAGAACATGAGACACTAGAACCGTCGAATGCTCCCAAGCTAATTCTAACACTCAACTACCTGTTTAGAAATACTGACTAGATGTGTTGAGAAGTTTTTCTTTTCTTTTTTTTTCAGAAGGGTAATTACATTGTAATAAATCACATGTGAACTCAAAACCAAAAAATCAGAGCCAGTAGTCGTGTGAACACTTCTAAGAAGTGTTATGCTTGCCTCTTATAAGTGACATGGTTGCAATTTAGAATTATTCTATTGGAGTTGACAACATATCCATCACGATTGTAATTTCTAAGACGTGATCATCCCTTCGATCTTAGCATTATAGTAGTATTTATTTTATACTTCTAAGTGTAGGGTGTTTTTTCCTGAACTCCTATGTGCTCTAGAGGTCCCAAAGCTGGTTCAGTTTTTCAACACGTTTATCACAGCACAAATATGATGTTGCTTGATTTAAAAGAGGCCTCTGCTAAACAGAACATTAGAAAAAAATTCAGAGTAGGATGAGCAAGAGTAATCTTGTGATACTGATTAACTACCAGCAGAAATAGCAAAGATAATTAATAGGGAAAAATCTGATAATTTTTTAATCATGATATATCAATAACATAAAAACAGTTCTAGGAACAGCTTGTCGTTGGTAAGATAAACTTTTATCAGTCCTTTATACTGCTACAAAATTTGTTTATACAGATACTAATTGAGTAATTCACACTCAAGCAAAGCAGCTTCCTTACCGCTTTCAAATCTACTTGCTCTCTCACTCTACCCTGTGCTCAGGATTGTCTGAAGTGCAAGCCTGCTTGAATCCCTACATGATTTCAGAATCTTCAACACACACATGCTTCCTAAATTATTTCTATTCAAATCGATGCTTGCAGATGTGCTTTTCATCTTTCCATCACCATAATGAAACACCTGAGGTAATTAACTTATAAACACTTTTTTTAAACCAGTAGAATACTCAGTTATAAAAACTTTTCTTAATTTTTTTCTTTTATTACACTAGTGAGGAGCATAGTGAGAATTTTGGTTTCGTTGAAAAACACAGAAATATTATGGCAATATATTTCCATTGTAATCTCAGGTGGAGGATATGGGACTGCTCCAGACTATTCACAGTAGCTGACTATGATCTGCCTATTGCTCTAGCAGGGATATGATTTTGCCAGTGGCAGACAGTTTCTGTGATTGTGTGATGCTTGGAATTCTGGTAACTTTTCAGAGTGAATCTAAATGCTAGAGCCCCGATAAACAGGATGGTACGTTGTTGGTTGGTTGCTGTTGACTCATGTTGGCTGCTGTTGTTTTCAGTTTGTTAGGTAGTCATGTGCAAAGAAGAAACAACGAGAAGAAATTAGATATCCTCATGGTGAAAATCAAACTTGTCTCAAGGAACTCGATGGCCCTAATCAGCAGAAGGTAGTCTAAAGATAACATTGCCCCCATTTTTCTTCTATCCCTTTTTCTATTCTTTCCTTTGTTAGGAGGTTGGAAGACTGAGAAAAGGGGTAGAGAAAGATGGAAGGAAAAAATCCCACAAAGTAGTGGTGCCCCTTGTTACTTAAGGTCACAGTCTACCGTATCCATACAGCTCCCCTGAGTTCATTGCAAAATGGGGGACTCCCTTTTTCCAAAAGAGCTACTTTTCTCTGCCTGATCTGGGGAGTTTGATCCCCAATATTGTACCTGAGGAATGTCACCTAGTCCTTGACAAACTGAACCTACCCAGCAAATACCTAGGATTCCTGGAATGACTCTCCCTGCAAATAAGGCATTTACAGTATTTCAAATTCTATCCAATTATTTACTTTATATTCACCCTGAAAACTCCTTTCCACTTTCCAGTATTCATATATAGCCCTTGTCTACCAAGACAAAAGTGTATGCACACCAGCTATTTCACTGAAGATTGTCTAAAAGAGCTTCCAACACCCCCCAAGCACTCACTCAGAGCCAGACCAGGATCATGAAGACCGCACCCATTCTGGACTCTGCTTCATCCTTCCAGCCTGGTATGCAGTGGTGCCCGGGAAAAAATGGAGAATGCAGAACCACAACTTGTCCCCACCATGCATCCTACAGCTGTGTTACCACAAAGTAGTCAGAGTCTGGCTGCAGAGGGCCGTTACAAGATAGAGGTTTTACTGTAGTTTCAGTTTTAGTAACACAAGGAGATTTTGTAGTACAATATTAAAAAAATCACAATGAGTTCTTTTTAAGGAGCTAGGCTACGGTGTGTGTTGGTCTGAAGATCACCTATGCACCAAAATTTAGCTTGTCGAAGCTTACATCATGTTCTTGCACGAGTATAGGAGAATGGATAGCAGGAAGTAATACTTTGATAGTGAACTCAATATGATCATTTACCAAAGCTGCCCTCATAACAATTCAGGACCACACAGATCAAGTCTACACAGATAAACAACAATGTAAACAAGTACCCTCCGCACCTATAATTTTGTAAAAATCGTGTTATACCTGTTTCATTAGCCAGATTTGTGAATGGTGGTGTGGTGTCATTGATATTCTTTCATTAAGTCACAAGCTTGGGTCACATGCACATCTGTTTGTGATATTACTGTGTTTGTCTATCTCAATTGAGATTCTTACTTTATGAGTGATTAGAAAGAAAAATCCATGTGACATGAGATTAATGTTTGGAAAGTCAGTCACTATGGCTTTCTAGTATAATGACCACCTCCTAGATTGCACTTGGGTGTTTCCTAACTAGCTTCTTGTCTAGTGTGGCTGTGCTTGGCCTACAACACTATCAATCTAGCCAAATGAACAGTCTATTAACTTCCTCCTGTGTCCATGTCCTGTCCATCATCAACTATTCTTAGTGATCTTCTTATGATTTCCAAATCTCTTCATTTGTCTTCTCTCCTAGCTTCCAATACTTCTCACCAGAACTATAACAAATAGACAATTGATTTACCCAAAGATAAAATAACTTTATAAAAGAAAATACCATGATGTTATTCATACATAGACTACTTTAATGGTTTTGTAATGATCTCTGAAAAAAATTCAAATCTAAAAGAGCTAGAGGAATCAATTATCACTTCCCATTTTATCTTTTAGTGACTAGAGATCTTTTAACTACATTTGTGTCACGTCCTAAAATGTCACATGCTTTCTCAAAAATCCTCAATACTATCACCAAATAAAAGTGCTCTATCTAACCTCAATCTGACTTTAAATTTTGCTAATAAAAATGCATTCTTTCTTTTCTTTTTAATTATTTAATTGTTTGTTTGTTTGTTTATTGCCCCTCCTTCACAGAGTGTTCCTCTTCCCATCCCCTTTGCCTTTGAGCGGGGGCCCCCTCCTGTATCTCCCTACCCTAGTGCACAAAAACTCTACAGGATTAGGCACATTCTCTCCCACTGAGATAAGTCTTTCTTGCTTCCACATAACTTCAGGCCATGTAAGTTTTTATACTTGTACAATATTACATAATTTCCTTTGCATTTAGTTGAAACAATATTATAATATTTATTTGATTGTGTGGTTATATATTAATATTTAACTTTCTCAAGAAGCTGTAGGATCTTACTATAAAGATGTGCTTTTCACTCAGATTTTTACACCACACATCTAATACAAATGTTTAGAAAATAATTCTCAGTACATTGTAAATTGAACCAAACAGAGGATGGTACTGACAATGACCCTAGCAATTCTCGAGCTACTATAATCACATACGAAGTACATTTGTGTATCTTCAGAATCATGTACATAGTTAATTTCTGCGTTATGTTTGTAGATCAATAATATTTACTTTTTAATGTATTTGTTTCCTTGCTCTGGCCCTTTCTTCCCTGCAACTGTATCTTGCCTCCACATGCCCCATTGACTCTCTTATTCCTACCCCTTACAAGAATTTTAATTTAGTCATTAGCAATCGAGATGTTGAATTATACTCTGTAGAACTGCAGCACTTCTCTCAAAGAGATAAGAATGATTTAGTAATTTGTGCTATATACCTGCCATGTGACAATTTTTTTTCTGTGATATACATAGAAGACCAACAGCAGATGATACACTAAGGAGAGCCAGCAACACCCAGCGTGTTTGGCCTGTTTTGTTTTGTTTTGTTTTGTTTTGTTTTGTTTTGTTTTGTTTTGTTTTGTTGTTTTTCCTTCCTCCATTTCCTACTGATAACTTCACTTGGAGATTATCTCATACAGAAAAGGAATCAATGAAACAGAAGTTTCTTTAAAGCCATTTGAGGACATCTGCTTAGGAGGATGCTTCAGAGAATAAACCCAATGGTACTTTTCAGGCAAATGCTTAGCACAGTTCTCAGAAAAAAAATTGCAGAATATTGCTGTTTCAAAGAGAAGCTTGTATATGATGAAAACAACTAATAAACTGGCAAACAAATCAAAGTTAGATGATTCCCGAGTCTCAAATCTCCAGTAGCCGAGTTGTGCCTTTGTAGTGTCTTGATCAGTCTAAGCTCTGACAAGGCAGCAATGAAATCCAGGAGAGGAACCTCCTAGTACCAGATTTCCTCCAGTGCTTACTGCATCTCAGAGAAGCAAATACTTAACTCACCCATTATAGATGAAGAAAGTCTCCAAAGCCATCCATAAAATCTGAGAGAATGCTAACTTTGATCTCCTTGTCTTCAAACAAGGACCTGTAGTTCCATGGTAAGAAGCAATACCACAGGGTCTATAATCCACAAACGCAGGGTGTGGAATCTAGATAAGCAAGAGTTTTTCAAGTGCAATTGTTGGAAAGGGCAGCATGGATCAATATGAGGCAAGCGTTGTTAAGGATAAACGCCAAAGTCAGAAAAACAAATTTCATAGCCACAACAAACTGCCTGCATGTGCAGGAGAGAGGTGCAGAAAAGTTATTCTAGAAATCCACATCATTCCCAAAGTAGAAATGGTGTTTATTTTGTGACCAAAGGCTTGTCTGCTTAAATTGGAATTGGACATGTGCACCAAACTAACTTTAGTTATTCCTGACTCCCACAAACCCTTCCTACAGAGAAAGGGAATGGAAGAATCCATTGTTTTTTTAAAAGTTATAGTTACAATGGTTTGTAAGCAAGAATCTTCATTTTTATTCACCTTTGGACAACTAATGTTAACTGTGTGACAACTATAGAGACAACTAGGAGAGTAACTGAGATGCCAACTGAGATTTGAATGCTACGCTTTAAAAAGTATTTCTTCTTAGTGCTGTGTACAGATGTGGGAGTGCAGGGATACACAGAGGCCAGATGCTTCAGATGTCCTGGGTGTGGAGTTGCATGCAGCCGTGACTTGTCTGATACGAGTACTAGGCACCATACTCAGATTCTCTGGAAGAGCTGCAACTGCTCTGAATTGATGAACCATATCTCCAGGTGTTTAATAATTCAAATGTTTAATAAACCTGGCCTTTATGATAAAATAGAAATACAGTATGTCCTCTTTTAATGATTTGCATATATTAATTTGTTTGATGACCACAAACCTAGGAACTATGAAAATTATGAGACACAGTCTCACTCAACCACAAGCAAGTAAAGCAACCTAGTTTAGCAACCTACTCAGTGCTGCTCAGTAGCAGAGTCAAAATATAAACCTAGACCTTCTGGGTCTGGTGTGCATATGTTTTAGCCAGTGCACTCTGTGCCTGGCTCTTGCAGAATTCTATTTCTGCTGAATGATTTGATGCCCACATAACAAAATGTTCAAAGATAGTGATCATAAAAATCTACATCTCAACTAGTTCTACAAACAAAAATTGTAATCTGTGCAACAAATATTTATTTATGTGCCTACTGATCTCAAAGTATTGGCCACCACCCATGTAGCAATCAGGACTAAGTTAAAGTCATGCACAAAAGCTTGTCATTTAACAACCCAGGACAGTTACATAACTGAATCTATTGAATACTATGCAACACGACAAAGCAAAATGAATCAAATTACCAGTCCACAAACAAACAAAAACCAAAAATGGAATTTCCAGCTCAATATAAATAAAAGAATATTTGAAAAATGCCATAGGAAAATACACTATTTTATGTGTACTTAAAAATACATATATAAGAACCAGGCAGGTAGGAAATCCTAGAACCAATTTGGATGCCTCCCTCCTTAGCTATGGTCCCCTCGAACTGCAACAATGTGGAACCAGAACCCAAATCCTACTTCAGAGAACATTTGCTTCCTACTCTCATAACAGTCACCCACAATTGTCCAAAATGGGGAAAATAAGTGATTTTGGAGTACAGCTACTATACATAAGGTTCAGGGAACATCATAGAAGAGGGAGCAGAAAGATTAAAAAACAGAGAATCAGGATGTCTGCTTTGGGGCAGTTTCTTTTATAACTGATAAGGAAAGACTGAAATGAAATCTCAACAATATGGTTTCCACAAGACCTGAAAATTTATACCAGCTGACATATCAATATAAACAGGGGAAATCTCAAAAGGTTTCACCCTCTAATTAGCTACAAGCAATCTTAGAGAGAAATAAATAATTTATTTCTAATCCAAAGATCAGCCTTGGACACAAGAGCATATGAGCAACATTAACTCTTGTGTGTACATATAGAACAATAGCCAAGGAAGTGGTCATGAATTTTAAGGAGTATGAAGAATGTAGGAAGATTTGGTAGGTGAGACATAGGAATGGAAATGATGTAAATACATTATGCATATATGAAATTCTCAAAAACTGTAAAATTATTTGTTAAAGTTAGTATTGTTGGATGGAGAGATTAGTAATGGTTAAGAGCACTTGCTTAGTTCTTGTTCAGTTCCTAGAGCCCATTTGTTGGTTCCCAACTACCTGTAATTCTAATTCTAGGAGATTCAGTACTCTCTTCTGACCTCCATGGGAACTGAAAGCAAGAGATGCACTTACATAAACACAGTCAAACACTCATTACATTTTAGGAAACCAAAAAAATATTTACTTTGTAGGATGTATCAACGATTGTGGTGAGAAGGAGGATAATATGGTAGAAGTTATTCCTGTCTATAAAACAATTAGTAAAAATTGGTGCTATCTGTAGTTGCCTGATCCCATTAGTTTATAATTTAGTACAGTGTTTCTCAAGACCATGCTCATTTAGAGTGGTTACTTAAAATTAACACTCACACAGAGCCTTATTGTAGCAGAAACTTTTGCAATGGAGTTCAATGTTTCGAAAGATTAGTAAGATCTCAATATCTTTCACACACCCTAAATGAGAAATAAATGAGACAGAAAACTTAGATGAAATCATAGATAATGGCAAGACCTATCAATCATTTATACTAAATATTAACATATTTTTCTTTATAATAGACATAATATATTCAAACGTCAGTCACCATGCTTTGAAACATGATGATATAGGTATACAATGAGTCCCATGACTAGCAGAGACTGGGGTAGAAAATTCAGACTCAGGGTGTGGCACAAATCTGACACATATTGAGAACTGCTGGCATGCTGGGGGCTCAAAAATTCAACAGTGGCTGACAGTACAAGATGCAGTCTTAGGGCAGGGATGAAAGCCAGGGTAAAGGACAACTGGCACCTGGGAGCAATGAAGGCTTGGAACTCAGATTAGAGAAGAGTACCAGAGAGTAAGGCCCATAGACATGAAGGGTGTTTCACAACTTGTATCATCATAAACTCTGAACTTGAGGAGGAAAACATGAGCTGTCTGAGACTGATCCCCACAGAGGAAGTTTCACGACTTTTTTTCTTTTTCTTTTTAGGACAGGGTTTCTCTGTGTAGCCCTGACCATCCTAGAACTTGCTCTGCAGACCAAGCTCTTTGATTCACCAAGATCAGCCTTGCTTCTGCCTCCCAAGTTCTGGATTTCAAAGCATGTGCCACCACTGCTCAGCAAGTTCTACAGCTCTTTTTTTTTTTTTTTTTGAATTAGCAATTTTAATTATATTTCTCAGTTTATAGATCATGTGCCAGAGAAAAAGTTATGAAACAAATTTCAGTAAAAACATTTGATATATGACATTAGAAATCACTTCCTGTGGAGAAACCATTAACAATCGTACCTGGACTGGTACATTGTTGGTATTTTTTTTTCCATTTTTTATTAGGTATTTAACTCATTTACATTTCCAATGCTATACCAAAAGTCCCCCATATCCACCCACCCCCACTCCCCTGCCCACCCACTCCCCCTTTTTGGCCCTGGTATTCCCCTGTACTGGGGCATATAAAGTTAGTTCTACAGCTCTTAATATAAACTACAGACCCATGGAGGCGCCCCAAACTTACTGAGAATGTTGTCTAACTCCCAGAAGACTAGTCATAGAATTACTGGCTCTCAACATCAATTCCACAGAGAAAAATGATATTTCAAGTCTACTGTGTTCTCTCCTACTCATTTTAAATACCTCCACGAAAAGAAGAAATACATAAATTTAAATAAGTACAAAAGAAAGAAAAACCTGAGAAATATAATTCAGATGCCCAGAGCAGAAACAAAAACTAAATGGAAAAATGGAGACAACATGTCTTCTCTAAAAACTATTAATCCCATAATAACTTCTCCCAATAAGAATGATTTGGAAGAACACCAGTCAAAAATAAAAGAAGAATATCTATGTTCAAAAAAACTAAAAAAGACATCAATGTGCTCCAGAATAACAAAATCAAATAGTTGAAATTAGGGTGTCAATTCAACAGATGAACACAGAATTCAATGAAGAAATACAATTGCTGAAGAAAACTCAGACTGAAGTGATGTTACAAATAAAGAACTAAATATGCCGGGCAGTGGTGGATCATGCCTTTAATCCCAGCACTTGGGAGGTAAAGGCAGCTGGATTTCTGAGTTCGAGGCCAGCCTGGTCTACAGAGGGAGTTCCAGGACAGCCAGGGAAACACAGACAAACCCTGTCTCAAAAAAACAAAACAAACAAACAAAAGAACTAAATAAACCAAATTGAGATCTCAATGGATGCCCATCATGGATGAATGGGGTTGGGGGGCACAGACCTACGATGGAAAGTTACTCACCTATAAAGAAAAACAAAATCATGAAAATTTCAGGTAAAAATGGAACTGGAAATAATAATCTTGAGTACAGTTAACTTCAGGTCCAGAAAGACAGACACCACATGCGACCCCCTCATATGCAGTTCCAAGTTTCATTTTAAGTGTGTTTAACTTGGAGCGCAAGTAGAAATAAGAAAACTAGGAAAGGGGGCATGTGGGAGGCATGAAAACGAGTGGGGGCTAGATTACTGATAAAATGAAAGGAGAGAGGTGGGGATAGGAAAGCTTAAGCGGTGAAGTATTCAAAAGCACAGGGAAAATCAGGGGATGAGGGAAAGGGCTAAAGTAAGGGACAACATAAGAAAATGGAAACCAAGCCTAGAGTGTGTGCATGAGCATGATAAAGTTGAAGCCCGGTGAAGTAATGTGTCAACGCCCTATGATTGGCTAAAAATAGTTTTAAAAATCCCCGGCCTGACACCGCAACTCACTCGCTCCCAGAGCCCTAAGGAGATGCCATTGTGCTGAGAATCCACCGACCTGGACACCCGCACCGTGCTCTCACTGAACCAGAGAAGCCGCACAGCCATGGAGCCAGGCTAAGACATCGGGCCAGACCAGAGTTTAGTGAAGTATGTGTGTGTGTGTGGGTGTGTGTGTGTACGACTGAGATCCTATTTCACCATTTACTTGTTTATAGCTACTTAAGAATAAATAAGCTGTTATAACCCAACCTCTGAGTCAGAGGCTTCCTTCTCCCCTCTATCCTCATTCGTGACAATTCACTACAGCTAACCTAAAGGAAAACCACATGGAGACCTACTGTCTCACAGCCCAGTTGAAAATATATCTGGAGTGATTGTACACTACATGTGATAGGAAAGAATTCTGGGGATTGAGTACTTAACAGATGATGAAGTAGGGGGAATGAGGGAGAGGAAGGGTAGTAGAAGAGTTAATCAAACTAAGGATGTGTGTAAAAAGTCACTAATTAGTAAGCTAATTTCAAAACCTAACTTTACAAAGAGTTGAAACAGAATTAGCCTCTGTGGATGAACAGTGCTAACATACGAATACATAGTTTATTCAATTAAAATTAGAGGCATATTTTCCTATGAATTATTGGTTATGGGAGCCTTGGGAGTCACCAAAGCAACATGGGTCATTAATACTGCCCTTGGTTATCGGTCATAGCTACATAGTAAGACCCTACTGCTGAAACACTTTGGCTATAGAGAACTCAATCTGAATCCAACTAGAACCTCCTCCCTGCACACCAGCTGTCCCAGTGCAGAAAAGTACTATGCACTTCGAAGTACAAAAAATTCAATTGTCTTCCTGCTTCATTACTTGGTGTCCCAGGAATGACCTGCCCACTGGTACAACAGTACAGTGACTACTATGAGGTAACTCACACATTTTAAGTGTATTTAAGGTTTGTTATCAGGAGAAAATTCCGTGCCATGTACTGTAATCCTGGCTAAAAACCCAAGGCTAAGGCTGGGGTCATAGAACATAACCTTCTATTTTTATTCTTATAAATGGTAGTGTTGTAAAATTGTCTTCCCAGTATTTGTATTTATACCCATAGATCTGTGTTTTTACCTTAATCAGAGAAGCTTCGTTTTGCACTGAATAGCAGTCAAGGCAGACATGTATAACTGATTAGAATGTGTACAGTCCTAAAGCAGATATCTGCAGTATCAACTATCCTCCTCAAGTTTCAGAAAACACTTCAGAAGTGAAGGTAAAAGGGATGGGAAAGAGGGGATGTCAAATGCTGTTCTCTGGATGACATGGCCAATCATATTGACGAATACACAGCACCTATGTTTACCTACATAATACCTACACAATATCAAGGCAGACAAAATTTTGGCAAAGATTAGGGAGGTACTTCTGGGCCCCACATCTTACTAAGGAGATATTGGCAGGTGAGGGAATGCTAGGGGAGAGAAAATTATTTTTTTTTGAGATGTGTCAGCTAGGAGTCTCATGCTCCAGTGGACAGACTTATATGTTGCACATATCGACAGCTCTTACAGGGTATTATACTGGTTGGTTAGGTCAACTCTAGGCTAAACTAGACAGATCTAGGAAGATTACCTTGATTAATGATTGATATGAGAGAATCCTGTCCACTGTGAGTGGCATCAGCTCTAGACAGATGGTTCTGGTTGGTGTTGGAAAGCAAACTGAACAAGCCATGAAGAGCAAGCCTATAGGCAGCATTCTTCCATGGCTTCTGCTCCAGTCATACCTTGAGTTCCTACCATGACTTCCCTCAGTGATGGAGTGTAAGCTATAAGGTGGGATGAATTCTTTTCTCCCCATAGTATTTTGTCATGCAAAAAGAAAATGTAAAGAAGATAGATATAGTGGGTGTAATTTGGGATGGAAGGAAAAAGGGAAGGCAGGAAGCAAGCAAGGAAGAGAAGGGAAGGAGGGGAGCATGGGGAGAAATGAAAGAGAAAGGAAGTAAAGGGAAGAGAGAGAATAAGAGGAGAAAGAAAGACAAGACAAGAATTTGAGAGAAGAACATGTTATTGGGGAATGTGGAGAGAATTGGACTGAGTAAGTAGAGGGATATGAGTATATTTCATTGTGTATATGTATGAAGTTAACAAAAATAAAGAAAAATACTTTAAAAACATATAAATAAAATAGCAATACATTTATTTTTATTAGATATTTTCTTTATTTACATTTCAAATGCTATTCCGAAAGTTCCTTATACCCTCCCCCTGCCCTGCTCCCCTACCCAGCCACTCCCACTTCTTGGCCCTGGCATTCCCCTGTACTGGGGCATATAAAGTTTGCAAGACCTAGGGGCCTCTCTTCCCAATGATGGCTGACTAGGTCATCTTCTGCTACATATGCAGCTAGAGACATGAGCTCTGGGGGTACTGGTTAGTTCATATGGTTGGTCCACCTATAGGGTTGAAGACCCCTTTAGCTCCTTGGGTACTTTCTCTAGCTCCTCCATTGGGGACCCTGTGTTCCATCCTATAGATGACTGTGAGCATCCACTTCTGTATTTGCCAGGCACTGACATCGCCTCACACGAGACAGCTATATTTGGGTCCTTTCGGCAAAATCTTACTGGCATGTGCAATAGTGTTTCCGTTTAGTGGCTGATTATGGGATGGGTACCCTGGTGGAGTAGTCTCTAGATGGCCCATCCTTTTGTCTTAGCAATACATCTATACTTTAAATGTTTACAGTAAGGGGGAAGACCCCAGGGATTCTATAGGGGTGACTCTAGCTGAGACTCCTAGCAGTGGGAGATATGGAGCTTGAAAAAGCCATCATTTGTAGCCAAGCAGGACACCAATGGAGGTATAAAGACACCAACTCATCCAGAAAACCTTTGACCCAAAATGTGTCCTGCCTATAAGATGTGCAGGGACAAGGATGGAGCCGAGACTGAAGGAATGGCCAACCAATGACTGTCTCAACTTGAGACTCCTCTCATGGGCAAGAACTAATCCCTAACACTATTAATAATATTCTGTTATGCCCGCAGACAGGAGTCTAGCATGGCTGTTCTCTGAGCGCTCCACCCAGCAGCAGATAAGAAAAAAATTTGCAGAGACCCACAGCCATACATTATATGGAGCTCAGGAAGTCTAGTGGAAGAGTTGAGGAAAGGATTGAGGGACCCAAAGGGGATAGTAATGCCACAAGAAGACCAACAGCATCAACTAACCTGCATCTTTGGGGGGTCCTAAGAGATTGAAACAACAACCAAAGAGCAAGCACAGGCAGGACCTAGCGCCAACCCCCACCTCACACATATGTAGAAATGTGCAGTTTGGTCTTCATGCGGGTCCCTCAAAACTGAAGTATGGGGTGTTCCTGATTTTGTTACCTGCCTGTGGATTCCTTCCCCTAACTGGGCTACTTTGTCTGCCTTCAGCAGAAAAAGATGTGCCTAATCCTGCAGTGACTTGATGTGCCAGGAAAGGATGAGTCTCCCTCATCAGAGAAGAAAGAAAAGGGATGGGGAAGGGGATGTGTGATGAGGATGCTGGCAAGATGGGGTTTGCAATCAGGATGCAAAGTGAAACAATATATAAATGAATGAAAACTTGCAGTAAATAATTTAGCCTTGGGGCTATACTTGTATCTAATCAAATACCTAGAAAAATGTGTCAGGATTCCCTTCTCCTGCAACTAGCAATAACAATTGGAAACTAATTTTTCTCCTGTAACAGGGAACTGTAGGCATTGTTCAAGGGTCCCTGCTGTCCTGTAGGGTAATCCATGCTCTCCATTTTGTCTTCTCCCATTCCTTCTACATGGTTTTGTTCCTCGGGTCACATATCTAACAGAGTGCTTGACGCAGAAAAAGCAAATAAGAGAAAATAATGACAGCAAAACTCATAAAGTTTTGAAGTAGCTATCTGCTTAGGTTTCTCTCATCTTTATGGCACCACAGTATCATAGCAGATTCTAAAAACCCCAAGAAACACTGTAACTGGTGTAGGGTTAAATTAGCAGTCAGGAGGGTGTATTCCATGGAGTGAATGTCTCATGATATCTCTTTTTACAATAAAGTTTTTATTTGAAATATCCATGCAAAGTTGTCTTATTAATCTATGGGTCCTTTTATACTACAAAAGTACAATTGAGAAAAGTACAAGACAAACCTGATGACCCATAAAATCAAAAATATCTCCCAATGTATACTTCACAGAAGTTTTCTGGCCTATAGTTTAGGTCATCAATGAGCTACATGAGAGATATCATAACTGCACTAGAAGATCGAGTAGGCAGGCAACCCTGGAGCTTAGTATACTGTGTCTTATCAAGTGGCATCTATTGTTTATTGGTCTAGCTGTTTAAAAAAAATGGGCTTATTGTTCCACAAAGCTAAATTTGCCACATAGAAATTCATATGAAATTCTTTGTAGTGCCTACCACATAGCAGAGACTGAAGATCAGATATGGATGCTTGTATTCACAGAGTGCTTCCACATCAACCTTTCACTGACAGACACCTGAACGAGTTCGCCTTTAACAGCTTTTGAAAGTTGCTTTAACTTAGGAGTGGATCCAGCGGTAACCTGGGCCTGGAAGAAAATCCAGATGTGGCTACAGCAACTAATTAAAATTCCAACACCTAGAATCAATTTAGACATAGTTATCCAGTATTATCTCCTATTGAATAAAAAAAGAATCCCAAGATTCTTTTCGCACAATGCTGTGACTGAACATTACTGGAAATTTGCTTGAAAAAAAGGGTGGTGGTTCTGTGAGCCCCCTTCCTGGTATAATGATATTTTCAGCACAGACCTCAGGCCAATGAGTCACCAATAACCTACAGAGTAGTGATTCTCATCCTTCCCAACACTGTGACACTTTAATACAGTTCCTCAGGTTATGCTGACCCCTATGTATAAAATTCTTTTATTATTATTTTAATTTGGATACTGTTATGAATTGTAATATAAATATCTGATATGCAGGATATCTGATATGAGACCCCCAAAGGGGTCAAGAACCCCTGCGTTTAAGTCATTTGGTTCATAAAACTAAAAAGGATACTACAAGATTTCTCTTCATTTGCATGTGTTCCTCATTCATCACAATGACCACATGTTATTCAAATGTTACTTTTCTTATTAAATAAATAAAACAGAGAAAATCTCATCAGTAAGCATCATCACCAACATGCTGAAATTTTCTAATGCATATTTTTCACTATAAAATATTGTTATTTAAAATATGTAGAGGTCTGCTTTTACAACTTAATTTAAAACATATAAAAATGACACACTGAGCAATAAAATTGAATATATTTTTAACTCTTGAAGATACCTAACAATTTTCATTCAGGTCTTCCATATCTTTACCTTTAAAAATGAGAAATATATATATTTTTGGTAAAAAAAAAAATCAGTGGAACTTTGTTGGGGTCCAGGGAATAGAATGAATGTACTTCTTTCTGTCTTCCAATGAATAACTTCTTGACTGGTCCCACCCTCACTTATATTCAGTGAAATAGTAATAGAGAGGTTGATATAAAAGTAATCTTTAGCCACAACAGTCTTCCATGCTTGCTTTAGAACTATTAATCAAACTTCAGAGGTACTGAACATAAAGTAAATGCAGAGTTTTCCAGTGGCTTTTAGCTTTGGCTGACTGCTGTGGATAGCCCTGGGGCTAATTATATTTGATGTTAATTCCTTCTCCTGTAGTGGCATTGAACAAGGAAAGAGTCAACACTTAGGTGATTTCCTGTAAACCTTCTTCCCACCTTAAATTGTAAAATAAAGGAGAGCTGATGATTGGGCAGATAAAAGGTAAGGTGCAGTGAAAGGAGAGAGAGAAGAAGGAGAAAATGGAATAGGGAGAGGACGCAAAGGAGGAAGAAAAAAATCGGAGCAGAAGCACATGGCTTAGAGAAACAGCAAGTTCTAAGGGATCTTATAGATGTGGAAGATGGTAGTGTAGTGGTAGATCTGCCCAGTCTAGGCTCACAGCATGGATTCATATTAATTGAGTTGTGTTTTCATTGCCGGCGCATATTTGGATTGAAGATTTACTGCAGCAGCTGCCTTTATGCTATAAGCAAATATCCTTATGAGCAGAGAGGTAGCCATAGGCAACTATCCTCATTAGTTGCTGGCCAGTAACCTGAACCTTAAAGTACAACCAACATTGTCAGATATCATTGAAAATGTGGGGCTTGGGAACTTAATTCACTACAGAGTTGCTAATGTACCTTACTGGAATACTTTCCCTGTTCTCCATCCACAGAAACCCATGGAAATTCAAACAAGTAAATAAAACTTAAGACTGTACCAAGAAAGATCTTTACATTGCAATCCTCTGTGCCCTGTGTCCAAACCTGCTCCACAACTCCTTATTCACAATGCTGTGATTGTAAGTAAGCAGCTTGACTCTCCTTAACTGGTTGAATCTGATTATTATGAGAGACTAGCAGTGTTCACTGTTTGATCGTGAGACTGTAATCTTTTGATAAGTGCATATGTAGCCAATATCATCCATATACATGTCCATCTACTTCTGCAAGTACTTAGAGAGTCATCACTAACATTCTTTAACCTTCCCTCGACACAATTCATCCATCTTCCCCAAGATTTCCAGTGTCTTCCTCCTCTCTCAGAAGCTCCTCTGGCTACCCAGTCTCCATCTCCTGTCCTGAGGAAATTCCCTTGCTTCTAACTTTTATTCTCTTTAATGTACTATTCATCACCATCCGCTACAGTACCCCTTGAACCGTGTTTAGTTCAGTGCTTTTAAGTTTTTATTTACAAAATATTAATTTCTTTCATCTACCCAGAAGTGTTTAGATGTCATGCACTGTGCCCTTCAGGGTATTTTTTTTTTTACCAGTATGATCCACTAATGGTACAATGTTAGATGTCACTAAAGTATAAAGCAAGACATGATGTGAGTAAGATAGTCTTCCTGACATCTCATCTGTGGTCACCTGGATATGTGTGACCAAGCTAGGTTTAAAATAATGTTAAAAATCATTATTATTCACATATTGTTAATTTTTTTTGACCTTAAGGGTATAGTGCTATAACCTATAGTGCTATAGTTTTTTCCCCATAACTGGCCAACATGCAGAGAATAGGAAACTGTAAAAATCTAAGTCCTAACAGGAACTAGTGCGTTGCACCTCCACCTCACAAAGGTCAGATTTCATTGAAGAAGAGGAGACACTAAGGGTAAGAGCCAGAGATGTCGGATGAGCACAAGGAAAGAGTATATTCTGGAGACAGCAGGGCAACTACACATATAAACTAACAGAAATTAGCATAGCATGTACAAGACCTGTGTAAAGCCAAGGAAGAAAAAAAAATCCCAGTACAGAGATAATGCTGGAATGGAAATCTCGGCCAATAGCTGACTCATCAGCTATTCTTAGGAATTCATAGGTCCTGGGGAAGAGGGAGTCAGTTTTCTTTTAGAAACCATTACTACTAAGTCAGCTGAACTCCATTGGAAGTTCATACATCCAAGAATATATGGGCAACACAAATTGGACTTGACATGTTTGGAAGAGAGAGAAAGAATGAGAGAGAGAGAGAGAGAGAGAGAGAGAGAGAGAGAGAGAGAGAGAGGAGAGAGAGATTTGTGTGGGTATAGAAGCTGGCATTGATATGGGAAAAGTTATAGAAGGACAGTGACTATGATCAAAACACATCATATAAAATTCTCAAAACCTAATAAATATTATAAAAACTATACAATACCTACTGTTGTCCTCTGGAAGCCAAATGACTTCAATCATTATTGATGCTGAAACTGAAAATCCCCAGTAACTAACAAATTGTATTTATGTAAAAATACAATTTGGCTATAAATGAATTCATTCAATATAGTTCAGAAAAATACACAAAAATACAATTTAATTAATATTTTTATAACCACACATACTTTTAAATGAATAATATTTAGTTTTTATTTTTATTGAAAACAGATTTTTTATACAGTATATTCTTGTAACTATTTCCCCTTTCCTAACTCCTTCCACTTTATCCTCTCCTATCTGGATCCATACCTTTCTGTTTATCAGTAGAAAATAAGCAGACCTCAAAGAAATAGTAATAAAATATAATAAAATGAAATAGTATGAGAATAGGACAAAACAAAAGAGTAAGAAACAGATCAGATGCAAAGACACACATTAAGAGTTGGGCGTGGTGGCACACGCCTTTAATCCCAGCACTCGGGAGGCAGAGGCAGGCAGATTTCTGAGTTCGAGGCCAGCCTGATCTACAAAGTGAGTTCCAGGACAGCCAGGGCTATACAGAGAAACCCTGTCTCGAAAAACACAACAAAACACAACAATAACAACAACAAAAAACAAAGACACATAAGAATTCCATAAAAACATAAAACTGGAAACTAGAATATATATACAAAGAACGTATAAGGTTTTAAAAAATGACATGACACATAATATGAGTCAAAAAATATGCCACCCTTAGAGAAAACTAATTTTTCATTTGTAATTGGTTATCAATTGTAGATTGCCTCTAGGTTAGGGATGGGGACGTGTGTTCAATTTTCCTGGTACTGGCACTCACCTGGGTCGGACCTGCGCAGGTCCTGTGTAGATACCTCAGTCTCTGTGAGTTCATGTGTGCATCAATCCTGTTTATTTAGAGGACTTTGTTTCCTTATCATCATCAATCACCCAGAGCTCTTAACACCTTCCCCTTGAATCTTGAGGGGAGGGATTTGATGGAGGCATCCCTTTTAGGTTCAGGGTTCCAAGGTCTCTTTCTCTCTGCACATTATCTAGCTGTGGTTGTCTGTATTTGTTCTCATCTGATGCAGGAAATCACTTCTCTGGTGATGGCTGAGCAAGGCTCAGATCTGACTATAGCAGAATGTCATTAGGAATCATTTTATTGCTATGTTTCTTTGGCAGAACAGTAGTATTTGGTTTACCTAAATCCCTGTTCTATCTAATATCAGGTTCTTGGAAACACAAGCAGTGTCAGGTATAGGTTCCCTCTTTTAGAACTGGCTCAACTCAAACCAGATCTTTATTGGTTACTCCCACAGGCTGTGTGCCGCAGTAATCACAATATGTCCTTCAAGCAAGTAATCATTGTAGATCGAAGGCTTTGTAGGTGGGTTGGTGTTTATAATTTTCATTTAGTACCATGAAGAATACCTTCCAGTACTCTGAACATTAATTAGACCATAGTTATATGTAGGCAGCAGCTTGACTTCTCTGTATTTAGTGAGTTCTATAGATGTTGTCTTCAGCAATAAGACCATACCAGAAGTTTGTGAAAAACAGCCAATATCCTTGGGAGTAGCCTATGTTGTTTGCTGATCCCAATGGGACCCCTTTGTCAACAATTCAATTATATGTAATTCATTCCCAGTACAAGAAGTTTCATTTGGGTATAAGAAATATTCAGCTGTGGCTCTGTCTCCATGATTATTTGGCTATTTCATGAAGATTGCCTTCAGATATCAATATATTTTATAAAGTTTCTACTATATTAGTTTTCTATATGACCCTCCAAAAAGTCTCAGCTGACCCTCTCCTCCCACTTCACCCCCCTTATTTCTTACTCTATATTTAACCTCTGTGGTTTATGGATTGATTAGTTAGCATTCATAGATAAGTGAGTAGATAACATATTTGTTTTTCTGAGTTATCTCACTCAGGATGATTCCTTTACTAACTCCATACATTTACTAGTAGAGTTCATATTTCATTCTAACAGCTGAATAATATTCTATTGTATAAATGTACCAACTTTTCTTTATCCATTCACAATCTGACAGACTTCTATGTTGTTTCCAATATTTGGCTATTATGACTAGAATAGCAATGAACTTGTTTGAGCAAGTGTTTCTACAGTATGAAGGAACCTTCTTTAGGTATATGTCCGGGATCTTGAAGTAGATCAATTCCTATCTTCCTGAGGAACTGGCACACTGATTGGTATAAGATGAAACCTCAAAGTTGTTTTAATTTTTCTTTCCCTGATGTCTAAAGGTATTGAACATTTCTTTTTTTTTTTTTTTTTTTTTCATTTTTTTTATTAGGTATTTAGCTCATTTACATTTCCAATGCTATACCAAAAGTCCCCCTTACCCACCCACCCCCACTCCCCTACCCACCCACTCCCCCCCTTTGGCCCTGGCGTTCCCCTGTACCGGGGCACACAAAGTCTGCGTGTCCAATGGGCCTCTCTTTCCAGTGATGGCCGACTAGGCCATCTTTTGATACATATGCAGCTAGAGTCAAGAGCTCAGGGGTACTGGTTAGTTCATAATGTTGTTCCACCTATAGGGTTGAAGATCCCTTTAGCTCCTTGGGTACTTTCTCTAGCTCCTCCATTTCTTTAAGGCTTTTGTCAACCATTTGAATTTACCCTTTTGAGAATTTTCTGTTTAGATCTGTACCACATTTTTAACTGGGTTATTTGTTTTCTTGATATCAAGTATTCTGAATTCTCAAGTTTTATGCATCTAGAATGTTTAAGGGAAGATTTTTTAATGGAGGCTATTATCATATTACTACAAGAAAATGGTTATCTAGCAAAATTTCCAAAGAACATAACATACTTCAACAATGTAGCAATTTATGAAACATAATTTGGGAAAATGACTTCAGATTCATTTTTTATTGGTGATTTTATTTATTTACAATTCTAATGTTATTCCCTTTCCCAGTTCTCCTCCACAACACCCCTATCCTCTCCCCCTGCCTCTATGAGGGTGCTCCCCCACCTGCCCACTCCTGCTTCAGCATGCTAGCATTCCCCTAAGCTGGGTCATTGAGCTTCCACAAGACCAAGGGGCTCCCCTCCTATTGATGCCAAATAAGGCCATCCTCTGCTATATATCCAGCTGGAGCCAGGGGTCTCCCCATGTGTACTGTTTGGTTGATAGTTTAGTCTCTAGGAGTTTTTGGAGGGTCTAGTTGGTTGATATTGTTGTTCTTCCTGTGCAATTGCAAACCCCTTCAGCTCCTTCAGTCCTTGCCCTAACTCGTTGTTGTTCCCATGCTCAGTCTAATGTTTGGCTGGATGCATCCATATCTGTATTGGTTAGGCTCTGGCAGAGCCTCTCAGCTATACCAGGCTTCTGTCAGCAAGCACTTCTTGGCATCAGCCAATGTGAACACAGCTTCAAAAATGTGAAAAGCATTAATAGTGTAAAACAGTATTCTGATGCATCTTTACAGGCTAGCTCTATGCTATTGCTTGATTCTAAGGTGCATGAGTCCAGAATTCATAACGAGCACACTGCTACTTGATTATTTTATAATTTAAGAAAATACAACTTTGTAAATATTGCCTTTATTTTTTCTGGTGTGGGATGAGATGAGAGCCTTACCCAAGCTGTGAGAATATACTGCTGCAGCTGAACCCAGAGAATTTCTTTCTCTGTTCTAGCTGTAGGCCCGGGCCTGGAAGCTTCTAGCCTCTATATAATCTAATATTCCAGACTGATTCAGTCTGGCTTCTCACTGAATTGTCCTCATACTATCTATGGCAGTATATTCTAATCTTCTGGCTCCTTCTCATTCTCTGGCTAATTCTGTCTTCACCTGTGTCTAGCTTGTTCTCTCTGCAACCTGTTTCTATAAAACTGTTCTGATAAAACTGACGCATGCGCGCGCGCATACACACACACACACACACACACACACACACACACACACATCCCTTTTCTCCCTGAACTACTCTTAAGTAGCCTCTCTTTCTTGTGCTATTCTACTGAGAGTTGGGCATATCCTATCTCTTACTCTATCAAATATTCCTTTGATTAGACACGTTGTCTGCTCTTCAATTAGACCTCATGTTCAAACATGGCTGCTTCCTTCTACAAACTAACTTTAACTCCATTGTTGGTAATTAAAGGTGTATGCTAAAGGCATGTCTGTATTCAAGCCAGATCATAGTGTAACTTCAGAGTGTCTGCATTCTAGCTAGATCATACAGACCTAGAAGGTCTTTGAATGTGATCCCTTGCCAGAGCAGCCATGTTGCTGGATTAAAATTTCTCTATAAAACTTTGAAATTCATTTTTATTTATCAAATGAGTTTTATCTTGTTTTCCCTCTTTTAGTTTATCTTGAATTAGATAATGTTTACTTGCTTATCAGCAAAGGAAATTAATTCCTATTAAAATAAACATTTAAAACTTAACTTATAACTTAGAAGACGAGGAAAATTGTTTGATGAAGCAAGCATGACTGCCATAATAAACTTTTCTCACACTTCAAATCAATACAGACCATTGGCTATTCATCCTTCACAATATAGTCGGCCTACTTAAAAGAGGCTATTACCCTTTTACCCCGCAGCATATAAACTGGCTAGGTGATATTTTACAACTTAAAGTGTGCATGTGCACCGAAAAACACAAATTTTCTTCGGTACGTTTGTAATGTTTAAGGCTAAAGGTAACTTTTAATAAATAGTGAAATACTACATACCATCTAACAAGAGTGCTTTGACTAGTACAGACTGTAAACTAGAAGAATTAATATGATATGTGGATAGATTGTTTTCTTCAAAATATTCTTTCTATTCTTTGCATCCTTTCTGATATGTAGTTGCTATATTAATTAAGTTTGTGTTCAGCAAGGAAATGCTTAAATGCAGAATGTTGTACTTACTCTCCAAATGCTTAGTGAGAATGATACCAAAGTGTTATACTTAATTTCTCAGTGGATAAATTGCATCCCTTAATTTAAAACCACTCTCAAGAAATTCTATCCAGAATATCTTCCTTTTTAAAAATTTATTTATTTATATATTTATTTACATTTCAAATGTTGCTCCTCCTCCTGTTCCCTTCCTCACAGAGTCCCATCTCCCTACCACTTCCCTTCCTCTTCTGAAAGAGTAGGGCCCCAATAGTACCCACCAACCCTGGCACATCAAGACTCTGCCAGATTCCATGCATCTTCTCCCATGGAGGATAGACAAGGCAGCCATGAAGATACATATGTCTGATACATATGTGCTTGCAGCCTCATTCTTTTTTTTTCTTTCCATTTTTTATTAGGTATTTAACTCATTTACATTTCCAATGCTATACCAAAAGTCCCCCATATCCACCCACCCCCACTCCCCTGCCCACCCACTCCCCCTTTTTGGCCCTGGTATTCCCCTGTACTGGGGCATATAAAGTTTGCAAGTCCAATGGGCCTCTCTTTCCAGTGATGGCCGACTAGGCCATCTTTTGATATATATGCAGCTAGAGTCAAGAGCTCCGGGGTACTGGTTAGCTCATAATGTTGTTCCACCTATAGGGTTGCAGATCCCTTTAGCTCCTTGGCTACTTTCTCTAGCTCCTCCATTGGGAGCCCTATGATCCATCCATTAGCTGACTGTGAGCATCCACTTCTGTGTTTGCTGGGCCCCGGCATAGTCTCACAAGAGACAGCTACATCTGCGTCCTTTCAATAAAATCTTGCTAGTGTATGCAATGGTGTCAGCGTTTGGATGCTGATTATGGGGTGGATCCCTGGCTATGGCAGTCTCTACATGGTCCATCCTTTCATCTCAGCTCCAAACTCCGTCTCTGTAACTCCTTCCATGGGTGTTTTGTTCCCAAATCTAAGGAGGGGCATAGTGTCCACACTTCAGTCTTCATTCTCCTTGAGTTTCATGTGTTTAGCAAATTATATCTTATATCTTGGGTATCCTAGGTTTGGGGCTAATATCCACTTATCAGTGAATACATATTGTGTGAGTTTCTTTGTGAATGTGTTACCTCACTCAGGATGATGCCCTCCAGGTCCATCCATTTGGCTAGGAATTTCATAAATTCATTCTTTTTAATAGCTGAGTAGTACTCCATTGTGTAGATGTACCACATTTTCTGTATCCATTCCTCTGTTGAGGGGCATCTAGGTTCTTTCCAGCTTCTGGCTATTATAAATAAGGCTGCTATGAACATAGTGGAGCATGTGTCCTTCTTACCTTGCAGCCTCATTCTAACTCATGTATTCTCTTTGGTTGGTGGCTTTGAGAGCTCCCAGGGGTCCAGGTTTGTTGAATCTGTTGGTCTTCCTGTGGGTTTCTCATCCCCTTTAAGGTCTTCAATCCTTCTCCTCAAGTCTTCCATAAGTGTTCGTGAACTCCATCTATTGTTTGGCTGTGGGTATCTGTATCTATTTCAGTTTGCTGCTAGGTAAAGCCTACCAGAAGACAGTTATACTAGGATCTTGTCTGAAAGCATGACAAAGTATCATTAATAATGTCAGGGATTGATGCTTGCCAATGAGATGGGTTTTGAATTTGGATGGTTATTCATTGGCCTTTCCTTTCCTACTCCATTCCTACATTTCTTTTAGGCAGTACAAAGTTTGGAACAAAGGTTTTGTGGATGTATTGGTATCCTTACTCCTTCACTTGGGATCCTGCCTGACTATAAGAGGTGGCCTCTTCAGGTTCCATGTCACCACTGTTAGACATGTTGTCTAAGGTCACTCTCATTTTGACTCCTGGGAGACTCCCTTATCCTAGATCTTTGGAACTTTCTAGAGATTCTCCCTTCCCCTCACCCCCATATCCAGAATATTTTTTGTCCTTTTGATTCACTTTACATCTCACTCACTGCCCCCCTTCTGGTCATCCACCCCACCCACAATCCTTCCCCTCATCCCCACCCCCTTCTCCTTTGATAGGATAAAGCTCCCCCATAGCCCCACACCCTGGACACATCAAATCTCTGTGGGGCTGGGCACATCCTCTCCCACTGAGGCCAGACAAGGCAGCCCAACAAGAAGAACAGATCCTACAGACAGGCAAGACTTTCAGGATAAGCCCCACTGCAGTTGTTCAGGACCCATGTGAAGACTAAGCTGCATCTGCTACATATGTGCAGAGAGTAAAGGCCTAGGTCCTGCCAGTGTATGTTCTTTGATTGGTGGTTCAGACTCTGAGAGACCCAAGTGTGCAGGTTAGTTGACTCCGTTGATCTTCCTGTGGAGTTCCTATCCCTTTTGGGGCCAGTAATTCTTCCTCCTTTTCTTTCATAAGAGTCCTCAAGCTCCATCCACCGTTTGGCTGTGGGTGTCTGCATCTGCGTCAGCTACTGGGTGGAGCCTCTCAGAAGACAACATGGTCCTGTCAGCAAGCATAAGAGTAACATTAATAGTGTCAGGCATTGGTGCTTGCCTATGGGATGTATCTCAAGTAAGGACTGTTATTGGTTGACCATTCCCACAGTCTCTACTCCATCCTCCATGCCCAGATTTCTTGTTGATAGAATAAAGTTTGAACTGAAAATTTTGTGGGTATGTTTCTATTGCTCCGCTGGGGTTCCTGGGGAGCTATAGAAGGTGGTGTCTTCAGGTTTCATATCATCAATGTAGTGAGTCACAGCTAAAGTCATCTCCATTGATTCTTGGCTGACTTGGAGATGCCCCCTACCTCCTCATTCCTATCAGTTGCAAATTTCCATTCATTTTCATGGCTATCTGGAATATTTTCAACATAAAATTTCATCATAAATCTCATCATCTTATTAGTAAAAATGACTGAAAGAATTTTTAAGTTCTCAGAATTTAGTCCTTTGTATGGAGTACAATGTGTGAAAGAGGGAACGAGGGTAATTACTTTAAAAGACAGCGAATGGTTAACTAAATATTGTGCAAACATTTAAAAAATTTTTATAGCCATTAATGGGCTAGTTTCCACTCTCCTCCATAAGTCTTGCAAAACCTCCTCAAGGCTAGCTACAAAGGGTGAACAAATGCCTCAACACATTCCATTTACCAACAGAGTTCTAAAACCAACTTTGTAAATGTCATGATCCTTAGTGCTATTGTGGGATAAATGAAGATCATTCCTTGAGAGCATTTGGCCAGAATTGTGGGTATACTTTGTTTCTCCAAGAGAAGAAAAAAAGAGCAGCAAACCATTTCTTGCAAAATGTCATTCTCCCACAAGACTTTATGAAAGAAACATCTGTAACAAAGCTCTCTAAGGCTCTTCTCAAAACCACAGCTGACAGCATCAAGGCATTGCTACAAGTGCAAGTGAACCCCATCTCACCAGCCTCAGGGAAAGGCACCTAATTTGCTGTAGACCACATGCATTTTCCTCACATGTGCTGAGACACTGTGACACTGATGTGGCTTTTGTCCAAACCTCAGCTGAATAAACACTTTGGCCATTCATTGGGCAAACTGGCATCCTCTTAAAAGGTCTTCTGTCCCAAGAAAATTAACTTAATGTAGAGGGAGCATTTTTCTTCGCTTGAGTTTGAAATTTATACACAGAGACTGGAATCTTCAGACACTAGGAACTCTCCAGTCATCTATCACGGGGCACATTCAGCAATTTTAAAACCAGTTTTCTTGATGTAATACAATTTTCATTAGACTTTATGAGATTGTGTTGTGTACAACTGATGAAAATCAACACTAGTGTGCAGGATCGCTAATCAAATTACTCAACCATGGAATTCTTTTCCAGAGAATCACAATGCAACTATAATGTAAGTCAGACACCTGTACCTCTGATTTTTAAGTAAACATTTAACTGGTCTATAAAATATATAACCCTATTCCCATATATCTTAAATGGTTAGTGTAACCAATTTTGCACATGGAATGAATATACTTTTGATCAAATATCTGAAGGTTATTAGTACAACAGAAATCTTGGATAGACCTCTCTGAATACATATATGTATATATCTATATATACACATATATACATATATACACATATATACATATGTATGTATGTATATGTATATCAGCTGATGAATAGCTAATGAAATATATATAAATATAAATGTGTATATAGTATATGTAAATATAAATGTATATATGTATATATACATATATACATATGCATATGTATATATATGTGTATATATATATATATCAACCAGCTAAATTCATTAGGAAACTCATCCCTGGGGAAGACTCATTCTCCCTCTCAGCAGTCATTAATTGCCTGTAGCATTTCCTATCGAGGTAGAACCCCATTGTGGTACTTCCACCTTTCACATTAATGTATCTATTGGTGTTGTACTTGCCTGTGTCTTTTTTAGGCAGCAATATTATTGAGGTATCATGGGCGAGGTTTCTTCACCACTTCTAGGAGACACAATCCTCCAGCAGAGTTTTTATTCCTCTGACTTTCACAATTTTTCCACCTCCCCCCCCCCATTCCATGGTGTTCTTGAAGCCTTAGGTGTAGAGGTTGATTGTAGATTTATCAATAAGGGTTTGGCACCTCATGATAGTTGTTATTGGCATTTTAACCAACCGTGGTCTCTGTCTACTGCAAATTGAAGCTTCTTTGACGAGGGCAAGGAGCTATACTTACTTGTGGGTATACAGCTTTGGTAAATTTGCTAAAAGGGGTAACATTTAAAAAGGCCAATCTATAGAGAGAATGCCTTATATATTGTATGGATGCATCACCAG